>NC_047112.1:4752022-5094308 GCF_902500255.1 Thalassophryne amazonica | reverse complement strand
AAGCTGGGTATCATCTGCGTAACAATGAAAATTTAAGCAATACCGTCTAATAATACTGCCCAAGGGAAGCATGTATAAAGTGAATAAAATTGGTCCTAGCACAGAACCTTGTGGAACTCCATAATTAACTTTAGTCTGTGAAGAAGATTCCCCATTTACATGAACAAACTGTAATCTATTAGACAAATATGATTCAAACCACCGCAGCGCAATGCCTTTAATACCTATGACATGCTCTAATCTCTGTAATAAAATTTTATGGTCAACAGTATCAAAAGCAGCACTGAGGTCCAACAGAACAAGCACAGAGATAATGTGGTGCCAGCTGCACAACAGACAAGGGCGATGTGAGTGGCCTGCTTCAGCGGTTACCGAGCACGACTCGGTAAGCGCTGCGGAGGCAGAGAGCGAGGCGTCGGGGAAGAACGTCGCCCGCTGTCGATGCTGCTCGCCGCTGATCTGAGCATGCAGAGCTGTATCTCACATTCATTGCAGCTTACTTTTGGATGCTGAAACCAGGACGTGTATAACAGTAACATTACTAACAGATAAAATCAATTTCAATGCGGGACCGGACTGACGGGGCGAGCGTTCCGTCTTCTGCCAAACGTCACTGCAATGTCCCGGATGTACAAACAGTTTTCGCTGAGGGTGAAATTCTTGCTGCAAATTTGACATTTTTAAACTAAGATTTCTCCGCTGAATTACAAATTTGGGCTTGCAGATTTACTTTACTGCATTCATAAGGGTCTTATAAATACATATCAGCTATTTCTTTCTGAGATCTGACCACATTTATTTCAATGCAGGTCTACTTTAAGGAAATTATTTTTAATGTTTTTTATAGCTTGATAAAACAGTTCCGAGCTGTAAAAGTATGTCTGTATGTTGATGAATGTTGTATGTAAAAGTATGTTGATTTAATATCTTGTTAATGGATCACATGAGCTCCCCTGTGTGTGCGCACTGACGCAGTGACTCATCATCACGCTTCAAACGAGCATTTAGTCAGAACGCCAGCTCACAAAAGAAGATATTTCAGTCAATATTGGACGAACACAAAGTTAAAATTTGGGTGACTGCGTGAAAGTGGATGTGCATTTAAAGCCATGGAAGATAACTCCAGTGGAGCAGCTAAGAGCAGGAGCTGTGCGGCAACACAGGTGGACAGCGCGCAAAAGACCGATTTTGAAGACATAACACAAAGTTAAAAGTTGTATCATGATAACTTGTAAGCTGTGGAAGAAAAAATATATATATATATATACATTTTTTTTTTTGAAAATGATCCACAGGTGTATATAATAAAACAGCCACCTCATTCTGTATGCAGAACGGCACCGCGCGCAAAAGAGTGCTTTTGCAGAAATAAATGGATGAACACAAAGTTAAAAGTGGATTCATGTCGTAAAAATGACTGTGTTTAAAGCCAGGGAAAAAATAAAGCCAGCAAGCCACGGATGGAAAGGAAGCCACTTAGAAAGAGCAGAGAGGCGGCTGTCCATGAAAGGACAACAGCAGCATGCGCGCAAAAGAGCGATTTTGCAGAAATAAACGGACAAACAAAGTTTTGTGTGTTTAAAGCACAGAAGAAAAGCCAGAGAGCCGCGGAGCCAGCAAGGAGCACAGAGGCGGCTCTCCAGGAACCCGTGGTTCGGGTCTAGCTGGTCTGGTGCATTACAGGTGGACAGCAGCCTGGCGCACAGCGCACAACTGCGGAACTGTGCAGGAGTGTCTATTTTTGGACTGCGTTAAAAAAAAAAAAAGAAGAAGGGACATCTTTAAATGCTGCTGTGAATCTGTGAACTGAAAACCCACACTTTAAAGGGACCAGGTGTGGGAGGGCTGGAGGTTTGGACCAAACTCATGCCTAAACATGCACCAACATGGCATTATCATGGCACTACCTGGCTTAGTGTGGCTGATGCGAGCCAGTCAAGGCTGTAATGACAGGTCGGTCGTGGATCACTAGAGGCTGCTATGCGGCACATGCGGGGTACAGAGAGGAACATAGTGGCACCTTCATAGTGGATACGTGATAGATGAAAACGTGGGTCATTCTTCGAATAATCATCCCACACCCATGCGTGGCTCCTTCTTCAGCCTTCATTATTCGGTGGGGCCAAGGCTTAAGATTAGACCTTACCTGTGTGAAGCACCTTCAGGCAACTCTGTTCTGATTTGGCGCTACATAAATGAAAATAAACTGAAAATTGAAATTGAAAAATTAAAACATCTAAATTTGTTAAGAAAAAAGAAGATGATAACATTTATTATTTTTGAGTTATTGCCTTATAAGCTTGAGGGGATGGACTCATTCATTCACTCGCTGCATTTTACAGGGTGGATGTCTACACCTTAGGTTTCCTGAAGCCCAGGAACAACAGCAAACTGGCCTAAGTAGAGGTCAACTACTTTTTTGTGGTTATTAAATCCAACCAAATATCTTTTGGGACAAGCAAAGCTTAAGCATTTTCTGACATTTTATAGATGAAACAATCATAAAAATGAATGAACATAAATCAATCAATCAATCAATTTTATTTATATAGCGCCAAATCACAACAAACCGTTGCCCCAAGGCGCTTTATAATGTAAGGCAAGGCCATACAATAATTACGTAAAAACCCCAACGGTCAAAACGACCCCTGTGAGCAAGCACTTGGCGACAGTGGGAAGGAAAAACTCCCTTTTAACAGGAAGAAACCTCCAGCAGAACCAGGCTCAGGGAGGGGCAGTCTTCTGCTGGGACTGGTTGGGGCTGAGGGAGAGAACCAGGAAAAAGACATGCTGTGGAGGGGAGCAGAGATCAATCACTAATGATTAAATGCAGAGTGGTGCATACAGAGCAAAAAGAGAAAGAAACACTCAGTGCATCATGGGAACCCCCCAGCAGTCTAAGTCTATAGCAGCATAACTAATAACTGATCCAGCCCTAACTATAAGCTTTAGCAAAAAGGAAAGTTTTAAGCCTAATCTTAAAAGTAGAGAGGGTGTCTGTCTCCCTGATCCGAATTGGGAGCTGGTTCCACAGGAGAGGAGCCTGAAAGCTGAAGGCTCTGCCTCCCATTCTACTCTTACAAACCCTAGGAACTACAAGTAAGCCTGCAGTCTGAGAGCGAAGCGCTCTATTGGGGTGATATGTCACTATGAGGTCCCTAATATAAGATGGGACCTGATTATTCAAAACCTTATAAGTAAGAAGAAGAATTTTAAATTCTATTCTAGAATTAACAGGAAGCCAATTAAGAGAGGCCAATATGGGTGAGATATGCTCTCTCCTTCTAGTCCCCGTCAGTACTCTAGCTGCAGCATTTTGAATTAACTGAAGGCTTTTCAGGGAACTTTTAGGACAACCTGATAATAATGAATTACAATATTCCAGCCTAGAGGAAATAAATGCATGAATTAGTTTTTCAGCATCACTCTGAGACGAGACCTTTCTAATTTTAGAGATATTGTGCAAATGCAAAAAAGCAGTCCTACATATTTGTTTAATATGCGCATTGAATGACATATCCTGATCAAAAATGACTCCAAGATTTCTCACAGTATTACTAGAGGTCAGAGTAATGCCATCCAGAGTAAGGATCTGGTTAGACACCATGTTTCTAAGATTTGTGGGGCCAAGTACAATAACTTCAGTTTTATCTGAGTTTAAAAGCAGGAAATTAGAGGTCATCCATGTCTTTATGTCTGTAAGACAATCCTGCAGTTTAGCTAATTGGTGTGTGTCCTCTGGCTTCATGGATAGATAAAGCTGGGTATCATCTGCGTAACAATGAAAATTTAAGCAATGCCGTCTAATAATACTGCCTAAGGGAAGCATGTATAAAGTGAATAAAATTGGTCCTAGCACAGAACCTTGTGGAACTCCATAATTAACCTTAGTCTGTGAAGAAGATTCCCCATTTACATGAACAAATTGTAATCTATTAGATAAATATGATTCAAACCACCGCATCGCAGTGCCTTTAATACCTATGCAGGGCTTGACAATAAGGCAATTTATGCACTGGCCCACAGGGCCAGTAGAATCTGAAAGTTACTGGCCCGGATGAAAATATCACTGGCCCATACTTTCACGCCTGTGCCGAACCGGGGGGTAACTGATAAGAATTTTTTAAATCAACACTCAGACATTAGAATTGGGTTTCCTTAATGTAAAAACACTTGAAAACAAACACAAAATTCTTATACTACATGATAAAAACCTTAAAGTGAGTAAACTTTGAAAAAAATGTCGATAGGTAACTGATAGGAATTTTTTCAACACTCAGACATTAATACAAAAATAAATTTATTTCTTGATCATTTACAAAATTAATATGTTAAATTTCATAAACCAAGTTCCCTTGCTAATGTTGTCACCGTGGGGTTTCCACAAGGGCATACTGATTAGACTTTTAAACTGGCGTATGAAATCATACCACATGTCTACCAGGACATGGTATATTTATACTTACTTGTTAGCATATTCTGGCATGGCCCTACAAGTTCCACAGAAGACAACCTCACTCTCCTCATCACGCTCCAGCTATGGCCGTCTTTTCTTCCAGGAAGTTTGCCAAGTTTTCCTCACCCTTTTCTTCTCAAATTCAGCATCAGCAGCCTTCCTCTTCTGTGCTGTTTGAGGGTGATAGCTGTTCTTTCCTTTGCTTCCTGGTTTCTGCCCAGGGGCAGGAGGTTTCAAGAAATTCATAATATTCACTGCGCTCGATCTTGCTTAAGCGAAAATGACGCGTCAATGTTGAAGCGAAATTTGCGCCACATCAGAAGATGCACCTGCAGACGAAGTTTGTCTGCACTTCGGCAATGTTCCCAACATTGCGAAGTGGTGCAACATGTCCTGTCTCTGGTAGCAGCCTGTGAGCAGGACGTATGTCTCTTTTGTCCTTTATTTCACAACTATGATAAGAGTTTTTGGAGGAGCAGCAGCCCCACAGCAGCGGGAGCGGAGTTTCTTTTTCTTTTTTTTCTTTTTTTTTTTAATTGTTTACATGTGCGCGCGTGAACGGGACAGTTGGTCCTCAAGTTGGGTCCTGCAGAGGCAGAAGGACCGCTGAAAGCAGCCATCATCCAGACGCAGCTCCTGCAGCAAATAATGATACTGCCTGAATTGGGAACGTCTCATGACGTTTGTCAGCTTTCCACAACAACTCGCTCCGTGTGATCAAGGTCCGTCATGTTAACTTGACTGACAACCGGAGCCGCGAGCTGAATGGAAGCTCCTCCTATTTGATGACGCACCGGGGTGAATTTTCGCAGCAAAGCAGAGCGACACACCGGGGTGAAGGAGGCGCGTCCGTTGCCAAGCGACCCCCGCGAATTTGTAGCATCTGATCGCGGCCCGGTGTGAACGCGGGCATTAGACTAATAAATCTGCCCAAAAGCGATTTTAATTCTTACTGGCCCATACGGACCAGTGAAATATGAACTTCACTGACCGGAACATGTAAAAAAGGCTGCCGGGCCATCGGACCAGTGCTATTGTCGAGCCCAGCTATGGCATGCTCTAATCTCTGTAATAAAATTTTATGGTCAACAGTATCAAAAGCAGCACTGAGGTCTAACAGAACAAGCACAGAGATGAGTCCACTGTCTGAGGCCATGAGAAGATCATTTGTAACCTTCACTAATGCTGTTTCTGTACTATGATGAATTCTAAACCTGACTGAAACTCTTCAAATAGACCATTCCTCTGCAGATGATCAGTTAGCTGTTTTACACACTACCCTTTCAAGAATTTTTGAGAGAAAAGGAAGGTTGGAGATTGGCCTATAATTAGCTAAGATAGCTGGGTCAAGTGATGGCTTTTTAAGTAATGGTTTAATTACTGCCACCTTAAAAGCCTGTGGTACATAGCCAACTAATAAAGATAGATTGATCATATTTAAGATCGAAGCATTAAATAATGGGAGGGCTTCCTTGAGCAGCCTGGTAGGAATGGGGTCTAATAGATATGTTGATGGTTTGGATGAAGTAACTAATGAATATAACTCAGACAGAACAATCGGAGAGAAAGAGTCTAACCAAATACCGGCACCACTGAAAGCAGCCAAAGATAACGATACGTCTTTGGGATGGTTATGAGTAATTTTTTCTCTAACAGTTAAAATTTTATTAGCAAAGAAAGTCATGAAGTCATTACTAGTTAAAGTTAAAGGAATACTCGGCTCAATGGAGCTCTGACTCTTTGTCAGCCTGACTACAGTGCTGAAAAGAAACCTGGGGTTGTTCTTATTTTCTTCAATTAGTGATGAGTAGTAAGATGTCTTAGCTTTACGGAGGGCTTTTTTTTTTTTATAGAGCAACAGACTCTTTTTCCAGGCTAAGTGAAGATCTTCTAAATTAGTGAGACGCCATTTCCTCTCCAACTTACGGGTTATCTGCTATAAGCTGCGAGTTTGTGAGTTATACCACGGAGTCAGGCACTTCTGATTTAAAGCTCTCTTTTTCAGAGGAGCTACAGCATCCAAAGTTGTCTTCAATGAGGATGTAAAACTATTGACGAGATACTCTATCTCACTTACAGAGTTTAGGTAGCTACTCTGCACTGTGTTGGTATATGGCATTAGAGAACATAAAGAAGGAATCATATCCTTAAACCTAGTTACAGCGCTTTCTGAAAGACTTCTAGTGTAATGAAACTTATTCCCCACTGCTGGGTAGTCCATCAGAGTAAATGTAAATGTTATTAAGAAATGATCAGACAGAAAGGAGTTTTCAGGGAATACTGTTAAGTCTTCAATTTCCATACCATAAATCAGAACAAGATCTAAGATATGATTAAAGTGGTGGGTGGACTCATTTACATTTTGAGCAAAGCCAATTGAGTCTAATAATAGATTAAATGCAGTGTTGAGGCTGTCATTCTCAGCATCTGTGTGGATGTTAAAATCGCCCACTATAATTATCTTATTGAGCTAAGCACTAAGTCAGACAAAAGGTCTGAAAATTCACAGAGAAACTCACAGTAACGACCAGGTGGACGATAGATAATAACAAATAAAACTGGTTTTTGGGACTTCCAATTTGGATGGACAAGACTAAGAGTCAAGCTTTGAAATGAATTTAAGCTCTGTCTGGGTTTTTGATTAATTAATAAGCTGGAATGGAAGATTGCTGCTAATCCTCCGCGTCGGCCCGTGCTACGAGCATTCTGACAGTTAGTGTGACTCGGGGGTGTTGACTCATTTAAACTAACATATTCATCCTGCTGTAACCAGGTTTCTGTAAGGCAGAATAAATCAATATGTTGATCAATTATTATATAATTTACCAACAGGGACTTAGAAGAGAGAGACCTAATGTTTAATAGACCACATTTAACTGTTTTAGTCTGTGGTGCAGTTGAAGGTGCTATATTATTTTTTTTCTTTTTGAATTTTTATGCTTAAATAGATTTTTTGCTGGTTATTGGTGGTCTGGGAGCAGGCACGTCTCTACGGGGATGGGGGTAATGAGGGGATGGCAGGGGGAGAGAAGCTGCAGAGAGGTGTGTAAGACTACAACTCTGCTTCCTGGTCCCAACCCTGGATAGTCACGGTTTGGAGGATTTAAGAAAATTGGCCAGATTTGTAGAAATGAGAGCTGCTCCATCCAAAGTGGGATGGATGCCGTCTCTGCTAACAAGACCAGGTTTTCCCCAGAAGCTTTGCCAATTATCAATGAAGCCCACCTCATTTTTTGGACACCACTCAGACAGCCAGCAATTCAAGGAGAACATGTGGCTAAACATGTCACTCCCTGTCCGATTGGGGAGGGGCCCAGAAAAAAACTACAGAGTCCGACATTGGTTTTTGCAAAGTTACACACCGATTCAATGTTAATTTAGTGACGTCAATTGGCGTAACCGGGTGTCATTACTGCCGACGTGAATTACAATCTTACCAAATTTACGCTTAGCCTTAGCCAGCAGTTTCAAATTTCCTTCAATGTCGCCTGCTCTGGCCCCCGGAAGACAATTGACTATGGTTGCTGGTGTCGCTAACTTCACATTTCTCAAAACAGAGCCGCTAATAACCAGAGTTTGATCCTCGGTGGGTGTGTCGCCGAGTGGGGAAAAATGGTTAGAAATGTGAACGGGTTGGCGGTGTACACGGGGCTTCTGTTTAAGGCTACGCTTCCTCCTCACAGTCACCAGTCGCCTGCTTTCCCGGCTGCTTGGGATCTGCCAGAGGGAAACTATACGGCGGCTAAGCTACCTGGTCCAGCACCGACTACAGGGGCCTGGCTAGCTGCAGAATTTCCCGGTGCGGAGCCGAGTCTCCAATTCGCCCAGCCTGGCCTCCAAAGCTACGAATAAGCTACATTATTACAGTACCATTACTGATAAAGGAGGCCGGGAATAACTAAACATTTCACACCCCAGAGCAGAAAAGTGCAGGAGAGACAGGAGAGCCGCCATGCTAAATCGGCTAGAGCTAGTAGCTGCGCTAAGCTAGCGGATTCCTAAAAAACACACAAGTGAATAAATGTGTAAATAATTTAGAGGTGATTCAGCAGAGGGAGTGCTTTAGTTAAGGCACGTGAAGATTACACTGTGAAACAAATCGTTATCTAGTTAACTAGATCAATCTAACTGCGCAGATTAAACAGCTAACAGATACAGCAAAACACCGCTGTGCTCCGGAACAGGAAGTGATACAATACCGCAGTGAGAGCCAACCACCAGTAGAGGCAAGCAAGCTTAAATGAAAATGTGACTTTAAAATAACAGGTGATAACTTTCATTTGAAGTCCTATTTGTTGACAAAAAGGTGTAAAGAAATATTTTTTAACGTTATTGTGACTTAAGTAGAAATGTGTTGTTTAGGCCAACTTGAGGAAGGTTTAGTGTATCACACTAGAGACACGTCAGAGACAGAATGGTGGTTTTATATATATATATATATATATATATATGTAGAGCAGGTCAAAGTATGAAAGAAGAGGGATTTAATAATAAAATGAGAGCGAGCGAGCTACCGAGCAGGCTGCATTCATCAGCGCCTCCTGGAAACAACACACTGTCCCACATCTGCACCCGGATCCATTCAGCGCTCCGAAGGAAGAGAAGGGGGAGGGAGTCAAATGATACCAGCACAATTGCTGAGGAATGAATGGATGAAGGAATGAATGAATGACACATTGAATTCTGATGACAGTTGTCGAGAAACGCACAAACCATCTGATGGATCTGTGTCAGTGACTGATCTTATGATTAGAAAACACACAGCAGACGGTTTTATTCCTTCCTTCATTCATTATTCCGGTGCCTCTCTTGTTCTGGAACCCCCCCCCCCCCCCCCCGCAGTCACCGGTGCCAAGCAGACCGTATTTAACCATTTCACACGATTAGGACTGAGAAGAACAAATAAAAACTGGAGAGGAGGTGGTGGTTTGAAAGTAATCAGCAATAAGACCTCTCATGGCTTTAGCATTTATCAATACGGGGATCCAGCACAGATCGATGTCTGCCGTCTCTGGGATGGACTATTGTCTCAGAGATGAGTGTGAAGCTTGAACAGCGCCACCATGTTACGGCAGAGAAACACACACGCTGTAAGCACTGCAGCAAAGAGGAGAAACAATCAGCAATACCACAAAGAAAACCTTCCATGTTCAGCTCCATGAATCATTCAGTCCACAAATAAGCAAAAAATAAATACATCACAATTTTCCACAGCCAAAGTCAATATTATTAAATGCTTCATTGTCTCTGAAACCTAAAAATATGTTATTTACAGTGACATAAAACTAAGAAAAATTGGAAACATCACACTGGAGAGGTTTCCAGTTGAAAAATTCTCAAAAACAATGATTCATTTTCTGGGACAGCATCAACTATCAAAAGAATTCTTTGATCACACAGTCGTCTCCCCTCGAACTGCTGCTAAAACCAACCGAGCATCGTCTTTAACAAGACTAATTACAAAAATATGCCAATCCTGGGAACAAAACGATCTCATGACAAATCTTTCTGCTGTCCTCAAACATCGTGGCAGAGATTTACAATACGCTGCGGTCATTCTATGACACGTTGAGCATACTGTAAGAACTGTTAAACTGCAAACGTTTGTAACACACAGAGCAACCAAGACATTAGATCATGACTTGGTATGTATCAACATAATGTAAAGACAAAAATTTCCCATTTTTATGATGTAATGTTCAGATTTTTTTTAAATGTCATGGAACATATAAATTATTTGACAAATTAGTGTTGAGCCATATGCTGACATGTTTAAATCTTACATCAAAAACATTGTGACATATGGCGGAGATTTACACTACTATAATTTGCAGTGCGTCACATATAGCATATGACGTAAAAACTGTCAAACTGCAAAAATTTACAACCTAGATAGAGATATGTTATGTTATATTGCGACTTAGTATATTCACATAATGCAAAGACAAAAATTTTACATTTTTATGACATACCATTAAGATTTTTTTTTTTAAATGCGTGACATTTATACATCTAAAATATTTGACATAAATAGTGTTAAGAAATGTTGTGATGATATTTTTTAAATTGTGTGATTTACATTGTGTCGTGATTATTGTACAACATGTTAAGACTTTTCTTTTCCTAGTTTGACTTATACTCCCCTGCCACTTATGCACCGAAAACTCTCAAGTTTGTTATTAATAGTAATTATAACAACTATTTATATAGAACTTTCCCAAGAATCAAAGCACTAAACAAAATCAACTCCAATAATAAAAGAATAATAGCCAGTAATAAAATAAATACACTACAACATGCACAAAATCCCAAATTAAAGGATTTATAACACAGAAAAAGGTCCGACTTATAGTCCAGGGCAACTTGTATATGGTTTTTCCTCTTCAAGGGGCATTTTTTTGACAGGTGCGACTTACACTCCAGAAAATGAGGTATATGTGACATCTCAATAGTGCTAAGAAATTTGCTATAACATTTTTTTTAAATCTTGTCATAAAATGCCAGCATATTTACACTGTTGTGAATATTCTACCACACATCACAACAGTTAACATATTGCAATGTCACTTTTTTTTTAATTTACAAGAAACTGCAAAGGTTTGCAATATCCAACACAGCTAAGATGCTATGTCATGACTTTTTTCAACATATTGCAAAAACTTGAAAAATTAGCATTGTTTTTTTAATGATAGGTTCAGGTAACTTTATTTGTACCCGTAGGTAGATTTGGCTTGCAGCAAACAGAAAAAAGGTGTCCATGTTAGTCAACACAACAACAACAATAAAAAACACTAAAAACACTAACAAAGAACATACACAAAACAAGTTAACAAACATCACCAAGGACTCACAACCTTAAAACCACTAAAAAGATGGTCAGCTTAAAACTAGTGTGCAGAGGGCAAATAAATATGATATGCCATTAACGTGTACAATATGATAACACATTTATGCAACGTACAGAATATCTGACATATCAATAAGCGGTGAGAAATGTGACATTATAAACTGTCCTAAAATGTCAGAGCATATTTCAGAGATCTGCACTACATCCACACACGACATCACAAAAATTTTCCAACAAACTGCAAAGGTTCCAAACACAGATAAGGTGTTTTATTGTGACTTATTTCGACATAATGCAAAGACTTCAGTGTTTATTTATGACATAGCTTGTCATGATACATACAACATATTTGACATCAATAATGTTGAGAAATGTGATGACTTTTTTTTTTTTAATCTTATGTTATAAACTGTCACGGCATACGGCAGATTTACGGGAGAAGGATGGACTATATTTCTACAGCACTTTTCCAAGTAGCAGATGTTCCAAGTGCTTTACAATGATGCCTCATATCACTACAGAGTGGCTGTGCATGCACAGTAATTTTCCCACGATGCACTATGATTTTTGGTCCACAACAACCTTCAGTAAAGACAAGAGCAATGGCGAGCACAGAAGGTGCCTGTTTTTGAGTGAATCAGGAAACAAGGAAAGTGGCTCATACAGGTCGTTTTTGTGATGCACGCTGGGATCAAGAGATTGTACGGCAGTTTTCCCACCAAAGAACAAACCAGTGTCAGGGGCTCAGCACTCTCCTAGACTTGGCATTCCCCCTGCATTCACTGCGCATGTGTCATGGCGGAGTGTTAGCAGCGTCCCGGCAGAGTGCTAGCAGCGATTAACAGTCAGACTGAGAGAGCGTGTGAGACAAAAGCTTCAGATCTGTCGCTAGGATAGATGACGACTGGAGTGCAGTTTTAAGCAGAAATGAGGTGATAATTGGTGAATCGCTGTTGACGCTCCAAAATGACGCACGCGCAGTGAAAGTGCAGTGAAGGCAGGGGGTGTGCTGAGCTCCTCACACCAGCAAACCACAAACTGCCCCTTGAAGATCTCAGACAAAAATTGCGCACCTCAAGATTTCACAATATTTCAAAATGCAAAGCCATTCTATATCTCACAGTTTTATGACACCAAAGATTTTCCACCCATCACATTTAGCACAGGACATAAAGACCTGCGACTAAACTACAAAGGTTTGGAGCATTCAACACAGCTAAAGAGGTTATGTCGCGCTTATTTCAAGATTTTGACATACTGCAAATATTTGCTAACTTTGATCCAGGTGACGGTGGCAGCAGACCACGCAGCTCATCCCACACTTCCCTATCCTCTGCCAAGTCCTGTAACTATTCCCGGGGGATCCCGAGGCGTTCCGAAAGCCGGCGTTCCGAAGCCTCGTGACCCAGAATCAGATGAGGTTTTTTTTTAATAAATAAATGAGTTTGTTAATTTATTTGTTGCCAGATCAGGACGGATGGTTCAGAGAGACAAAGGACACAGCTGTAGACTGACCCACGTCCAGCTCGGTGGACAGTGTGGGCGGAGACTCACCTGGCGGCTGATCCATCTCCAGGTAGAAGATCAGCTCGGTGGAATACGGCATGGTGACGTACCTCCAGTCCGCTTCCGCTTCGCCTCTGTCCGACGTCCAGACGGTGTTATACATGGCTGACCGGCAGGCTTTCTCCACAAAAACCACAACAATGAACCGACACCACACTTAATAAAAGGATTAAGTCTATCGATCGACCTGGAAACCTTCTATCCGGAATAAAGAAACGCGGCGCGCGCCGGGCTGCTCGCTGCCACATAACAATGACGCTGATAACTTCATGAAGCCTCCTTTGAAGATATGTAATTGTTTCTGAGCGCGTCCTTCAAGCGGTGCAAAAGCAGAAACCAGCTCGACATGTCAGCCCGCGGAAGCGGATCCGTGTGAAGAGGAGCTCCGACAGCCGGGAGGAGGAGCAGTCAGCGCCGCCACCGGCCGGACCGAACCACCGCACCGCTACACGCGGGGAGGGACAACAGCTCAATACTAACCAGAAAACACTTTATATACACACATTAAACACCGGAATAATTATTAAACACGAACTCGGACTCGTCTCACTGTTATTTAACCCGTAAACCCTGTCTGCCTGTTCAGTGCCTTGATTTAGTTCTTTTGGAACACCCCTCCTGTAGTGGTATGTCCCATCACCGGAGCTGCGCCACAAGATTTTTTAGGGTCCAAGCTCCAGTTTTTATGTAAAAATGAAAAAAAAAAAAATAGTTGTTTTTGTAAAGAAGTAGAAAAAAAGCTTTTGTTTTTGTAAAAAAGAAAAAAAAAGATTGTTTTTGTATGTGCTGCTTTCTTGTTTAGGGTTTTTTGTTTTTTTTTCTGGAACAAAAAGTGTTTATGCGTGCAAAGCAGAAATGTGAAATTTACAGGTTTGGTTGATGTTCCTCCGACAAACGGGCCAGATACTGGCCTCTCTCTCTCAGCCTGTGATTGGCTGGCAGCCGAGACACTGAAGTTAGCCTCACTTTGATGGGGTGCGAGCGCTGCTCTCCTATTGGTCCTTTAGGAGTGGGGAGATAATCCCTTGCGTGCCAGAGAGTCGCTGCAGTCAAAACAACATAGAGAATCCACAGGATGACAATTGTAAATATTATACTACAAAAATGTAGTTTTTTATGCTTTTCATCACGTTAATAAGAGACTGCTGCATGATACCCTGAAAACTTGCTAAAACAATATAACAAAAAATCTGTGTCTGCTATGTTTAATCTGCGTGGAATTTAATAAGCGCAAACCGAATTTCAGATCTGACCTTCGGCCACTCCGACACTCGAGTGAAGAGAGGGGCCGGAGCTGTCGACCGATCACACCTGGTGGTGAGATGGATCCGCTGGGAGGGGAAGAAGCCGGTCAGACCTGGCAGGCCCAAACGTATCGTGAGGGTCTGCTGGGAACGACTGGCGGAACCCTCTGTCAGGGAGGTCTTCAACTCCCACCTCCGGGGGAGCTTCTCCAGATCCCGGGGGAGGTTGGAGACAGGAGTCCGAGTGGACCATGTTCGCCACCCTCCATTGTTGATGCGGCCCGCTCGTGGCTGTGGTCGCAAGGTCTCTGGTGCCTGTCGCGGAGGCAATCCCCGAACCCGGTGGTGGACACCGGAAGTAAGGGATGCCATTCAAGCTGAAGAAGGAGTCCTACTTATCTTTGTTGGTAGGTGGGACCCCAGAGGCAGCTGACAGGTACCGGCAGGCCAAGCGTTGCCGCAGCCAGTGCGGTCACAGAGGCAAAAACTCGGGTCTGGAGGAGTTCAGAGAGGCTATGGAGGAGGACTATCGGTCGGCCTCGAAGAGATTCTGGCAAAACCGTCCCGACGCCTCAGGAGGCGGAAGCAGCTGTTGACCCTGACTGGGGATGTTGTGGGCGGTGGAAGGAGTACTTCGAGGATCTCCTCAATCCCATCGTCACGTCTTCCGAAGAGGAAGCAGGTGACTGGGGACTCATCCATTACCCAGGCAGAAGTCACTGAGGTGGTTAGAAGCTCCGCGGTGTCAAGGCTCCTGGGGTGGATGAATCCGTCCTGAGTACCTTAAGTCTCTGGATGTTGTGGGACTGTCTTGGCTGACACGCCTCTGCAACATTGTGTGGCAATCGGGGTACCTTAAGTCTCTGGATGTTGTGGGACTGTCTTGGCTGACACGCCTCTGCAACATTGTGTGGCAATCGGGGATAGTGCCTCTGGATTGGCAGACTGGGGTGGTGGTCTCTCTTTTTAAGAAGGGGGACCGGAGGGTGTGTTCCAACTATAGGGGGATCACACTCCTCAGCCTCCCCGGTAAGGTCTATTCCAGAGTACTGGAGAGGAGAATTCGACCGATGGTCGAATCTCGGATTCAGGAGGAGCAGTGTGGTTTTCGTCCTGGTCGCAGCACACTGGACCATCTCTACACGCTCCATCGGGTGCTCGAGGGTTCATGGGAGTTCGCCCAACCAGTCCACATGTTTTGTGGATCTGGAGAAGGCATTTGACCGTGTCCCTCGGGGCACCCTGTGGGGAGTGCTTCGGGAGTATGGGGTCTGGAGTCCTTTTCTAAGGGCTATCCGGTCCCTGTACGACCACAGCAGGAGCTTGGTTCGCATTGCCGGTAGTAAGTCAAACCTGTTTCCAGTGCACGTTGGTCTCCGCCAAGGCTGCCCTTTGTCACCGGTTCTGTTCATTATATTTATGGACAGAATTTCTAGGCGCAGCCAGGGTGTAGAGGGTGTCTGGTTTGGGAACCACAGAATCTCGTCTCTGCTGTTTGCGGACGATGTGGTTCTGTTGGCTTCATCAAATCAGGACCTTCAGTGTGCACTGGGGCGGTTTGCAGCCGAGTGTGAGGCGTCGGGATGAAATCAGACCTCCAAATCCCGAGGCCAATGGTTCTCGACCGGAAACAGGTGTTTTGCCCTCTTCAGTTGGTGGAGTGTCCTGCCTCAAGTGGAGGACTTTAAGTATCTAGGGGTCTTGTACGAGTGAGGGCAAGATGGAGCGTGAGTAGATAGACGGCTCGGTGCAACGTCTGCAGTGATGCGGTCGCTGTATCGGGACCGTCGTGGGAAGAGAGAGTGAGTAGGGGGGGCAAAGCTCTCGTTTACTGACGATCTACGTTCCAATCCTCACCTATGGTCATGAGATTTGGCTCATGACCGAAAGAACGAGATCGCGGGTACAAGCGGCCGAGATGAGTTTCCTCCGCAGGGTGGCTGGGCGCTCCCTTAGAAATAGGGTGAGGAGCTCGGTCACTCGGGAGGAGCTCGGAGTCGATTACATCTCTCGGCTGGCTTGGGAACGCCTTGGGGTTCCCCCGGAGGAGCTGGGGGAGGTGTGTGTGGATCGGGAGGTCTGGGCGGCTTTGCTTGAGCTGCTGCCCCCGCGACCCGACTCTGGATAAAGTGGAAGAAATGGATAGATGGATGGATATATTAGTCTGGAACAAAGAGGACAAACAGTGTTGTAAAGAACAATAATCAAGACGTTAAAGAGCAAACTTCACTTTCCCCCAGAACGACATGATCAGGAAGCGATTGTAGCTCACAGCAGCTCCCATGAAAATAACAGAGAGGACAGACTGTGATTCTCACATGTTACATAAAACAAACGCAAGTAACATCTATAAACCCAGAGAACATATCATGAGAGTTTTAGGCACAATATAAAATAGTTTTATGTTGCGACGTTACTGGTGTTGTCCGTGTGCAGCGGTTTAAAGTGCAGCGTGATCAGAGCATCTCAGTGCAGTTCTCAATGTTACTGAGATCTCGCAGAGCGTCGACCTCTCCGAGTTTTGTGGGATTTGAAACCTGAAAGGGGGATAAACAGACCATCGTTTATCTGAAGACTGAATGTGAAGAAGAAGTTTAGTCCTATGGAGGCTCTCTCCGGGATACGGAGTGTGACGTGGATGGAAGTCTGTGACTCCGCCTTAACGGTGCCGGTCACTTACCCAACCAAGACCAGTACCTATTAAAAGCTGGCGGACCAGGACGAGAAACTGTTTATCCATGGACAGGGACAGATCCAGGTTAATTAACCAGGTCACTTAGTGCTGTTCCTGTAGTTTAACAATAAAAGGTTCTTCTGATTCTGAGATTTTTCTAATAGATGCAACATGTTTTACTGAATACCGACTGAATGATGTGCATGAAAATATCAGTGAGGTTTTCATCTTCACGTCTCCATCAACGACCTACAACTTGGCCCAGTTCCACATTTTGACCTGATCTGCACCATATTACATCATTTAAACATAACATTTTCTGGAGTATAAATCACATTTTTTATGAGTTTGGGAGGCCCTGCGACTACTCAGCTGTGACTTATATACTGAAAAATCAGACATTCGTTTGTCATAATTCATTCACTCGTTTATTTTCTATACCTGTTTAATCCAATTAAAGGTCACGGGGGGGGGGGGGGGGGGGGGGCTGGAGCCTATCCCAGCATTCTTTAATATATTATAATGAAAACAAAGTACTGAACAAATAAACTAATAATAAAAAAGAACAAATGCAACAATAAAAAGTACACTGCAATAATGCACAAAAATCCCAAATTAAAGAGCTGTGTCCGGTGTGACTTATACTCTGCTGTGACTTATAATCCGGTGTGACTTATACTCGCTGTGATTTAGAGTCCGGTGTACTATACTCCAATTGACTTAGACTCCGGTGTGCTATATGCGCTGTGACTTATACTCCGCTGTGACTTATACTCCACCATGACTTATACTCCAGTGTGACTTAGAGTCTGGTGTGACTTATACTCCAGTGTGACGTAGACTCTGGTGTGACTTACACTCCGGTGTGATTTAGAGACCTGTGTGATTTAGAGTCCGGTGTGACTTCAATCAATCAATCAATCAATTTTTTTATATAGCGCCAAATCACAACAAACAGTTGCCCCAAGGCGCTTTATATTGTAAGGCAAGGCCATACAATAATTATGTAAAACCCCAACGGTCACAACGACCCCCTGTGAGCAAGCACTTGGCTACAGTGGAAGGAAAAACTCCCTTTTAACAGGAAGAAACCTCCAGCAGAACCAGGCTCAGGGAGGGGCAGTCTTCTGCTGGGATGGTTGGGGCTGAGGGAGAGAACCAGGAAAAAGGACATGCTGTGGAGGGGAGCAGAGATCGATCACTAATGATTAAATGCAGAGTGGTGCATACAGAGCAAAAGAGAAAGAAACAGTGCATCATGGGAACCCCCAGCAGTCTACGTCTATAGCAGCATAACTAAGGGATGGTTCAGGGTCACCTGATCCAGCCCTAACTATAAGCTTTAGCAAAAAGGAAAGTTTTAAGCCTAATCTTAAAGTAGAGAGGGTGTCTGTCTCCCTGATCTGAATTGGGAGCTGGTTCCACAGGAGAGGAGCCTGAAAGCTGAAGGCTCTGCCTCCCATTCTACTCTTACAAACCCTAGGAAATACAAGTAAGCCTGCCAGTCTGAGAGCGAAGCGCTCTATTGGGGTGATATGGTACTACAAGGTCCCTAAGATAAGATGGGACCTGATTATTCAAACCTTATAAGTAAGAAGAAGAATTTTAAATTCTATTCTAGAATTAACAGGAAGCCAATGAAGAGAGGCCAATATGGGTGAGATATGCTCTCTCCTTCTAGTCCCCGTCAGTACTCTAGCTGCAGCATTTTGAATTAACTGAAGGCTTTTTAGGGAACTTTTAGGACAACCTGATAATAATGAATTACAATAGTCCAGCCTAGAGGAAATAAATGCATGAATTAGTTTTTCAGCATCACTCTGAGACAAGACCTTTCTGATTTTAGAGATATTGCGTAAATGCAAAAAAGCAGTCCTACATATTTGTTTAATATGCATTTTGAATGACATATCCTGATCAAAAATGACTCCAAGATTTCTCACAGTATTACTAGAGGTCAGGGTAATGCCATCCAGAGTAGGATCTGGTTAGACACCATGTTTCTAAGATTTGTGGGGCAAGTACAATAACTTCAGTTTTATCTGAGTTTAAAAGCAGGAAATTAGAGGTCATCCATGTCTTTATGTCTGTAAGGACAATCCTGCAGTTTAGCTAATTGGTGTGTGTCCTCTGGCTCATGGATAGATAAAGCTGGCTATCATCTGCGTAACAATGAAAATTTAAGCAATACCATCTAATAATACTGCCTAAGGGAAGCATGTATAAAGTGAATAAATTGGGTCCTAGCACAGAACCTTGTGGAACTCCATAATTAACTTTAGTCTGTGAAGAAGATTCCCCATTTACATGAACAAATTGTAATCTATTAGACAAATATGATTCAAACCACCGCAGCGCAGTGCCTTTAATACCTATGGCATGCTCTAATCTCTGTAATAAAATTTTATGGTCAACAGTATCAAAAGCAGCACTGAGGTCTAACAGAACAAGCACAGAGATGAGTCCACTGTCCGAGGCCATAAGAAGATCATTTGTAACCTTCACTAATGCTGTTTCTGTACTATGATGAATTCTAAAACCTGACTGAAACTCTTCAAATAGACCATTCCTCTGCAGATGATCAGTTAGCTGTTTTACAACTACCCTTTCAAGAATTTTTGAGAGAAAAGGAAGGTTGGAGATTGGCCTATAATTAGCTAAGATAGCTGGGTCAAGTGATGGCTTTTTAAGTAATGGTTTAATTACTGCCACCTTAAAAGCCTGTGGTACATAGCCAACTAACAAAGATAGATTGATCATATTTAAGATCGAAGCATTAAATAATGGTAGGGCTTCCTTGAGCAGCCTGGTAGGAATGGGGTCTAATAAACATGTTGATGGTTTGGATGAAGTAACTAATGAAAATAACTCAGACAGAACAATCGGAGAGAAAGAGTCTAACCAAATACCAGCATCACTGAAAGCAGCCAAAGATAACGATACGTCTTTGGGATGGTTATGAGTAATTTTTTCTCTAATAGTTAAAATTTTGTTAGCAAAGAAAGTCATGAAGTCATGACTTATACTCCTCTTTGACTTGGAGTCCGGTGTGACGTATACTCCAGTGTGACTTAGATTCTGCTGTGACTTATACTCCACCATGACTTATACTCCAGTGTGATTTAGAGTCCGGTGTGACTTATACTCCAGTGTGACTTAGCGTCCGCTGTGACTTATACTCCAGTGTGACTTATACTCCTGTGTGATTTAGAGTCCGGTG
This sequence comes from Thalassophryne amazonica, assembly GCF_902500255.1. Classification (NCBI taxonomy): domain Eukaryota; kingdom Metazoa; phylum Chordata; class Actinopteri; order Batrachoidiformes; family Batrachoididae; genus Thalassophryne; species Thalassophryne amazonica. The sequence goes on along the minus strand of NC_047112.1, from coordinate 5,074,301 downwards.
TGACTTATACTCCAGTGTGACGTAGACTCTGGTGTGACTTATACTCCGGTGTGATTTAGAGACCTGTGATTTAGAGTGCGGTGTGACTTATACTCGGGTGTGATTTAGGGTCCGGTGTGACTTATACTCCAGTGTGATTTAGAGACCTGTGTGACTTAGAGTGCAGTGTGACCTATACTCCAGTGTGACTTAGAGTCCACTGTGACTTATATTCCGGTGTGATTAAGAGCCGGTGTGACTTCTACTCCAGTGTGACTTAGAGTCCACTGTGACTTATATTCCGGTGTGATTAAGAGCCGGTGTGACTTATACTCCGGTGTGACCTAGAGTCCGGTGTGACTTATACTCCGGTGTGACTTAGAGTCTGGTCTGACATACTCTGGTGTGACTTAGAGTCTGGTGTGACTTATACTTCGCTGTGACTTATACTCCTCTGTGACTTGGAGTCTGGTGTGACTTATACTCCAGTGTGACTTGGAGTCTGGTGTGACTTATACTCCAGTGTGACTTAGAGTTTGCTGTGACTTATAACTCCACCATGACTTATACTCCAGTGTGATTTAGAGTCCGGTGTGACTTACACTCCCGTGTGATTTAGAGTCTGGTGTAACTTATACTCCAGTGTGACGTAGACTCTGTTGTGACTTACACTCCGGTGTGATTTAGAGACCTGTGTGATTTAGAGTGCAGTGTGACTTATACTCGGTGTGATTTAGAGACCTGTGTGACTTCGAGTGCGGTGTGACTTATACTCCGCTGTGACTTAGAGTCCACTGTGCCTTATATTCGGTGTGATTAAGAGCCGGTGTGACTTATACTCCAGTGTGACTTAGAGTCTGGTGTGACTTATACTCCGGTGTGATTTAGAGTCTTGTGTGACTTAGAGTGTGGTGTGACTTATACTCTGGTGTGACTTACACTCCGGTGTGACTTAGAGTCCGGTCTGACATACTCTGGTGTGACTTAGAGTCTGGTGTGACTTATACTTCGCTGTGACTTATACTCCGGTGTGACTTGTACTCCGGTGCGACTTATCCAATTTGATTTGTACTCAGGGGTGCACATAACTGGTACTCATGGTGCTTGTGTGTGCTAAACATCATTGATGCACAGCAGAGGGAAACACTTTTCCTACAATCTGTCATTGCTTTCCTCTTATGAAGTGTTTCCCTTGTGTTTTCTGCTGCACATCATTTATTTTTAGCACGCACAAGCACCATGAGTACCAGTTATGTGCATGCTGCTTATACTCCAGTATGACTTAGAGTCCGCTGTGACTTATACTCCGGTGTGATTTAGAGTCCGCTGTGACTTACACTCCTCTGTGACTTAGACTCCGCTGTAACTTATACTCCGGTGTGACTTATACTCCAGTGTGACTTATACTCCAGTGTGACTTAGAGTCCGGCTCTGACAATAGTCCGTGTGTGACTTATACTCCGGTGTTGCTTATACTCTGGTGAGTCCGGTGTGTGACTTATACTTCGCTGTGACTTATACTTTGGTGTGACTTGTCTTCTGGTGCAACTTATACTCCGCTGTGACTTATACTCTGCAGTGACTTAGAGTCCTGTGTGACTTAGAGTCCGATGTGACTTAGAGTCCTCTGTGACTTATACTCTGCTGTGACTTATGCGACACTGTGACTTATACTCCAGTGTGATTTAGAATCCGGTGTGACTTAGACTCCTCTGTGACTTATACGCCGCTGTGACTTATGCGACACTGTGACTTATGCGACACTGTGACTTATACTCCAGTGTGATTTAGAATCCGGTGTGACTTAGACTCCTCTGTGACTTATACGCCGCTGTGACTTAGAGTCCGGTGTGACTTATACTCCTCTGTGACTTATACGCCAATGTGACTTAGAGTCTGGTGTGACTTATATTCCGGTGTGACTTATACTCCAGTGTGACTTAATGTCCGGTGTGACTTATACTCCGCTGTGACCTATACTCCGGTGTGATTTAGAGACCTGTGTGACTTAGAGTGCGGTGTGACTTACACTCCGGTGTGATTTAGAGTCCGGTGTGACTTATAGTCCGCTGTGACTTATACTCCGGTGTGATTTAGAGACCTGTGTGACTTAGAGTGCGGTGTGACTTATACTCAGGTGTGACTTAGAGTCCGGGGTGACCTAGAGTCCAGGGTGACTTACACTCCTCTGTGACTTAGACTCCACTGTGACTTATACTTCGGTGTAACTTATACTCAAGTGTAACTTATACTCCGGTGTGACTTATACTCAAGTGTGATTAAGAGTCCAGTCTGACATACTCCAGTGTGACTTATACTCCGGTGTGGCTTATACTCTGGTGTGACTTGTCTTCCGGTGTGACTTATACTCTGCTGTGACTTATACTCTGCAGTGACTTAGAGTCCTGTGTGACTTAGACTCCGCTGTGACTTATACTCTGCTGTGACTTAGAGTCCGCTGTGACTTATACTCTGCTGTGATTTAGAGTCCGGTGTGACTTATACTCCAGTGTAACTTAAGCCTGGTTCACGCGACAGGATTTTAAAATTATCTTTAAGTTTCCAAAACCTGAGAGACTACACACGTGAAGATAAAAAATCATAGCTCTAATAGGTTTGGTCGTACAGTGTGTGGTGTTCAGCCACACAGTAAGAACACCACACACGAACAGATTTCACACATGAACATTCTCAGCTCGGACAGGAAATCTCGCAAAATCTCTCGAGATTAAACGTGACTTCACAGTAAACAGAGATACTTGTGGACTATTTAAAACAGAGGGAAAAAACAATGCAAAAAGAAAAAGAAAAGCCGTTCCTTAAAGGAGTGGAGACAGTGCGACCACCGGACTTTCTGGTAAATCAGAACAGCTGTTTTGATTTTATTTTCCACCTCGCTGCACGTCACATTCAGCAGGCTGCGTGCTCGTTTGTGGTCGGAGGACACAACACATGCTACGATATCAGGCCAAAAAAATCCAACATTTTGAATATCCCTGATTTGCGATCGGAGTGTTCCTGACGTCCTTCCGAGCAGATCAGAGTGCTCTTAACACACCACACACGGTAGGAATGTCTGATAAGATTATCTTTAGCGTCATCACAATTGTCGGGGCGTCCTTAAGATTGTCGGAAGGAGAAGATCGGTCTGATCAGCCAAAATTATCTGCCGTGTGAACCCAGCGTTAGAGTCTGCTGTAACTTATACTCCGCTGTGACTTATACTCTGGTGTGATTTAGAGTCCAGTGTGACTTATACTCAAGTGTGACTTATACTCCGGTGTGACTTATACTCAAGTGTGACTTATACTCCGGTATGACTTATACATGGGCTTTTCCTCTTAGAGAGGCATTTTTTAACAAGTGCGACTTGTACACTGGAAAATACGGTAAACCATTTTTTGTAGCTTTTGACACATCTGCATAGCAACATTTGGGGGAAAAAAATGAATCATCTGGTGGCTGGCTCTCACTGCGGTATTGTATCACTTCCTGTTCCGGAGCACAGCGGTGTTTTTCTGTATCTGTTAGCTGTTTAATCTGCGCAGTTAGATTGATCTAGTTATCTAGATTACGATTTGTTTCCCAGTGTAATCTTTACGTGCCTTAATTAAGCACTCCCTCTGCTGAATCACCTCTAAATTATTTACACATTATTCACTTTGCGTGTTTTTAGGAATCCGCTATCTTAGCGTAGCTACTAGCTCTTAGCCGATTTAGCATGGCGGCTTCTCCTGTCTCTCCCGCACTTTTCTGCTCTGGGTGTGAAATGTTTAGTTATTCCTCGGCCTCCTTTAGCAGTAACGGTACTTGTAATAAGTGTAGCTTATTCTTAGCTTTGGAGGCCAGGCTGGGCGAATTGGAGACTCGGCTCCGCACCGTGGAAAATTCTACAGCTAGCCAGGCCCCTGTAGTCGGTGCGGACCAAGGTAGCTTAGCCGCCGTTAGTTACCCCCTGGCAGATCCCGAGCAGCCGGGAAAGCAGGCCGACTGGGTGACTGTGAGGAGGAAGCGTAGCCCTAAACAGAAGCCCCGTTTACACCGCCAACCCGTTCACATCTCTAACCGTTTTTCCCCACTCGGTGACACATCCGCCGAGGATCAAACTCTGGTTATTGGCGACTCTGTTTTGCGAAATGTGAAGTTAGCGACACCAGCAACCATAGTCAATTGTCTTCCGGGGGCCAGAGCAGGCGACATTGAAGGAAATTTGAAACTGCTGGCTAAGGCTAAGCGTAAATTTGGTAAGATTGTAATTCACGTCGGCAGTAATGACACCCGGTTACGCCAATCGGAGGTCACTAAAATTAACATTAAATCGGTGTGTAACTTTGCAAAAACAATGTCGGACTCTGTAGTTTTCTCTGGGCCCCTCCCCAATCGGACCGGGAGTGACATGTTTAGCCGCATGTTCTCCTTGAATTGCTGGCTGTCTGAGTGGTGTCCAAAAAATGAGGTGGGCTTCATAGATAATGGCAAAGCTTCTGGGGAAAACCTGGTCTTGTTAGGAGAGACGGCATCCATCCCACTTGGATGGAGCAGCTCTCATTTCTAGAAATCTGGCCAATTTTCTTAAATCCTCCAAACCGTGACTATCCAGGGTTGGGACCAGGAAGCAGAGTTGTAGTCTTACACACCTCTCTGCAGCTTCTCTCCCCCTGCCATCCCCCTCATTACCCCATCCCGTAGAGACGGTGCCTGCTCCCAGACTACCAATAACCAGCAAAAATCTATTTAAGCATAAAATTCAAAAAGAAAAAATAATATAGCACCTTCAACTGCACCACAGACTAAAACAGTTAAATGTGGTCTATTAAACATTAGGTCTCTCTCTTCTAAGTCCCTGTTGGTAAATGATATAATAATTGATCAACATATTGATTTATTCTGCCTTACAGAAACCTGGTTACAGCAGGATGAATATGTTAGTTTAAATGAGTCAACACCCCGAGTCACACTAACTGTCAGAATGCTCGTAGCACGGGCCGGGCGGAGGATTAGCAGCAATCTTCCATTCCAGCTTATTAATTAATCAAAAACCCAGACAGAGCTTAAATTCATTTGAAAGCTTGACTCTTAGTCTTGTCCATCCAAATTGGAAGTCCCAAAAACCAGTTTTATTTGTTATTATCTATCGTCCACCTGGTCGTTACTGTGAGTTTCTCTGTGAATTTTCAGACCTTTTGTCTGACTTAGTGCTTAGCTCAGATAAGATAATTATAGTGGGCGATTTTAACATCCACACAGATGCTGAGAATGACAGCCTTAACACTGCATTTAATCTATTATTAGACTCTATTTGTTGTGTGGGCCGCTGAAGAGGAGGTACTGCTGGCCCACCACCACCAGAGGGCGCCCTGCCTGGAGTGCGGGCTCCAGGCACCAGAGGGCGCTACCGCATCATGGGAGTAATCTGGGTGACAGCTGTCACCCATCACCAAACACAGCTGTTTCTACTCAGCACCGAGGTATATCAGGAGGACGGCGTCTCCACCTCAGTGCCGAGATATCGCCTAAGACCAAGGTAACATTCTCTGCAGCATATTCTGTGATTGACAAACTTATTAAACCTTTCAGGACTGGTGACTACTGAGACCCTCCTTCTTTGGATAAGTACTCACCTTCCTGCTGAACTTTGCCAAGAGGTGGAGGCGGCTTCTCCCCTCTCTGTACTGGGTGCGTTCATCCACTCCTGTGTGTTCTTGCTCTCTCCTGCCAGCAGTACCGGATCCGACGAGCGGAGGCAGTGGCCACCTGGGAATTCGGGACTTGGCGGTTCCAGTATTTCCAGGGTTCGGTGGCAGTGGAGATCTGGGTGGTTCCGGTTCGACTGAGATGGACGTCTCCTATCTTCGAGCCTGCCCACACGACACCAGCGGATTCGACCCTAAACATTGTGTTTGTTATACTACTCGTGCTTGTTTCAGTAGTAAATCTTGTTTTTTACTTCCTCCATTGTCCATTCATTGCGCCCCCTGTTGTGGGTCCGTGTTCCTACACTTTCACAACACTATTGGCTTTGCTCAAAAAGTAAATGAGTCCACCCACCACTTTAATCATATCTTAGATCTTGTTCTGACTTATGGTATGGAAATAGAAGACTTAACAGTATTCCCTGAAAACTCCCTTCTGTCTGATCATTTCTTAATAACATTTACATTTACTCTGATGGACTACCCAGCAGTGGGGAATAAGTTTCATTACACTAGAAGTCTTTCAGAAAGCACTGTAACTAGGTTTAAGGATATAATTCCTTCTTTATGTTCTCTAATGCCATATACCAACACAGTGCAGAGTAGCTACCTAAACTCTGTAAGTGAGATAGAGTATCTCGTCAATAGTTTTACATCCTCATTGAAGACAACTTTGGATGCTGTAGCTCCTCTAAAAAAAGAGAGCTTTAAATCAGAAGTGCCTGACTCCGTGGTATAACTCACAAACTCGTAGCTTAAAGCAGATAACCCGTAAGTTGAAGAGGAAATGGCGTCTCACTAATTTAGAAGATCTTCACTTAGCCTGGAAAAAGAGTCTGTTGCTCTATAAAAAAGCCCTCCGTAAAGCTAGGACATCTTTCTACTCATCACTAATTGAAGAAAATAAGAACAACCCCAGGTTTCTTTTCAGCACTGTAGCCAGGCTGACAAAGAGTCAGAGCTCTATTGAGCTGAGTATTCCATTAACTTTAACTAGTAATGACTCTAACTATTAGAGAAAAAATTACTCATAACCATCCCAAAGATGTATCGTTATCTTTGGCTGCTTTCAGTGATGCCGGTATTTGGTTAGACTCTTTCTCTCCGTTTGTTCTGTCTGAGTTATTTTCATTAGTTACTTCATCCAAACCATCAACATGTTTATTAGACCCCATTCCTACCAGGCTGCTCAAGGAAGCCCTACCATTATTTAATGCTTCGATCTTAAATATGATCAATCTATCTTTGTTAGTTGGCTATGTACCACAGGCTTTTAAGGTGGCAGTAATTAAACCATTACTTAAAAAGCCATCACTTGACCCAGCTATCTTAGCTAATTATAGGCCAATCTCCAACCTTCCTTTTCTCTCAAAAATTCTTGAAAGGGTAGTTGTAAAACAGCTAACTGATCATCTGCAGAGGAATGGTCTATTTGAAGAGTTTCAGTCAGGTTTTAGAATTCATCATAGTACAGAAACAGCATTAGTGAAGGTTACAAATGATCTTCTTATGGCTTCGGACAGTGGACTCATCTCTGTGCTTGTTCTGTTAGACCTCAGTGCTGCTTTTGATACTGTAGACCATAAAATTTTATTACAGAGATTAGAGCATGCCATAGGTATTAAAGGCACTGCGCTGTGGTGGTTTGAATCATATTTGTCTAATAGATTACAATTTGTTCATGTAAATGGGGAATCTTCTTCACAGACTAAAGTTAATTATGGAGTTCCACAAGGTTCTGTGCTAGGACCAATTTTATTCACTTTATACATGCTTCCCTTAGGCAGTATTATTAGATGGTATTGCTTAAATTTTCATTGTTACGCAGATGATACCCAGCTTTATCTATCCATGAAGCCAGAGGACACACACCAATTAGCTAAACTGCAGGATTGTCTTACAGACATAAAGACATGGATGACCTCTAATTTCCTGCTTTTAAACTCAGATAAAACTGAAGTTATTGTACTTGGCCCCACAAATCTTAGAAACATGGTGTCTAACCAGATCCTTACTGTGGATGGCATTACCCTGACCTCTAGTAATACTGTGAGAAATCTTGGAGTCATTTTTGATCAGGATATGTCATTCAAAGCGCATATTAAACAAATATGTAGGACTGCTTTTTTGCATTTACGCAATATCTCTAAAATTAGAAAGGTCTTGTCTCAGAGTGATGCTGAAAAACTAATTCATGCATTTATTTCCTCTAGGCTGGACTATTGTAATTCATTATTATCAGGTTGTTCTAAAAGTTCCCTGAAAAGCCTTCAGTTAATTCAAAATGCTGCAGCTAGAGTACTAACAGGGACTAGAAGGAGAGAGCATATCTCACCCATATTGGCCTCTCTTCATTGGCTTCCTGTTAATTCTAGAATAGAATTTAAAATTCTTCTTCTTACTTCTAAGGTTTTGAATAATCAGGTCCCATCTTATCTTAGGGACCTCGTAGTACCATATCACCCCAATAGAGCGCTTCGCTCTCAGACTGCAAGCTTACTTGTAGTTCCTAGGGTTTGTAAGAGTAGAATGGGAGGCAGAGCCTTCAGCTTTCAGGCTCCTCTCCTGTGGAACCAGCTCCCAATTCAGATCAGGGAGACAGACACCCTCTCTACTTTTAAGATTAGGCTTAAAACTTTCCTTTTTGCTAAAGCTTATAGTTAGGGCTGGATCAGGTGACCCTGAACCATCCCTTAGTTATGCTGCTATAGACTTAGACTGCTGGGGGGTTCCCATGATGCACTGAGTGTTTCTTTCTCTTTTTGCTCTGTATGCACCACTCTGCATTTAATGATTAGTGATCGATCTCTGCTCCCCTCCACAGCATGTCTTTTTCCTGGTTCTCTCCCTCAGCCCCAACCAGTCCCAGCAGAGGACTGCCCCTCCCTGAGCCTGGTTCTGCTGGAGGTTTCTTCCTGTTAAAAGGGAGTTTTTCCTTCCCACTGTAGCCAAGTGCTTGCTCACAGGGGGTCGTTTTGACCGTTGGGGTTTTACATAATTATTGTATGGCCTTGCCTTACAATATAAAGCACCTTGGGGCAACTGTTTGTTGTGATTTGGCGCTATATAAAAAAAAAATTGATTGATTGATTGATCAAATGGTGATCATCATCATAAACTTTAATGGCGATCCCTCAGTGTTCCACAAATAAACCTGTTCACAGCAAGTTAAACTTATGAGAGAGGAGAAGTATAAGCTCACTGGGGGAGAAATGACAAAAGGCTTCTTGTGTCTGTGGATCAGCCTTGGAGTCCCAGACTGGCCTGACCTCTGTAGAGTCCCAGACCGGCCTGATCTTCATAGAGTTCCAGACCGGCCCGACCTCTGTAGAGTCCCAGACTGGCCTGATCTCTGTAGAGTCCCAGACCGGCCTGATCTTCATAGAGTCCCAGACCGGCCCGACCTCTGTAGAGTCCCAGACTGGCCTGATCTTCATACAGTCCCAGATTGGCCCGACTTCTGTAGAGTCCCAGACCGGCCCGACCTACAGTCTTCCAGCTGAATATCAATAGAAAATCTTCATGTGTCTGCAGTAATTACAGCGGCTCTGCTTGTTTGCCCACTGGCCTACTTCTTCACAGAGCACCAATAAATGAAAAGTCTGGTCCCCAATCTACCCCCCCCACCCCACACACACACAAGCCCACCCATCCACATCCATCCCCCGACACTCATTTGTCTCATCTGTCCATCACAGACCAAGGAGAGGAGGATGACTCAGAGTCATCTCGCACCAGTCCCAATAAAAAAAAGGGGGGGTGTCAGTGAATGTGGGCGTGGCCAGTTGTTTTGCAGATGGCCCGTGCTGCGTGCACACGGCGCTAAGCTCCAGTGTGTCAAACAGGTTTAATTACTGCTTGCTCACTCTGCCAGATGGATCTTAACAATGACACAGGAACTGGTTCAAACAAAAAGACAACAGGAGAGGAAGAAGCAGGGCATGATGGGAACTGCACTGCCTCTAACCATGGGTGAGCCCGCACGGCGCCCGTGACGTTTCCACGGTGCACTTTGGTTTGATGCAGAGAGAATGTAGTGCAGCACTAATTAAAGCGCGCCGTAAAACTGTGAATTAAAACCTTGTGTACGAAACAAACAAGATTATTTAGGAAATTTACAGACAATTAATCATCAATGAACTCTCCGACTGCTTAAAAATAACAAAAAATGTACCTGAGAGGGGCGCTGTTGTAACATAGCGTGGAGAGTTGCAAATGTTCTTATAACTAATAGTTCAAATTCTGAAATTAATAACAAAAACATCACAAAATAACATTTATACAATCATTGTGGTTTTATGTACACAAACTGATGAATTGTCAGAGGAAAACTTTTGTTGGAAAATTCTGTATGAAACAAGATTTTTAAATTACATAAACATAAATTACATAAACAGACAGACTGTGGAGCCCGTGAACCATTACCGTGGTGATCATTTCCTGTTGATTTATGAGGTCTCTTAGCAACAATGATTTAAACTGTTTTGATGTAACAGTTTAACCTTTAAGTGTTTGTGACGTTTGCTTGACTCAACGTGTTGTGTTAAAGTTAAATCGCAAACGTACGCCTCACTCAGTATTCAGTGACTTTCAGTCATCGGGAAGCCAACATTAGTTAACGTAGTGGATAACGCCACCAGCAGGCCACTTTGGAACAATAAACTGTTATAAAAATGTGTCACATTCCACCATGCACCTGATCATTGCACGGTCAAGTCCAGTGTTTATTTTGCAACTTTAAACCAGTGAAATTAATTCTGTCACAGTAATTAATTTGTGCAAATTTTCAAAATAATGTAACATAGTTCTTAACGTTATCAAATTAAATTGTGGTTATACAAGTGGCCAAGTAAAGTATAAAAACAGAAGCTGTAATGTAATGATTTGACAGAAGACCCCAATGCAGACAACAACAAGATCAGTACAAAGCTGGTTTATTGAACAAAAATGCATCTGGTGTCATGGGTACACACAATAAGAACAGTTTGTATCAAACTGTTGTCCCGGAAGAGGCGGAACAGGAGCTCAGCCATTTAAACAGGCGAAGGTCAGGCACACAGAAAAACAGCCCAAAAGGCAACTGTGTCCTTGAAGAGACCAGCAGAAGAGGCGGTATCCCCCAAAACAGGCAGAGGGTCAGTATACAATGGTCAGGTGACAAAATCCAGATCAAAGACCAAATCAAGGTAAGAAAATAACAGTTTTTCCTGTGGCGGAGCATCGCAGCGGCTGCGAGCCGACGCTGCAATCCATCCGCATGTCTTTCATTAAAAAAATCTCCTTTAACAGTGGAATATCCGGATAAAATGCTGAAACCGACTTCTTATGAAACTTCTCTGTTCTCTCACGACGTCCTGGATCAATAGAGCCTGAAATGTGGAGGTTTTCAGCTTGAAACAGGCTGACAACGGCGCCTGGGACCGACGTCCCGCTCCGTGGGAAGTCCTTAAAGCGACAGTATCACCTCAAAATCTCTCATCAGCCGTTAAAATTTTCACTGAAAACCAGCTTAATTTTTCGAACCGTGTCCACTTCGATGTGTCTCACAGGTTTAGAAAAAATTTTGATCAAACAAAGCGCCAGTCTCTCAGCAACTTCTCAGACAAAGGAATTCCAACAAGGGGCTGGACGACTCCTCCCACAAGGAGTGCTCACAGGCGAATGACGTCACCGACAGGCGTGGAAAAACTCACGTATGCGCACGAGGGTTCAAGCATGTCTGACGTAAAAACATATGAATGAAATCCATATAGTTTTTGAAAAAAATAAAAAGGACCTATACTTTATTGACAGACCTTGTATATGCTGCGCAGCTCTTTGCTGAGACAGAGTCCGCTCCGAATTAATAACTTCAAAACGAATCGCCGCTTTAAATAAAATCACACCTCTTACAAACGTTGTAATTCAGACTAAATAATAATAATAATATAATATATATAAATATAAATAATAATAATAAAAATAATATAAAAATAAATAATAATAAAGAATAAACTACAATCGACTAAAACGTTTTTTCCTCCCAAAGGAAGAGCTCAGCTCATAGGTATGGAAAGACATTCATGCCAATAATAATGTCTGAAAGGAAATGCTTTTGACAAAAACTAACAGATTTTATTTCTGTTTATGTCCAGAGATCAAGGATCCACCATGTAGAGTTTATTATGTCCAGAGTTTAAGGATCCAGTAACCAATTTCATATGTATTTACTTTAAGACTCAATAAAATGTTGTTCAGTTTCAATTTAATCAGCTTATAAAGTGTCAAATTACAACAAAAGCCGTCTCAATGCGCGTCACACAGAACAGTTCAACATAAAAATTTTTAAATAAATAAATAAAAATAAAAAATCAAATACCTAATTAAAAACAGAAGTAAAAGAATAAAACATAACAAAATAAAAACTACTCATAAGAAAGAGAATAAAAATAGGTCTCCAGACTCCGACTGCCTCACTGAGGGCCATGTACTGGTAACCCAGAATGAGATTGCCCACTTCCCCAGCCTTCTGGACATGATGAAGGGACGTGGGCTGTCGTACCTGGCTTTTCCCCTTTGGGTACCCATAGAATGGACAATTTTTCGCTCCCTCGACATTACCACTACGCTAAAATTTTATTCTAGCTAGAACCCTGATACTCAAAGCACAGAAACACCGAGCGTGTGTGTGTGTGTGTGTGTGTGTGTGTGTGTGTGTGTGTGTGCACTCTCTCAGCGCTTATCTGCCAGAAAAATAATTAAACACCATATGAGATGAGGAAAAAACAAAACAGTAAAATGGGGGAACAGCACAAAGGTGAGCTACAACACCAGTTAGTGATATAAAGTGTCATAATGTTATATCACAAAGTGTTATAACATTAAAGTCACACAAAGTCACAAATAACTTTTGGATCTGAAAGAGGATCATCTTCAAACTTTTACCAACCAACGTGTGTCTGCGAACAAAATGAACAGATCGATTTATTTCAGGCGTGCATGTGTATGGAAACAACAAACGGACTTTCTATGTGTGCACACTCGGTATTTGATGTCGGATGTTTCCTCTCAAGCGTCGATTCGTGCATTTGAGTCTTAATTTACACAACAGAGGAAACAGAAGGAGGCAGGTGAGCTCCTGGGAATCAGGTGTTTGCAGTTTCTGTTACCATAGAGACCACAACATCCAGCGAGGCGCTAACAGTCTGTTTGAAGGAGCTTTAAGCACCGACAAAGGCTCAACCTGCAGCTCATATCATATTCCACCGACAGCAGCTCTGACACTCCATAAAAAAAAAAAACACATCACGTGCATCTTCACCCTGTTTATCCACCAAAAACCACAAAACCAGACCACATGCCTTCAAGGTCAGACCTCCCCAAATCAGCTGAATCCAATAAATAATGAGTTCCTTTAACACTTTTCACACACAGACTCCCAGCGAGTTATAAATAACACACACACACACACACACACACACACACACACACACACACACACACACACACACACACACACACACACACACACACACACACACACACACACACACACACACATACACTCAAGAAAAACATAAACGCAACACTTTTGGTTTTGCTCCCATTTTGTATGAGATGAACTCAAAGATCTAAAACTTTTTCCACATACACAATATCACCATTTCCCTCAAATATTGTTCACAATCCAGTCTAAATCTGTGATAGTGAGCACTTCTCCTTTGCTGAGATAATCCATCCCACCTCACAGGTGTGCCATATCAAGATGCTGATTAGACACCATGATTAGTGCACAGGTGTGCCTTAGACTGTCCACAATAAAAGGCCACTCTGAAAGGTACAGTTTTGTTTTATTGGGGGGGGATACCAGTCAGTATCTGGTGTGACCACCATTTGCCTCATGCAGTGCAACACATCTCCTTCGCATCATCTGTGAAGAGAACACCTCTCCAACGTGCCAAACGCCAGCGAATGTGAGCATTTGCCCACTCAAGTCGGTTACGACGACGAACTGGAGTCAGGGCGAGACCCCGATGAGGACGACGAGCATGCAGATGAGCTTCCCTGAGACGGTTTCTGACAGTTTGTGCAGAAATTCTTTGGTTATGCAAACCGATTGTTTCAGCAGCTGTCCGAGTGGCTGGTCTCAGACGATCTTGGAGGTGAACATGCTGGATGTGGAGGTCCTGGGCTGGTGTGGTTACACGTGGTCTGCGGTTGTGAGGCTGGTTGGATGTACTGCCAAATTCTCTGAGACGGCTTATGGTAGAGAAATGAACATTCAATACACGAGCAACAGCTCTGGTTGACATTCCTGCTGTCAGCATGCCGATTGCACGCTCCCTCAAATCTTGCGACATCTGTGGCATTGTGCTGTGTGATAAAACTGCACCTTTCAGAGTGGCCTTTTATTGTGGGCAGTCTAAGGCACACCTGTGCACTAATCATGGTGTCTAATCAGCATCTTGATATGGCACACCTGTGAGGTGGGATGGATTATCTCAGCAAAGGAGAAGTGCTCACTATCACAGATTTAGACTGGATTGTGAACAATATTTGAGGGAAATGGTGATATTGTGTATGTGGAAAAAGTTTTAGATCTTTGAGTTCATCTCATACAAAATGGGAGCAAAACCAAAAGTGTTGCGTTTATATTTTTGTTGAGTGTGTATGTATATATATATATATATATATATACGAGTATATATACACACACACTCAACAAAAATTCTATTTTTCAGTTTTTCTGTTCACATCACCCACCAGCAAACACTGCAATATACTTTAGTCACCTTTCTTGAATGTAAATATTTTTCTTTTCTTTACTACTCTATGACTCTTGCTCCTGCAACAACATTTTCCCTGCTGTGGGATCAAGAATGTTTGTCTTATCTTGTGTCTTATCTTATCCTGGTAGCCATCCTGTTGTGGCTACGGTCCTGCTCTCCTGTTCTTTGGTGGCCAGCAGACCGAGGCTTTGGAAATGAAATAAACTAACACATAACCTCATTTCCAGCTCCATGTAACTTCAAACACACCTATGTTGAGACAGAAGAGGAAGAAATGTCTGCTTCGGCCACATTCATACAAAATCCTTTCTGCTGGGTTGTGTATAAACTAAACCAAACAGTTTTTCACTGTTGGATGGGGACATTTTTGTCAATCTGCTGTTGTGTTAGTCTACGTCCACAAGAGCATCAACATCCACAGTTCTTTGAAGAAAGGGTTTTCATTTGGTGACATTCTCAGAAAGTGAACCAGAGCAGGTGAAACACCTGACAACCGAACAACAGTCATCTGTTCAAAATGAAACCAACATTCTACAGACAAAGATCAAACAGAACAGCCTAGAGACTCTACACGGTCTCTGATCCTGGAGATTGAACTGTCAGCTGTGATGATCAATGTCTGTTTTCAGCCACATTCATCTTGAGTCCTGTCGCCGTCCAACGCCTGGTTCTCGTTGTAATTGCTGCCTCCAACTTCTCTCAGTCTAAAGGAACGTGGAAAATGGTAATAATGCGATGAAGCAAGTCCAACGAAAAGAGAGTAGGACTGAGAACTGAACCCTGTGGAACTCTGGAACTGATTCACGGGTATGACTATAAACCAAACCAGAACCAGAAATATTCAACTGAGTGTCGGTGACCCACAATATGAAAAACTCAAAATCTAAACTCTAAATATTTCTTGTCAATTTGTGACAGTTAAACAGCTTTTCCACTTCCAAAAACATCAGTTTTTACATTACGCCGGCGTTTAAACCCGTCTCTGGAACCATGATGTCCCTCCGACTGCTGCTGCGTAAGAAGATGTAATCTGTTTGCGTCTGAGGTCCGTTGGTTAACTGTGTGCCGAGAACGTTTGAGGTCAGACGCCACCTGTGACCTAGGCTCCGCCTCCTGAAGCCTACATCTGTGCCGTGTTTTAGAAGCACTGAACACGATCACTGAAGCAGAATGTGGGGAGATAAAAAGCCAGCTGATGCGCGATATGTATGTGTGCGTGTGTGGGTGATTCTTTAACTACAGGCACTATTGGCCTTGTAAATGTAATTTCCACCACACCATTGCCTTACAATATAAAGCACCTTGGGGCAACTGTTTGTTGTGATTTGGCGCTATATACATGTGCTCTGATGTCACTGTTTATCTCCATAGAAACTACCCAAACAATCTTTCATACAAACTGTTTAAAGGGACATTACAGTGTTGTGGTGGAAATTACGGCAATAGTGTGGGACAACTACATTTTGTTTAAAAAAATCACAACAGTTGTATGACATTGAATACCCCAATTATGTTTTGATTATTTTACTGATATTTTATTCAGAGATATTTTAAAACATTAGAAAAAACGTTTCTTTACCATTCATTTTTATCACTGAAGATCAAAAGTCTGGGTGTGGGACAAGCACAAAACCGCAATATGTGCATATAATGATGCTGAAAAAAGGTGAAAAAGTCATCATAGACTACTAGAACAAATTTCTTAACACACTTTCATTGTAAAGATAACTATAAAAGTGTGAAATTTCCCCTTTTTTCTGTTTTTCATACAATATGATCAAAGGACATAATAAGTGCCCATAGTCTAAGAATCACCTGTGTGTGTGTGCACGGCGTGGCACATGCTGAGGCGCCTGAATGGAGCTACAGTGACCCTCCGGCACCTGTGACCTCCCGACTTATCACACTGTCAAACACTTTAAGTTCAAATTTAACAACAAAGAAAAAAACCTTCAAATGAAGGAGAAAACGAAAGCGTTCTGTAATTATTAAAAAAATGCAAACATTTGGTGGGGGTTGAGACGGGCTGGCTGTGGTTCGCTCGCTGCCTCCTCCTCACCCGCGGTCGGACACGGCCGGGTAAGGAGGAGGCAGCAGTTTGCTCGCTGCCTGCTCTATTTCTGGCTTCATTATCAGCAGCCTTCAGTGTTTCTCAGCTTGTCTGTTGCTGTAATAACAGGAGTGGAAAGTACAGTTTAAGTGTGGACACGAGGATGCACACATGCGCACGCACACACACACACAGGTTTGTGGGCGGATCTTTCCTGAGTCACACCCACAGTAATGAAGTGACACTTTTTACCATATATGTCAAACACATGTTGAAAAAAAACCCCCTATGTCATAAAAATACATGAAACAGCTCTGTCAAAGTGGGTGTGTACATCAGTTAATCCAATCAGATGTGGTGTGGTGACCAGCTGACTCCTTCCATCATATTAAACCGTGTTTATCTGTCACACTGTCACATTGCTTATGATTCCCATGATACTTCAGATGGTGTTGTGTGGGCCGCCAGAAGAGGAGGTACTGCTGGCCCACCACCAGAGGGAGCCCTGCCTGAAGTGCGGGCTTCAGGCACGAGAGGGCGCTGCCGCCACGGACACAGCCGGGGGTGACAGCTGTCACTCATTATCTCATGACAGCTGTCACCCATCTACACTTCATCATACTACTCCATAAAACCCGAACGTCATCTCCACCTCATTGCCGAGATATCATCTACCTGTGAAGGTAATATTCTCTGCCGTACTAAGTACTTATAACGTACGTGTGCTCTGTTAGCAGCCGTTGTCCTGTGGTGCCTTGTCAGCTGGGTTGGCGGTTTGTGAGAGTGCCGACTCTCACTCCTTCCAGATAAGTGCTTTAACAGGAGCTGCACGAGTGTGTGATTAGAGGTGGAGGTGACTTTCCTCCTTCTGACTGTTTTTGTTACTGGGTGTGCACACACCCACATCTCACTGTTTGTGCTCCTCACCAGCAGTACCAGATCCGACAGTCGGGGACGGTGATCACCTGGGAATTCGGGACTTGGCGGCTCCAGTATTCACCAGGTTCTGTGGCGGTGGAAATCGTGTGGTTCCGGCTCTTCTCAGGACAGACGTCTTCTATCCTCGAGCCTGCCCACACGTCACCTTTGTGGATTGACTGTAATCAGATTCTGAGATTGTCTGTATATTCGTTGTGCACATTCACAACATTAAATTGTTACCTTTTGGCTCATCTATTGACCGTTCATTTGCGCCCCCTGTTGTGGGTCCGTGTCACTACACTTTCCCCAACAGATGGGCTGAAGTTGTTCCTGTGGAGGAATACAGTGAAAGGATTTCACATCCAGTTTTTCCGGCCACTTCCCAGAAGTCCTACCAAATAATCCCACATACTGAAATCACGTGGACAATATGGCACCAACGACAGACGTTAGCATCGACGACGAGCTGCCGAGTGCAGCAACACCATCAGTTCACTTACATCCAAAAAAAAGAAGGTTCCCGGTTCTAAGCCCTGCAGACCTCATTCTCTTTGTGTATCTGGTGTAACATTTGTTCCAAATCAACATGCAGATCCACACCGGGCCCACTCTGGCAAAAATGGGAGGAGCCAAATTAAATTATTTAAAATTGCATTAAGGTTTAAACAGGACAACAGACAAACACGTGTAATTATAATGTAAGCAAATCTTCAGAGAAACATCACATTCAGAGATGAAGCTGAAGAAATGGTTCAGAGCTCATGTCCTCGAGACGTGTTTCAGATTTAGACCTTGAAAATGAGGACAACGGCAGAAATGAGAAATTAGGCCATTTTTAGAAACTAAGTTCATTTAGTCACAGTCAACTTTGGAAAACATGAAGTAAGGACAAAATGTGATGAGTTCATTTAAAAACCGAAAAAGATTTTCCTTCTAAAAAAAAACTGAATTAATGTTGCTACAATAGAAATAAAACAGATGAACTCTTGTTCTGTAAATAAATAAAGAATATATTAATTTATCTGAAAAGGTCCCAGTTTATTTTACCACTGGCATCACGTGGAAAGTTCTGGGAAGTGAGGATAATTTGGGCAGATGTTTTGGAAATCCAAGATATTTTAGAGCACAAGGACATTTATAGATGTTGGATACATTTTAGGAAGTAGGGACTTTTTGAAGAGGATGATGTACAATGTAGGAAAAGTGTAGAAAGTTAAAAAAAAAGACGATGATGTGTTTGTGATCTGAGGACATGGAGGACAGCATCAGAAAGACGAAGATGACACTTTAGCTGAAGGACAGCAGGTCAGAGAAAAGCTTCCAACATCCAGAATGAGAAACAGCGGCACATTTCAAACCACACAGAAAAGCAAAGAAGCTTTCATTAGATGAGCTTTTAACTGAAGCAAGGTTCAATGGAACATGAATAGAGCCTGAGGGACATGGATTTTTTGAGGCTGATACCGATAACAATATTTGGATGAAAAAAATGCAGATAATCGATAAATCGGCTGATTTGCCGATAGGCGATAAATCAGCCGATATTTTTTTTTTAATGAATAAAATGTTATTTTTTGGACCCTTAACAAAAAAGGTATGAGCTAAAAGCTGAAGCATTGTCCTCATATTGATTAACTTTATAACACAGAAGAATTTTCAAGTTCAAAAAATGCAAAAATGTAATAGGAGCAGTTAGGGGGCTATTCAAACGGGCCAACTAGTAAGATATCACTCCTGAAAACAATCTTTGCCATATCACGTGAGGTAAATCTGCCCTACCATTGGATTTTGGAAAACCATGTGACGGAAAACCAATTCAGATTGGACACTCACATTACGCACATCATCACACATCTTCTATGAGGAGTACCAAGATGGCCGATGGTGGATCGAAAGTCCGTGGAGTTAACTTTACAGCAAAAAAAAAAAGTAATTTTCTATCTCATATCATTAAAAAGTTATTTACAATTTAGTAAAGCTTGGTCCCAGCCGTCGAGGCCCCAGAGGGTTAATGGCGAATGGCAGTAATTCCCAGAACCCTTCCGGACGACCAGTGAATCTGAATGTTTCAACCTCTTAGCAGTAAACGAAAGTTTTTCACGCTAGAAATAAGGTCTACACAACGTGGGCTTAATAAAAAGCGTGACCGACGCAATGAAGCACATTTGACACATTACTACATAAACTGAGTTGAACTGAAACGGGAGAAATGTGGGGTGAATGTAATCACAAAGTTAGAACAAACAACATCCTTATAAACTGACTTGTATGCTTTTGTCAGCCGATAAGTGCAGTGTGACGGCGAAC
The DNA here is from genome assembly GCF_902500255.1 of Thalassophryne amazonica. Lineage (NCBI taxonomy): Eukaryota > Metazoa > Chordata > Actinopteri > Batrachoidiformes > Batrachoididae > Thalassophryne > Thalassophryne amazonica. The sequence goes on along the minus strand of NC_047112.1, from coordinate 5,054,583 downwards.
TACGGGGGCCGGTGATGAACACATTTAAGCAGGGGTGTAAGCAGCTCTCAGTTGAATGGAGTCAGAGCTCCATCTACTGGACAAACGGTGCAAGGACATTTTACATTGCCGACACAAACGTTATTTCAGTAACTGTTCTGTTTATGAGAAATTATCGGCGTTCTATCGGCAAAATTTCGGCCGATAGTACTATGAAAAGGGCTTATATCGGCCGATAATATCGGCCAGCCGATATATTGGTTGGGCTCTAAACGTGAACCTTTATATGAAGCATGTTTCCATTAGACATAAGCTTTTAACTGAAGCAGGGCTCAATGAAACATGGACCCTTTATCTGAAGCAGGGTTCAGTGAGACATGACCCTTGATATGAAGTATGTTTCTAATAGACATGAGCTTTTATCTGAAGCAAGGTTCAATGAAACATGGACCCTTTATCTGAAGCAGGGTTCAGTGAGACATGACCCTTGATATGAAGCATGTTTCTAATAGACATAAGCCTTTATATGAAGCAGTGTGGGCTTCATAAATCTCAGAGCTGGTGTTTGGGGAGCGCTGCAATACGCACGGCACACGGTCGGTTGGTTCTGGCAGCCTGCAGAGAGCCATGTTTGGAGCTACATATGGTCACTGAAACAGTCTGGGTGCTGCTTCAAACCCCCACGCTGCAGACAAATCTGTGATTTTCAGCTTTTATCTGCAAATCCTGTGAGCTGACAACACGTCAGCTTCAGCAGACTGAAAACCACAGAGAGGGAAACGTCAGCGACATTGTTTCAGACCTAAAGTCATCTTTCAGGGAGCAGACGAAGCCTGCTTCAACAGAACACACAAATCAAAGCTCAACAAAGAAATGTCAAACACGCAGCTCAGAAACCTCACACACGTGGACGTCTCAACCAACAGTGTTCCAAAAAAAACAACCAACCAGCGCTCCGAGCCAGTTCAATCGCAGCTGGAACACTCTCCAGGTTTCATCCGTCACATCCTCGAGCTCCTCTCAACCAAACGCTGCGCAAGTGGCGCTCGACATTTGTTGTGCACAGCATTTGCGTGACACTTGCACGCTATGTATACAGACTGCTCGTGATCTTTGACCCTATTGTTGCCGTCGGCCCGTGTGACATTCAGTCCACATTCGGGCGACATGCGCTAACTCGTCAGAAGGCAGAAACAAACCGCAACACGTCCACTTTCCACCACATCCTCACTTTTTCTTTGTATTTCCATTTTGTTTGCGTGTAATTTGCCCAAAATTCCCGGGCAAAGTGCCATGTTTCCATGGCACTTTGGAAACATGGCACATGGCATCCGCGGAAGTAGAGATATTTTTGTCATATTTTACCCCTTTAGTGCCCGCCCTCAAACAAGACAGTGCTGCCCAGTTTCTTTAACAAAGCTCAGAGAAGATAATATGGCTGCAGATCCTGACCCCTGACCCCTGAGCACCTCTGCATACAATCTGTCAATCACACACAGTCAGAAGGCCCGCCCACAGGGGCGTGTCCAAACAACATCCTCATGGAAAGAACCTATTAGGATAGTGAAAGTCGATTAATGGGTTTTTGATTGTTTTACGTGTGAAGAAAAAGTCTGTCAGGGCAACAAAGTTAAAACGCAAACAACCGATGGAACCACAAACGTTTATATTTACTCTGAAAATGCATGGCGGAAGTACGAACACCACAAACAGCGGTCTGTGCTCTGACGACCCCAACAGGCCACTCAGTGCAACGCAGGTAAAATAAAGACTTTCTGTTTCTGTTTACAAGACAGAGGGGGACGGCAAACACTTCATAAGAAATTTAAATTTTACATTTGCCAAATTTTATATTCACAAATATACAGTCATTGCAAACTCATTTTCAAAACTTGGATCTCTAAAATGTTTTACAAAACGCCAACAAATTTAACCACAACAAGTTTGGTGTGTCTGTAACACTCTTTTACGTGCTTTTTAAAAATAATTCTTTCTTTGACTGTCCCTATGTGTTTATATTTGTTCTTCTGTTCAATTAAAATACAAACAAATAAAACAATTTTGAAAATAATACAATGTGAAAATATAGCTGGCTGAAGAATACAATTACTAATAAAGTAAATAAAGTCAGTGAACACTCCAGCAGTAAATGTCTTCCAGGCAAAACTTTATTTTTGTGATGCTCATACTTCCTTTGCACTTTTTTTTTTTTGTGCAGTGTGTAAACGTGCAGTTATCGAACGAAAGCGTCACATGCTGTCAGTTATAATTGTGTTCTGCTTTTTCTTTTTATGTGACTACGTGTTGTTGAATTGATGCAGGTGGTTTTGTTTTCTGCTTGTGTTTTCTTAATTTGGAAGTGTTGTGGCCCCTCATGGCCACCGTAGTTGACGCTGTGGATTTGATTATAAACCTTGTGGTGCGCCCGCACAGAGTGCCCAGACAGAGCACCCACATGGAGCGCCCACACAGAGCATCCATACAGAGCGTCCGCACAGAGCGTCCGCACAGAGCGCCCACACAGAGCGTCCGCACAGAGCATCTACATGGGGGGCCCACACGGAGAGTCCGCATGGCGCTCCCACACGGAGCGTCCACACGGAGCACCCACACAGAGAGTCCGCATGGCGTTCACACACGGAGTGTCCGCGTGGAGCACCCACACAGAGCGTCCACATGGAGCGCCCACACGGAGCGTTCACATGGAGCGCCCACACAGAGCGTCCACATGGAGCGCCCACACAGAGCGTCCACATGGAGCACCCACATGGAGAGTCTGCATGGCGCTCCCACACGGAGCGTCCACATGGCGCTCCCACACAGAGCGTCCACATGGAGCACCCACATGGAGAGTCCGCATTGGCACTCCCACACGGAGCGTCCGCATGGAGCGTCCATACGGAGCACCCGTATAGAGCATCCACACGGCGTGTCAGCGCAGAGTGCCTACATGGAGCATCCACATGGAGTGCCCACAGCGTCCACATGGAGCACCCACATGGACTATCCACACAGAGTGTCCGCACAGAGTGTTCACACAGAGTGCCCTCAGCGTCCACATGGAGCTCCCACATGGAGTGTCCACACAGAGCGTCTACATGGGGCATCTGTATGGAGCGTCCACACGAAGTGTCTGCACAGAGTGCCCACACAGAGCATCTACACAGAGTGACCACACGGAGCATCCACATGGAGTGTCCGCACAGAGTGCCCACAGCATCCACATGGAGCATCCACACGGAGAGTCTACATGGAGCATCTGTATGGAGCGTCCACATTGAGTGTCCACACAGAGTGCCCACACGGAGCATCCACATGGAGTGTCCACACAGAGTGTCCACACAGAGTGCCCACACGGCGCATCCACATGGAGTGTCCACACAGTGTCCACAGCGTCCACTTGGAGCATCCACACAGAGTGCCCACACACAGCGTCCACATGGAGTGTCCACACAGAGTGCCCACAGCGTCCAAATGGAGCGCCCACATGGAGCATCCACTTGGAGCATCCACAAAGCGTGCCCACACACAGCGTCCACATGGAGTGTCCACACAGAGTGCCCACAGCGTCCAAATGGAGCGCCCACATGGAGCATCCACTTGGAGCATCCACAAAGAGTGCCCACACAGAGCGTCTACATGGAGTGTCCACATGGAGCGCCCACATGGCGTGTCCACACAGAGTGCCCACAGGGTCCACATGGAGCACCCACATGGAGCATCCACATGGAGTGTCCGCACAGAGTGCCCACATGGACCGCCCACACGAAGTGTCCACACACCCCCAGTGGACCGGCTAACGGATGATGTCATGGTGCAACCGGAGTGCCCCTGTGGTTCTGATCACATGATGCAACACTGTGGTGATGACACTATGAAACCAGCTGCTGCAGGCAGAAAAGTGCTGAGTCGCCCACTCGCTCTCTTTTCTCTCTAGCCCTCTATCCTTCCTTTGTTCAGTTCTCAGCATCCTCCACTTTTCACTCCATCCCTCTGCAGCTTCACACTTTCAGTCTTTTCATTCCATCAGGGCCTCGCTGACCTCTTCTTCCTCTCATCTATATTTGCCCCCCCTCGCTTCTGGTTGTTAAGGCAGCGAGGTACCAGCATGATGGAGCGTTACTCCTGTAGGGAAAAAAAGACATGATCACATGACCTCTGCTGGGACCCAAAAAAAGAAGCTGCTCTGAGACTGAAACATGAAGTTTCATGAAACAAACCAGCCTAAAGATTAACAATACGCCGGCATGCTTTTGAGCCAGATGCAAAGCTCACATTCAATGCCTGATCTTGTTTACAGATGTGAAGCATATGAAGCATGTATCCTTTATCTGAAGCAGGCTTCAATTAGACATGAGGCTTTATCTGAAGCATGTTTCAATTAGACATGAGCCATTTTCTCAAGCAGGCTTTAGTTAGACATGATATTAAAATGTGAAGCAGGTTTCAGTTAGACATGATATTAAATGTGAACCAGGTTTCAGTTAGACTTTATCTCACACAGTGGAGTGGGCGTGTCCTCGGCCTTCTCCAGGCCTGTACAGGAAGTCCTGAGTGATTTAAAATGGAGTGTTCTAAGGTGTAACTGCAAGAGGTTTTACTCTTTTAAACAGTGTGCTGTATGTAGTTTTTGATTTTAACAGCTCAGTGAGATGAGCGTCTCTCTTTTTATTCCCTCGTCCCTCTGATTTCCAGTCACTGCAGCACAAAACCAAGCAGGAAAAAAAATTAAATCAAATCTCTGCAGAGCAGGAACGTGCAGGAACGTGCAGACTGCTGGTAAAAAGAATCACCTCATCACTGATTCTGCACATGGCCACCAAGTGACGGATCATAGCGAGAAGACCACCACGGTGAAGCACTTCATTACGTCTGGTTTTCCTCACTTTGTGAAAAGCTGCTGTGAAGGTCCAGGAGAGCGAGACAAACACAAAGTCCACTGACAGTCTGCTTCCTCAGAGGGAGTTTTTCTTCCCACTGTTGCTCTGGGGGTTGGTAAAGTTAGACCTACTGTGTGAAGCTCCTTGAGGCAGGTTTGTTGTGATTTAGCTCTTTATAAATGAAAATAAACTGACATTGAATTGAAAACAGCATGATGGGAAAAATGACAAAAATTAGTGAACATTTTGTTTTGATCGGAATTATAAACAATACATATAATGACCACTATGAGACTGTCTCTTTGTGTCGCCATGGCAACATCAGCTGATCATTAATGACAATATCACCATGGTGACATCTCAGCGTGGCAGCAGGCAGACGCACAGACGGCTGTTACATCTCCATCATCACATGACGGACGTGTGTGTGCGGCGTGCACGAGGCGGAGAGGCGACAGTCGGCGTCAGATAGAGAGGCGTGGAAGCAGGCGAGAGCAGGGTGACGGTGATGGGACGAGGAGGAGGAACAAAGCACCACGATGACGATATGGAGATTCGCCTTTGAGACGAGAGAAAGGGAAGAAGAAGAAGAAAAAAAAGTGACATCTGCTCGTGCTGCCTTCAAACTGACACGTGAGGGAGGACGTCTGAATTTATTTAGCTCGTAACGTTCTCCTCGCCGCGGCGCCGGCTTCCATCAGCGTCACAGCCGCCTGACACAACGAAAGTGCAGGGAAAAATTCAGGAACCGTTCCCCAAAAATAGTCACGATAAAAAAACAAACAAACAAAAAAAAAAAACAGGAGGAAACGTTTGTGGGCAGCCTTCAGGATCAGAGACAATCTGTGTCTCAAACTTCAAGAAACTTTCTTATGAACTGAAACAATTATTTTGCCGCCGTCACTGAAATTAAACTGAAGATTAACTGGAAAGTTGTTCTGAAGATTTGCTGCTTAAATCTGTCAAAAACATTTCAAACTGTTCCTTTTTTGATGCTGTGATTAATTTTTTAAGCATTTGTTTGACATGTGGTTCTTTGTTAGTTGACAGTCGCGGACACAGAAGAAACTCAATCAGCTTTATTTTGTACAATTATTAATATTATTAATTATGTTGAAAACTTTAATAGTTCTTATGTGTATACAGTTTGACGTTTATATTTAATTTTCTTGAAAGCTACAAATTATTATTATTATTATTATTATTATTATTATTATTATTATTGTGATGTCTAACCGTCTGCACCAACCACCTGTCCAAACACAGCCTCTAGCTGGTGTCTTGGTGGCTTCCCTCACTTCTCTCCTTCATGTCCACTCACTTTATGAGGACAGGCTGTTCCAAACAGATTTACTAAACTGTATCCTACTCTTAAAAATTTTTGATGACTGTTTTAACTGAACTTCACAAGGTTTATAATCAAATCCACAGCGTCAACTACGGTGGCCATGAGGGGCCACAACACTTCCAAATTAAGAAAACACAAGCAGAAAACAAAAACACCTGTATCAATTCAACAACACATAGTCACATAAAAAGAAAAAGCAGAACACAATTATAACTGACAGCATGTGACGCTTTTGTTCGATAACTGCACACACACACACACACACACACACACACACACACACACACACACACACACACACACACACACACACACACACACACACACACACACACACAAAAACAGTACAAAGGAAGTATGAGCATCACAAATATAAAGTTTTGCCTGGATGACATTTTCTGCCAGAGTGTTCACTGACTTTATTTAATTTATTAGTGATTGTATTCTTCAGCCAGCTATATTTTCACATTGTATTATTTTCAAAATTGTTTTGTTTGTATTTTAATTGAACAGAAGAACAAATATAAACACATAGGGACAGTCAAAGAAAGAATTATTTTTAAAAAGCACGTAAAAGAGTGTTACAGACACAACAAACGTGCTGTGGTTAAATTTGTTGGCGTTTTGTAAAACATTTTAGAGATCCAAGTTTTGAAAATGTGTTTGCAATGACTAAATGTATATTTGTGAATATAACATTTGGCAAATGTTAAATTTTAATTTCTTATGAAGTGTTTGCCGTCCCCCTCTGTCTTGTAAACAGTCTTTTTATTTTACCTGCGTTGCACTGAGCGGCCTGTTGGGGTCATCAGAGCACAGACCGCTGTTTGTGGTGTTCGTACGTGCATTTTCAGAGTAAATATAAACATGTTTGTGGCTCCATCGGTTGTTTGCGTTTTAATTTTGTTGCCCTGACAGACTTTTTCTCAGGTGGTGGCAGGAGAGAGTGTAGCTAGACAACGCAGGATGGTGGTTTGTAGAACTTTAGAGGTAAAGAAGAGGAAAAGAGTGAGAGCTCAACAAAGGATCAGATGGTGGAAGCTGAAGGAGGAAGACTGTTGTGTGAAATTCAGTGAGCAGGTGAGAGAAGCACTGGATGGAGGGGAAGCAATTTTGGACAACTGGAAAAGTACTGCAGATGTTGTGAGAGATACAGCTAGGACAGTACTGGGTATGACATCTGGACAGTGGAAGGAAGACAAGGAGACTTGGTGGTGGAATGAAGACGTCCAGGAAAGCATAAGGAGAAAGAGGTTGGTGAAAAAAATTGGGATAGTTGGAAAGATTAAGAGAGTAGACAGGAGTACAAGGAGATGAGGCGTAAGGCGAAAAGAGAAGTGGCAACAGCTAAGGAAAAGGCATATTGCGAGCTGTACAACAGGTTGAATAATAAGGAAAGGACTTGTACCGATTGGCCAGACAAAGGGACAGAGCTGGAAAGGATGTGCAGCAGGTTAGAGTGGTAAAGGTTGTCGACAGTAATGTGCTGACAAGTGAGGAGAGTGTGTTGAGAAGGTGAAGGGAATATTTTGAGGAGCTGATGAATGAAGAAAATAAAAGAGAGAAAAGGCTGGATGACGCAGAGAGAGTAAATCAGGAAGTACAAAGAATAAGTAAGGCTGATGTGAGGGTAGCTATGAAAAAGATGAAGACAAGAAAGGCAGATGACATTCCAGTGGAGGCATGGAAATGTCTAAGAGAGATGGCAGTGGAGTTTCTAACCACATTGTTCAATAAAATCTTGGAAAGTGAGAGGATGCCTGAGGCATGGAGACAATGTGTGGTGGTTCCTATTTTCAAGAACAAGGGTGACGTGCAGAGCTGCAGTAACTACAGAGGCATAAAGCTGATCAGCCACAGCATGAAGTTGTGGGAAAGAGTAGTAGAAGCTAGGCTTAGAAAACAGGTGAGCAGCAATATGGTTTCTAACCCTAACCCTGCTGTGGTGTCCCCGAACGGAAGCAGCCGAAATAAGAGAAAGGAGAAGAAGAAAGAAGAGGTGGTAATAGGTGTACAGGAAACAATTGGCTCCTCCCTCTCCTACGGTCCAGCCTTTGTGTCCAGCGTCTAGTATTTCTGTCCGTTATCATCACAGGCCATTTGAGTATCAACAGCCTGAAAAATAAGATGCAAATGAAGCTAAACATCCTGCTGTGATGATCAGAGATAATTAACGAGGAGGAAGGAAAGAAGAATAGGAAACATCGGAGAACAACAGAAACACAAAACTAAACGGGCTGGGGGGGTGGATACTGAGACATGAAGAATAATTAACAATATCTCACACACACACACACACACACACACACACACACACACACACACACACACACACACACACACACACACACACACACACACACACACACACACAAACAAAGGCTATGGCACAGATAAAGACTAAACATCCCCCCCCCCCACTATAGAGACAACTACATTGGGCTTATCTCCTGGACACAGGGCACCGTTCACGACATCATCATTATTTACCACCAGAGGCAGCTCTGTTGTTATCCAGGCCGTGTGTGTGTGTGTATCAGGGGACTGACAGAGGCGGCAGCACAGATTTATGTGTCTTGACCTCCTGACCTCGTCGTCAGCCTCACCGGGTCAGTGGTGTGTGGACAGTGAGACACAGAAGTCTGGAGACACACAGTGAGGTTTTTGGTTTTATTTTGGGGGTTTGTTTTTTGGGGGGTTGGGGTTTTTGGTTTTGTTTTGGGTTTTGGTTTTGTTTGGTTTTTGGGGGTATTTGGTTTTGTTTTGGAGGTTTTTGGGTTTTGTTTTTTTAGGTTTTTGGGTTTTGTTTTGGGGGGTGTTTGGTTTTGTTTTGGAGTGTTAGGTTTTGTTTTAGGGGTTTTGTTAAGGGGGTGTTTGGTTTTGTTTTGGCGTGCTTGGTTTTGTTTTGGGGGTTTTGTTTTGTTTTGATGGGTTTTGGTTTTGTTTTGGGGGTGTTTGGTTGTGTTTTGGGGAGGTGTTTGGTTGTGTTTTTGGGGGGTGTTTGGTTGTGTTTTTGGGGTGTTTGGTTTTGTTTTTAAGATTTTGGTTTTGTTTTGAGGGGTTTTGTTTTTGTTTTTTGGGGTCCATTTTGAGGTCCATGTCTCACTCGGTGCTGGACATCTGTCCCACGTACTATACAGTAGTGTTCAGAATGATAGTAGTGCTGTGTGACTAAAAAGATTAATCCAGGTTTTGAGTATATTTCTTAATGTTACATGGGAAACAAGGTACCAGTAGATTCAGTAGATTCTCACAAATCCAACAAGATCAAGCATTCATGATATGCACACTCTTAAAGCTATGAAATTGTGCTGTTAGTTAAAAAAAAAAAGTAGAAAAGGGGGTGTTCACAATAATAGTAGCATCTGCTGTTGATGCTACAAACTCAAAACTATTATGTTCAAACTGCTTTTTTTATCAATCCTGTGAATCACTAAACTAGTATTTAGTTGTATAACCACAGTTTTTCATGATTTCTTCACATCTGCGAGGCATTAATTTTGTTGGTTTGGAACCAAGATTTTGCCCGTTTACTAGTGTGCTTGGGGTCATTGTCTTGTTGAAACACCCATTTCAAGGGCATGTCCTCTTCAGCATAAGGCAACATGACCTCTTCAAGTATTTTGACATATCCAAACTGATCCATGATATCTGGTATGTGATATATAGGCCCAACACCATAGTAGGAGAAACATGCCCATATCATGATGCTTGCACCACCATGCTTCACTGTCTTCACTGTGAACTGTGGCTTGAATTCAGAGTTTGGGGGTCGTCTCACAAACTGTCTGCGGCCCTTGGACCCAAAAAGAACAATTTTACTCTCATCAGTCCACAAAATATTCCTCCATTTCTCTTTAGGCCAGTTGATGTGTTCTTTGGCAAATTGTAACCTCTTCTGCACATGTCTTTTATTTAACAGAGGGACTTTGCGGGGGATTCTTGCAAAGAAATTAGCTTCACACAGGCATCTTCTAACTGTCACAGCACTTACAGGTAACTCCAGACTGTCTTTGATCATCCTGGAGCTGATCAATGGGTGAGTCTTTGCCATTCTGGTTATTCTTCTATCCATTTTGATGGTTGCTTTCTGTTTTCTTCCACGCGTCTGTTTTTTGTCCATTTTAAAGCATTGGAGATCATTGTAGATGAATAGCCTATAATTTTTTGCACCTGCGTATAGGTTTTCCCCTCTCCAATCAACTTTTTAATCAAACTACGCTGTTCTTCTGAACAATGTCTTGAACGTCCCATTTTCCTCAGGCTTTCAAAGAGAAAAGCATGTTCAACAGGTGCTGACTTCATCCTTAAATAGGGGACACCTGATTCACACCTGTTTGTTCCACAAAATTGCCAAACTCACTGACTGAATGTCATACTACTATTATTGTGAACACCCCCTTTTCTACTTTTTTTTTTTACTAACAGCCCAATTTCATAGCCTTAAGAGTGTGCATATCATGAATGCTTGGTCTTGTTGGATTTGTGAGAATCTACTGAATCTACTGGTACCTTGTTTCCCATGTAACAATAAGAAATATACTCAAAACCTGGATTAATCTTTTTAGTCACATAGCACTACTATTATTCTGAACACTACTGTACGTCCTGATAATAAAACCTGGTTATTGACCAACGAGCCCGTTAGGCATCTACAGTAATGAAAGGAAAAAGCAAAATTACAGATGGCCACCGCTGAAGCTGCCGAGCGGTTACCGCCCTTCTGGATCGTCATATCGGTGGACTGGAGCTGCTTTCTATCACTTCCTTCCTTTCTGTTGCCTCCTTTGTTCCATTTGTCTTTCAGTCATCTTCTTCCCATTTCTTTCTGTTTCTCTCTTTGTTTCTTTCTTCCCCTGTCCTCTGTATTTCTCTCCGGTCCTTTCGCCTTTCCTTCCTTCTTTTTCTCTCCCCTCATCATCCTTTCTTCCTTCCATTCATTTCCTATTTCTTCTTTACTCCTCCTCTTTCTGTTTTTATTCCATCATCCCAGAGGATTTTTAATGCACATCCATCTTTTTCCTTTCCTGTCTCTCGTTCATCCTCTCCTCTTCTCGATCATTGTCTTTCATTCCATCACGTTGTTTCCTCCTCATTTTTTCATATTCCTTTTCTTTTCTCCTAAGTCGCTCACCTCCTCTTCCCTTCCTCCCACATTAAATCATTTCTGTGTGTCAACTCACATCAGCCCACCAAGCAGAAAAGGCAAAAAAAAATAAAATAAAATAAATAAAAAATAGTGACACGGGTGCTGCAGCTCACCTGAATGATACAAAACATCACAGTTTCATCTAGAAAAGTGGGCGTGGTCAAACTCCAAAGATTATATCAAGGTGAAAATTTAAAAAATCTTAAAAACCCATCAGATATGTTTGGAGCTATTTACTAGCTACTCTTGTACCAAATGTCACCTTAATATCTTTAAAAATGGTTTACCAGTACCTCTAGGTGCCAATTTTAAGTATGACCGCCATGGCAGCCATGTTTGGTGTCCTCACGGGTAAGAAGATGCACACCAAGTTTCAGCTTCATTAGTTCAGTGGTTTTTGAGAAGATGTTTAAAGTGACAACTGGAAAAGTGAACATGATCGCAGTCCAGGGGTCATATCAAGGTCAAAATTAAAAATTTCACAAAACCCATTTTATATGTTTTTGGCTTGCTGATTGCTACCCATGGTGCACCTTTCAGCTCGGTTGCTGCATAAATGGCTGACAAATGGCTATTCAATTTCAATTTAATTTTCAGTTTATTTCATTTATATCACAACAAAGTTGCCTCGAGGTGCTTCACACAAGTAACCTTACCAACTCACCAACCAACTATATCCTCCTGACTACCAGGACACACACACACACACACACACATATATATATATATATATATATATATATATATATATATATACACACACACACACACACATACATACATGTGTCCTGGTAGTCAGGAGGATACATGACATTTTCAAAATGGCTGCCAAAATGTTTGCAGCAGGATGACTTGCCAGGCCCTGTTATCATATTCCAGCAAACTAATTCTTAGTTAAAATTGTAGTTTTGAGTGGTAAAATTAATATTTGTGTTATTTACCAGTCACTATTTGGGCAAAATGTGTGAGGTGCTAGTGGCCATATTGGAATTCAAGATGGCAGCCATATTGGTTTATGGGAGCAAATGGCAACATGGATTTTCTGAAAGCCTATAACATAAGCTTTCCAAAAATGTATAGATTTCCAAATCTCCAAAAAAATCCAAAGAAATTACACAAGGAACTAGTCTCTAACTTGTTCATCTGCATGAATGCCTTAGTAGATTTTGAGCAGTGTTTAGGGTCATTGTCTTGTTGAAAGATCCAGCCCCGGCACAACTTCAACTTTGTCACTGATTCATGAACATTGTTCTCAAGAATCTGCTGATATTGACTGGAATCCATGTGACCCTCAACTTTAACAAGATTCCCAGTACCTGCACTGGCCACACAGCCCCACAGCATGATAGACCCACCTCCAAATTTTACTGTAGGTAGCAAGTGTTTTTCTTGGAATATTATGTGCTTTTTCAGCCATGCATACCGCACCTTATTATGTCCAAATAACTCAATTGTACTTTAATCAGTCCACAGCACCTTATTCCAAAATGAAGCTGGCTTGTCCAAATGTGCTTTAGCATACCTCAAGTGACTCTGTTTGTGGTGTGTATGCAGAAAAGGCTTCCTCTGCATTACAGCATCATACAGTATCTCTTTGTGCAGAGTGCGCTGTATAGTTGAACAATGCACAGAGACACTATCTGCAGCAAGATCATGTTGTAGGTCTTTGGAGCAGGTCTGTGGGTTGACTATGACTGTTCTCACCATCCTTTGCTTCAGCTTATCTGAGATTTTTCTTGGCCTGCAACTTTGGGCCTTAACTAGTACTGTGCCTGCGGTCTTCCATTTCCTCACTATGCTCCTCACAGTGCTATCTCTCTGAGATAGCTTTTTGTATCCTTCCCCTAAACCATGATGTTGAACAATCTTTGTTTTCAGGTCATTTGTGAGTTGTTTAGAGGCTCCCATGTTGCCACTCATTAGAAGAGATGCAAGGAGGAGAAATATTTGCAAATGGTTACCTTAAATACCCTTTCTCATGATTGGATTCACCTGTGTAAGAAGGTCAAGGGTGAATGAGCTTACCAAACCAATTTTGTGTTCCAATAATTAGTGCTAAATGTATTCAAATCAATAAAATGACAAGGGTGCCCAAATTTATGCACCTGCCTAATTTTGTTTAAATAATTATTGCATACTTTCTGTAAAACCTATAAACTTCATTTCCCTTCTCAAATATCAGTGTGTTTGTCTGCTATATGATATATTTAACTGAAATTTCTGATCCAGATAACCAATGATTTATAAAAGGAAAATCATGAAAATTATCAGGGGTGTCCAAACTTTTGCATACAGCTGTAGATGAGATCTAGATCTACTCCCAATGCTCCCTACTAAATGCGAACGTCCCTTCATGGACAGCGACATGACGCCTCCTAACCTGGCAAAATATTGACGAAGTTCCCAGATGTTAATGCATTTTCAATGGGGATTCGCAACCGAACACCCTCAGAAAACACTTGCAAAATATGTGTTAAAATGCCATTCTGACCTGGATATCGAGCCAGTAAAATTAATTTACATTAAATTATGTAAGGAAAGTATTAAACTTACTCTGACACAAACACATTCCCAAATATTAGTGTTGAAATTTACAAGGATCTGATCTGTTCCAGCTGCTGAGCTGAGCTGCTGCTGTGTTCAGTGCAGTGCGCCTCCTAAAACCATTACAATACATTTATATATATTATATTTTTATTTTATATAATTATCCTTCATTATAATCTCAGAGCAGCAGCTCGGGTGTTTCAGGTGCAAATTTTATACAATCGTCGGTCTTGTTGAACAATTTTAATCACTAACGACAAGTAGTTTAACTAGACATCAGTCTAGAAGGGGAAAATATCAACTAGACATAGGTGAAGAGTTAATGGTCCGTGTCCACAGACCACCCAGGCACAGGTTCTTCTCAGAGGAACAACGCAGACAAGGTGTTGTGTGGGCCGCCAGAAGAGGAGGTACTGCTGGCCCACCACCAGAGGGCGCCCTGCCTGGAGTGCGGGCTCCAGGCACCAGAGGGCGCAGCCGCCTCACAGGAGCAGCCAGGGTGACAGCTGTCACGCATCACCTGCAACAGCTGTTACCAATCAGCAGGGGTACATCAGCAGGACCACGTCTCCACCGCTTTGCCGAGATATCGTTCTACCTGGAAGGTAATATTCTCAGCTGACTGCTTGACAGTAACCTTTTGTGAGTGATAACAGACCTTTTTTTCCAACGAGAGGTGGAGGTAGCTTTCCTGCCGTGCGGATTACTGGGTGCAAACGCGCCCACCTTTAATTGTGTTTTTGTTCCTCGCCAGCAGTACCAGGTCCGACACGCGGAGGCAGTGGCCACCTGGGAGTTCGGGACTTGGCGGCTCCAGTATTCCCGGGGTCTGGTGGCGGAGGAAATCGTGTGGTTCTGGTTCTGCTTTGGAGAGGCGTCTCCTATCTTCGAGCCTGCCCACACGACACCTTTGTGAATTGATTCTGATCTATTGTTGTAATCTGTTGTATTTGTTGTGCACATTCACAACAGTAAAGTGTTGTTATTTGACCTACTCCATTGTCCGTTCCTTTGCGCCCCCTGTTGTGGGTCCGTGTACCGACACTTTCCCAACACAAGGTCCATGAGTTAACTGTAAGTAAGTCCCTTTGGCTGCTCCCCTGTTATTCACTCAGAGAGGAGCATCTGCATATTGATTTGGCACAAGTTTTACACTGGATGCCTGTCTTGATGCAACTCCACATTACATGGAGAAAATCGGTAAATGGGGTTTGAACCTTGAATGCTCTACACTGAAGACAAGCACACAAACCGCTTGGTCTCCACCCCTGCAGGAGGGACGCACAAACTGAACAATCCACATCTGGCAACTGTGACGATGCAACATATATTCCAGCAGCCTGGAGCGACACCTAGAGGCCACAGAGCTCCACAGCCAACAGCAAATGGCAGTACTGAGCAACCACTGACTGGTCACTAGTCACATTTTGATAAAGGTCAACATCATTAGGGTCAAGGGTTAAAATTTTGATTCCTCCCCCCTCACAATTCTAATTTCCTACCAAACGTGGTACAGATATGTAGATGGATTTCTGGATTGCCGTGGCAACATCAAATATGGCAAACATTAATCCTTGGGAAGGGGGGTTCAAGGTTAAAGTCATATGGGTCAAACTTTACTGCTCTTTAATCCTATTTACACCAAACATGGTGCTTTAGGTGGGTTCAGGAATTTTCCAGGTGAAGTCAAATTTGCCAAATGTCAGTCGTTGAGGTTTTGGTCCCGTCGTGCTCCTCACGGGTCCTTTGGCTGATTTACTGCAAACCTGTAGTCCTGTAGTAGTCATTGAGCCATGAGAGAGGTGACCGCTCAGGAAAAACTCCAAACCACAGGTCTTAAAAAGCCCCAGACAAACTGTCATGAAACATGTCGCTGTCTGAGAACAGAGATTCTGCTGAAGCTCCAGATCCTGGAAATGCTTCTGCTCCACTACAGAGGAAAAATTACACCTGGCTTTACTGTGTGTGTGTGTGTGTGTGTGTGTGTGTGTATCCAGTACATGTTGTGTCCACACATTGTGCACGTACGCTGACACAGCCGCTTCCAGTCTCTACATACAAAGTTCCACCATAAGGTCATTAATTTTCTTGAGCATGAACTACACACGAGCTAACAAACACAAACTGCACATGCACATCTGTGGGTCTCCCTGCAGGTCACGAGAGAATTTACAGAGTGATGCACATTTTATTTCATGCCACATCCACCAACCAATGGGGGCAGAGCTTATGGCGTGTGTGTGTGTGTTTGTGAGCAGTAACACAAAACAGTGTGTTCATGGAAGAGCAGACTAACGTGGAATCATTTATTGATTTCCGGTTCCAGATGAACCAGCTTTGTGACATCACAAAGATCTATACGTCACAGAGCCATGTTCACTGTTCCCCCTCTGTTCGTCAGTGGAAGTAATAACGAGGAGTGTGTTTTTGTTTCTGCTTTTTTCACATCTGTGTGTGCATGCCTGTGCGTACTAATTAAATATGGAGGGCAGAAATAATCAATAAATCAATCAAATAATGCAAAATTAAAACAAAAATGCATTCAGGTCATAAAATGGGGAATAATTAAATTAATGTGAATCTATTTCTACATTTTCATGCATCAACTGCATTCATTCATTTTCTGCTGCTTATCCGGGTCCAAGTTGCGGTGGCAGCAGACCAAGCAGCTCATCCCACACTTCCCTATTCTTGGCTAAGAGTAAATATTTTCAGATTTCAGTGTGAATTTATTTCTGTGTAAATAATGAAATAAATACATACTTGATCAATGCAGAAGTAAATAAATGTAGAAATACAGAAATAACTCAAATAGTAGTTCATGCAAATATAAAAACAAAAAATTTAAGACATTAAAGTTAATTATGTCCCTTTTCAGAGAGAGTGATTGATTGATTGAATTAATGAAATCTCCACAGGACACATATTCTTTTATGAAGACTCAGAATCAGAACCTTAATGTTCCGAATTCTTCTCAACTTCAGAACGTGAAAGTGTGTCAGAGACCAGCGTCTGAGGCGATGGACATGAGAGGAACTGAGACAAAGCAGCACTGGGACACAGACAGGTGGGATCAAGTGCACAAATGCAAGAGTGAACCCGGGTCTTGACGTCAGTCCAGGTCCAGAAACACAGGTTCATCAGGTGGATCCGTTCAACAACATACAGATACATTTCACAGACCGCTGGTCTGTGAAAGTGCTAGTTTATGTTCTGTGACCATGCTGGTTAGCCATTGCGTGACCGTGCTAGTTAACAGATCTGTGACCGTGCTAGTTAACTGGTCTTTGACAGTGATAGTTAGCTGTTGCATGACTGTGCTAGTTAATAGTTCTGTGACCGTGCTAGTTAACTGGTCTTTGACAGTACTAGTTAGCTGTTGCAGGACTGTGCTAGTTAGCTGTTCTGTGACTGTGCTAGTTAAATGGTCTTTGACAGTGCTAGTCAGCTGTTGCATGACTGTGCTAGTGAACAGTTCTGTGACCGTGCTAGTTAACTAGTCTTTGACAGTGCTAGTTAGCTGTTGCATGACTTTGCTAGTTAACAGTTCTGTGACAGTGCAAGTTAACACATCTGTGACCGTGCTGGTTAACAGATCTGTGACCGTGCTAGTTAACTGGTCTTTGACAGTGCTAGTTAGCTGTTGCATGACTGTGTGAGTTAACTGTTCTCAGACAGTACTAGTTAGCTGTTGCAGGACTGTGCTAGTTAACTGTTCTGTGACTGTGCTAGTTAGCTGTTATCTGACAGTGCTAGTTAGCTGTTCTGTGACCATGCTAGTTAACAGATCTGTGACAGTACTAGTTAACTGTTGTTTGACAGTGCTAGTTAATTGTTCTGTGACCGTGCTAGTTAACAGTTCTGCGACAGTGCTAGTTAACAGATCTGTGACCATGCTGGTTAGCCGTTGTATGACCATGCTAGTTAACAGATCTGTGACGTGCTAGTTAACTGGTCTTTGACAGTGCTAGCTAGCTGTTGCATGACTGTGAGAGTTAACTGTTCTCAGACAGTACTAGTTAGCTATTGCAAGACTGTGCTAGTTAACTGTTCTGTGACTGTGCTAGTTAGCTGTTCTCTGACAGTGCTAGTTAGCCGGGCTGTGACCATGCTAGTTAACCGATCTGACAGTACTAGTTAACTGTTGTTTGACAGTACTAGTTAATTTTTCTGTGACCATGCTAGTTAACAGTTATGTGACTGTGCTAGTTAACAGATCTGTGACAGTGCTAGTTAGCTATTGCATGACCATGCTAGTTAGCTGTTTTCAGACAGTACTGTAGACAGACAGTAGCTGTTCTGTGACTGTGATAGTTAACAAGGTTGGGTAGGATTACATTGAAATGTAATCCAAAAGTAATCAGATTACAGTAATCCAAATGTATGTACATACATGCATGTAATCCACATGTATTCTTTCAAAGTAACCCTACCCAACCTTGATAGTTAACGTCTTTGACAGTGGTAGTTAGCTGTTCTCTGACAGTGCTAGTTAACTGTTCTGTGACTGTGCTAGTTAGCTGTTCTCTGACAGTGCTAGTTAGCTGTTTTGTGACCATGCTAGTTAACAGATCTGTGACAGTGCTAGTTAACTGTTGTTTGACAGTTCTAGTTAACTGTTCTGTGACTGTGCTAGTTAACAGATCTGTGACAGTGCTAGTTAGCTGTTGCATGACCGTGCTAGTTAACTGTTCTCTGACAGTGGTAGTTAGCTGTTCTGTGACCGTGCTAGTTAACTTGTCTTTGACAGTGCTAGTTAGCTGTTGCATGACTGTGCTAGTTAACTGTTCTGTGACCGTGCTAGTTAACTGTTCTTTGACAGTGTTAGTTAGCTGTTGCATGACTGTGCTAGTTAACAGTTCTGTGACTGCTAGTTAACTGGTCTTTGACAGTGTTAGTTACCAGTTGCATGACTGTGCAAGTTAGCTGTTCTGTGACTGTGCTAGTTAAATGGTCTTTGACAGTGCTAGTCAGCTGTTGCATGACTGTGCTAGTGAACAGTTCTGTGACCGTGCTAGTTAACTAGTCTTTGACAGTGCTAGTTAGCTGTTGCATGACTTTGCTAGTTAACAGTTCTGTGACAGTGCAAGTTAACACATCTGTGACCGTGCTGGTAAACAGATCTGTGACCGTGCTAGTTAACTGGTCTTTGACAGTGCTAGTTAGCTGTTGCATGACTGTGTGAGTTAACTGTTCTCAGACAGTACTAGTTAGCTGTTGCAGGACTGTGCTAGTTAACTGTTCTGTGACTGTGCTAGTTAGCTGTTATCTGACAGTGCTAGTTAGCTGTTCTGTGACCATGCTAGTTAACAGATCTGTGACAGTACTAGTTAACTGTTGTTTGACAGTGCTAGTTAATTGTTCTGTGACCGTGCTAGTTAACAGTTATGTGACTGTGCTAGTTAACAGATCTGTGACAGTGCTAGTTAGCTATTGCATGACCATGCTAGTTAGCTGTTCTCAGACAGTACTAGTTAGCTGTTCTGTGACTGTGATAGTTAACAAGGTTGGGTAGGATTACTTTGAAATGTAATCCAAAAGTAATCAGATTACAAGTAATCCAAATGCATGTACATACATGCATGTGCAAGTAATCCTACCAAACCTTGATAGTTAACTGGTCTTTGACAGTGTTAGTTAGCTGTTGCATGACTGTGCTAGTTAACAGTTCTGTGACCGTGCTAGTTAACGGGTCTTTGACAGTGCTAGTCAGCTGTTGCATGACTGTTCTAGTTAACAGTTCTGTGACCGTGCTAGTTAACTAGTCTTTGACAATGCTAGTTAGCTGTTGCATGACTGTGCTAGTTAACAGTTCTGCGACAGTGCTAGTTAACAGATCTGTGACCATGCTGGTTAGCCGTTGTGTGACCATGCTAGTTAACAGATCTGTGACGGTGCTAGTTAACTGGTCTTTGACAGTGCTAGTTAGCTGTTGCATGACTGTGCGAGTTAACTGTTCTCAGATAGTACTAGTTAGCTGTTGCAAGACTGTGCTAGTTAACTGTTCTGTGACTGTGCTAGTTAGCTGTTCTCTGACAGTGCTAGTTAGCTGGGCTGTGACCATGCTAGTTAACAGATCTGTGACAGTACTAGTTAACTGTTCTGTGACCATGCTAGTTAACAGTTATGTGACTGTGCTAGCTAACTGTTCTTTGACAGTGTTAGTTAGCTGTTGCATGACTGTGCTAGTTAACAGTTCTGTGACTGCTAGTTAACTGGTCTTTGACAGTGTTAGTTACCAGTTGCATGACTGTGCAAGTTAGCTGTTCTGTGACTGTGCTAGTTAAATGGTCTTTGACAGTGCTAGTCAGCTGTTGCATGACTGTGCTAGTGAACAGTTCTGTGACCGTGCTAGTTAACTAGTCTTTGACAGTGCTAGTTAGCTGTTGCATGACTTTGCTAGTTAACAGATCTGTGACCGTGCTAGTTAACTGGTCTTTGACAGTGCTAGTTAGCTGTTGCATGACTGTGTGAGTTAACTGTTCTTTGACAGTGCTAGTTAGCTGTTGCATGACTGTGTGAGTTAACTGTTCTCAGACAGTACTAGTTAGCTGTTGCAGGACTGTGCTAGTTAACTGTTCTGTGACTGTGCTAGTTAGCTGTTATCTGACAGTGCTAGTTAGCTGTTCTGTGACCATGCTAGTTAACAGATCTGTGACAGTACTAGTTAACTGTTGTTTGACAGTGCTAGTTAATTGTTCTGTGACCGTGCTAGTTAACAGTTATGTGACTGTGCTAGTTAACAGATCTGTGACAGTGCTAGTTAGCTATTGCATGACCATGCTAGTTAGCTGTTCTCAGACAGTACTAGTTAGCTGTTCTGTGACTGTGATAGTTAACAAGGTTGGGTAGGATTACTTTGAAATGTAATCCAAAAGTAATCAGATTACAAGTAATCCAAATGCATGTACATACATGCATGTGCAAGTAATCCTACCAAACCTTGATAGTTAACTGGTCTTTGACAGTGTTAGTTAGCTGTTGCATGGCTGTGCTAGTTAACAGTTCTGTGACCGTGCTAGTTAATGGGTCTTTGACAGTGCTAGTCAGCTGTTGCATGACTGTTCTAGTTAACAGTTCTGTGACCGTGCTAGTTAACTAGTCTTTGACAATGCTAGTTAGCTGTTGCATGACTGTGCTAGTTAACAGTTCTGCGACAGTGCTAGTTAACAGATCTGTGACCATGCTGGTTAGCCGTTGTGTGACCATGCTAGTTAACAGATCTGTGACGGTGCTAGTTAAGTGGTCTTTGACAGTGCTAGTTAGCTGTTGCATGACTGTGCGAGTTAACTGTTCTCAGATAGTACTAGTTAGCTGTTGCAAGACTGTGCTAGTTAGCTGTTCTGTGACTGTGCTAGTTAGCTGTTCTCTGACAGTGCTAGTTAGCTGGGCTGTGACCATGCTAGTTAACAGATCTGTGACAGTACTAGTTAACTGTTCTGTGACCATGCTAGTTAACAGTTATGTGACTGTGCTAGCTAATGACCATGCTAGTTAGCTGTTTTCAGACAGTACTAGTTAGCTGTTCTGTGACTGTGATAGTTAACAAGGTTGGGTAGGATTACTTTGAAATGTAATCCAAAAGTAATCAGATTACATACATGCATGTAATCCACATGTATTCTTTCAAAGTAACCCTACCCAACCTTGATAGTTAACGTCTTTGACAGTGGTAGTTAGCTGTTGCATGACTGTGCTAGTTAACTGTTCTGTGACTGTGCTAGTTAGCTGTTCTCTGACCATGCTAGTTAACAAATCTGTGACAGTGCTAGTTAACTGTTGCTTGACAGTTCTAGTTAACTGTTCTGTGACTGTGCTAGTTAACAGATCTGTGACAGTGCTAGATAGCTGTTGCATGACCGTGCTAGTTAACTTGTCTTTGACAGTGGCAGTTAGCTGTTCTGTGACCGTGCTAGTTAACTTGTCTTTGACAGTGCTAGTTAGCTGTTACATGACTGTGCTAGTTAACTGTTCTGTGACCGTGCTAGTTAACTGTTCTTTGACAGTGTTAGTTAGCTGTTGCATGACTGTGCTAGTTAACAGTTCTGTGACTGTGCTAGTTAACTGGTCTTTGACATTGTTAGTTACCAGTTGCATGACTGTGCAAGTTAGCTGTTCTGTGACTGTGCTAGGTAAATGGTCTTTGACAGTGCTAGTCAGCTGTTGCATGACTGTGCTAGTGAACAGTTCTGTGACCGTGCTAGTTAACTAGTGTTTGACAGTGCTAGTTAGCTGTTGCATGACTGTGCTAGTTAACTGGTCTTTGACAGTGCTAGTTAGCTGTTGCATGTCTGTGCTAGTTAACTGTTCTCAGACAGTACTAGTTAGCTGTTGCAGGACTGTGCTAGTTAACTGTTCTGTGACTGTGCTAGTTAGCTGTTATCTGACAGTGCTAGTTAGCTGTTCTGTGACCATGCTAGTTAACAGATCTGTGACAGTACTAGTTAACTGTTGTTTGACAGTAATGGTTAATTGTTCTGTGACCATGCTAGTTAACAGATCTGTGACAGTGCTAGTTAGCTATTGCATGACCATGCTAGTTAGCTGTTCTCAGACAGTACTAGTTAGCTGTTCTGTGACTGTGATAGTTAACAAGGTTGGGTAGGATTACTTTGAAATGTAATCCAAAAGTAATCAGATTACAAGTAATCCAAATGCATGTACATACATGCATGTGCAAGTAATCCTACCCAACCTTGATAGTTAACTGGTCTTTGACAGTGGTAGTTAGCTGTTGCATGACTGTGCTAGTTAGCTGTTCTCTGACAGAACTAGTTAGCTGTTCTGTGACCATGCTAGTTAACAGATCTGTGACAGTGCTATTTCACTGTTCTGTGACTGTGCTAGTTAACAGATCTGTGACCATGCTAGTTAGCTGTTGCATGACTGTGCTAGTTAACTTGTCTTTGACAGTGGTAGTTAGCTGTTCTGTGACCGTGCTAGTTAACTTGTCTTTGACAGTGCTAGTTAGCTGTTGCATGACCATGCTAGTTAACTGTTCTGTGACTGTGCTAATTAACTGTTCTGTGACCGTGCTAGTTAACTGGTCTTTGACAGTGCCAGTTAGCTGTTGCATGACTGTGCTAGTTAACTGTTCTGTGACAGTGCTAGTTAGCTGTTCTGTGACCGTGCTAGTTAACTAGTCTTTGTCAGTGCTAGGTAGCTGTTCTGTGACCGTGCTAGTTAACTGGTCTTTGTCAGTGCTAGGTAGCTGTTGCATGACCGTGCGAGTTAAATGTTCTGTGACCGTGCTAGTTAACAGTTATGTGACTGTGCTAGTTAACAGTTATGTGACCATGCTAGTTAACAGATCTGTGACAGTGTTAGTTAGCTGTGATAGTGCGAGTAAGCTGTTGTGTGACTGTGCTAGTTAACAGTTCTTTGACAGTGTTAATTAGCTTTTGCGTGACTGTGTTAGTTAGCTGTTCCTTGTCCTGTGAAGGATGCTTTTATATTTCTGATCAGTTTCACACAGACAATAGAACAGAACCTGACAACTCACTAGGCCTTTTTATTATTGTAAACGGGTCAGGCGTACAGATGATCATGAACATCAGCTGTTGTTTTTCCAGCGCTACAAACCCGTCAGTGGACATTAACCACCTCCTCGTCCACTGTGCCCATATGAGTCAGCTTCATTTGGCTTTAGTCGTATTTTATATTTTCTCGAGAGTCGTACCAGCTCCTCTCTACAATAGCTCCACAGCCCGGACCCAGCGCCATGAGGGGGCGTTTGGGGGTGACGCCCCCTCACGTCATCAACCCTGCCTCCTCGGATGTGACAGTTCTCAAAAAATAAAAAGAAAAAGAAAGAAAAAGAAATTCTGGAAAACATAGCAAAATATTAGTTATTCAATATTATTATCACTTTACCGGGGCGTTGCTGGGCCGGTATCGTAGATTTACGTCGATGGTACCTGGCTATACCCGCCCGCTATGCGTAAACAAATGATGTCATAGTGCGCGCAGCCCAAGAACTGTCCGCAGAGGGGAAAAAAAAAACTGTCCGCAGAGGAAAAGATGAAAATGCGAGAAGTGTGTTTTGGTCCCAATATGGATATTCCGGATGATTTTCTCATGGATAGTATGACAATGAACAGCAGCTAAAGCAGCCAGCTTGATGAGAACGCACTGGCTAAATCGGAGAGCAGTGCGCGCCAGCTAGCCGACACGACAAAAGTTAAGTGAGCCAACTTTTTACACTCAACAAAAATATAAACGCAACACTTTTGGTTTTGCTCCCATTTTGTATGAGATGAACTCAAAGATCTAAAACTTTTTCCACATACACAATATCACCATTTCCCTCAAATATTATTCACAAACCAGTCTAAATCTGTGATAGTGAGCACTTCTCCTTTGCTGAGATAATCCATCCCACCTCACAGGTGTGCCATATCAAGATGCTGATTAGACACCATGATTAGTGCACAGGTGTGCCTTAGACTGCCCACAATAAAAGGCCACTCTGAAAGGTGCAGTTTTGTTTTATTGGGGGGATACCAGTCAGTATCTGGTGTGACCACCATTTGCCTCATGCAGTGCAACACATCTCCTTCGCATAGAGTTGATCAGGTTGTCAATTGTGGCCTGTGGAATGTTGGTCCACTCCTCTTCAATGGCTGTGCGAAGTTGCTGGATATTGGCAGGAACTGGTACACGCTGTCGTATACATCGGTCCAGAGCATCCCAAACATGCTCAATGGGTGACATGTCCGGTGAGTATGCCGGCCATGCAAGAACTGGGACATTTTCAGCTTCCAAGAATTGTGTACAGATCCTTGCAACATGGGGCTGTGCATTATCCTGCTGCAACATGAGGTGATGTTCTTGGATGTATGGCACAACAATGGGCCTCAGGATCTCGTCACGGTATCTCTGTGCATTGAAAATGCCATCAATAAAATGCACCTGTGTTCTTCGTCCATAACAGACGCCTGCCCATACCATAACCCCACCGCCACTATGGGCCACTCGATCCACAACATTGACATCAGAAAACCGCTCACCCACACGACGCCACACACGCTGTCTGCCATCTGCCCTGGACAGTGTGAACCGGGATTCATCCATGAAGAGAACACCTCTCCAATGTGCCAAACGCCAGCGAATGTGAGCAATTGCCCACTCAAGTCGGTTATGATGACGAACTGGAGTCAGGTCGAGACCCCGATGAGGACGACGAGCATGCAGATGAGCTTCCCTGAGACGGTTTCTGGCAGTTTGTGCAGAAATTCTTTGGTTATGCAAACCGATTGTTTCAGCAGCTGTCCAAGTGGCTGGTCTCAGACGATCTTGGAGGTGAACATGCTGGATGTGGAGGTCCTGGGCTGGTGTGGTTGCACGTGGTCTGCGGTTATGAGGCTGGTTGGATGTACTGCCAAATTCTCTGAAACGCCTTTGGAGACGGCTTATGGTAGAGACATGAACATTCAATACACGAGCAACAGCTCTGGTTGACATTCCTGCTGTCAGCATGCCAATTGAACGCTCCCTCAAATCTTGCGACATCTGTGGCATTGTGCTGTGTGATAAAACTGCACCTTTCAGAGTGGCCTTTTATTGTAGGCAGTCTAAGGCACACCTCTGCACTAATCATGGTGTCTAATCAGCATCTTGATATGGCACACCTGTGAGGTGGGATGGATTATCTCAGCAAAGGAGAAGTGCTCACTATCACAGATTTAGACTGGTTTGTGAACAATATTTGAGGGAAATGGTGATATTGTGTATGTGGAAAAAGTTTTAGATCTTTGAGTTCATCTCATACAAAATGGGAGCAAAACCAAAAGTGTTGCGTTTATATTTTTGTTGAGTGTATGTACGCATTACATGTTGTGTATCTCAGTAAAAAGTGATAATAATGCAATAACATGCTGTTGTCGTGCGGTATGCATTTTCTTAGTCCCTCCGTTCACAACCAGTCGCCCGCAATGACAGATATTAAAGTTCTAATAATAATAATAATAATAATAATAATAATAATAATACATTTTATTTGTTAGGCGCCTTTCTGGGCACTCAAGGTTGCCTTACAACAATACAACATAACAACAACAATATAAAATGACATTAAAACAAAGTTAAAAACAGTTAAGGTTAAAATTAAACAGGACAAAGCAGTTATGGTTGTAGTGAGTGAAGTGATATTGCGGAGGTCTGGGGGGAGAGCATTCCAGAGCTGGGGAGCAGAGCGGCTGAATGCCCTGCTCCCCACAGTGACAAGACAGGCGGGGGGGACGGAAAGCTTGAGGGAGGAAGCGGAGCGGAGGGAACGGGCAAGTGAGCTGATGTGGATGATGTCAGTCAAGTACAGGGGGGTGAGGTTGTGGGTGGCTTTAAAAGTGAAGAGCAGAAGTTTGTAGTGGATGCGGTGTGAGATGGGGAGCCAGTGAAGCTGCTGGAGAACCGGGGTGATGTGATTTATGGAGGGTGTGTGGGTGATGATGCGGGCAGCAGAATTCTGGACCAGTTGATGTTTATGAATAGTTTTGTGGGGGAGACCAAACAGGAGGGAGTTGCAGTAGTCCAGATGGGAGGTGACGAGGCTGTGGACGAGGACGGCGGTGTAGTGAGGACTGAGGAAGGGATGAAGGCGGTGGATGTTTCGGAGGTGAAAGTAAGCGGAGCGGACAATGTTATTTATATGTGCGGTGAAGGAGAGGGAGCTGTCGAGGTTATGTATAAAGTTATGTATTGTTGTAAATATATCTACATGAAAGGTTTATCTTTGACCCGTTGTGTGACTGTCATGCCCAACTGCGCTGTGTTTGCACTTGTGATGGAGGGCTGTATGTGGGGTTAATCTACTGTCTCGTGTCATTTCTCAGATCAGTTGTTGGTTTGGTTTTGTGGTATGCAGGAGATCACTTGACCGAGGGTCTATACATTCAAATAATAATTAAAAAAATACTGTCATCACTCTTTACTCTTACTCAGTCAGTCTCTTACAACGGTGTAGCCTAAATACACAAGCTTTCCAGGAGTGCACCCAATTCATTATGCACGCTCAGAGGCACATCCCCTCCGGTGCGTACTTTTTTTGGGGGGGGCGACCCTGCCCCCTAAACTCATTGCCCCCTTAATATTTTTTTTCTGGCGCCGGGTCTGCCACAGCCCACAGTTTGAGAACCACTGCTCACGATCCACCAAGGTGACCTTTGGTGAACTTTGAGAACTGACCGCAGTGGGTGAGCGAGTGAGATTTCTGGTCGTTTGTTTTGGTTTCGTCACTTTTCATCTCCTTTCTATTATTTTCTTCTTCTTTTCTGGTCCAAGCTCACGGCATCATTATCTCCTCAGGGGTCAAAGTTCAATGTCACTGTCACTCTGCATTTGACTTAATGGTGTAGAAGAATTTTTAGGTCCATATTTGAACTGTGATGAACTATCAAGTGTCCTGATCCGAACTGTATGTCCTCTGGTTGAACTAGCAGGTGTTCAACCCAAAAAAAGGGCTCTATTAGTTATTTAGTCTGTCAGGGGCTTTCCAAGGCCTTTTAGGTGCTTTCCCGCAGGCCGTGTGCAGGGGCCTCAGGCCAGCTGCACGTGTGGCTGAGGCCACGTGCGGAGGGGGCCTCAGGCCAGCTGCACCTGTGGCTGAAGGTCTTTTAAAAAAATCAGTTGTAAATCCTTCATGTTTTAATGGGAGCGTTTGTCACATTGAAATAATGGCCTAACACCTGCTTAGGGTTCACTAGAGGACGCTTCCAATAGAAAACCATGTCTTGGGAATGAAATAAATAAAAAAAGTCGAAGGAGGAGCGATGCCCGCGGGTCTCCAATAAATAGACGAGCGCGGTTGTCATATTCAGTCTCTCTAGAGGACTCAGTTTGTCTAAGCTTTGTGTCGAAGGCTTAAATAAACTTAAAAACTCTGTGCATTTTATCTTGCTTAAGGCTGAATTATTCTAAAGTGTTGTGTCCTCTTTCTAGCATATCACTTGCAATTAGTTTGTGTTATCTAAAAGACGACATCCTGAGAAGACCAAAAAGACGAGCCGCGACAGAACTTGGCGAGCCAGCTTCAGGAGGGTCCAGGGGCATTCCGGCAGCCTGGGGCAGTCCAGCTCATCCCTCCAGACCGTAAATAACAGTGATCACGACTAAAAGGTAAGCAGAAACCTTTTATAATTTCTGCACGATCTGGAGGAGTGAGTCGGGATTTCCGCCCAAGTTGACAGGTGATATTTTTTAATTGCCTCTTACCCAAAAGAACCTGGACTAAGAAAATTGATAAGAGACTAAAAAAAGATAAGATTGAAAATTATCAGGCCTTGTAGATAAAATGCTCAGAAGGTGTGTGTGTTCCCGGGAAAAAGAATGTCTGTGTGAGTGAAAGGTCAGGAATGTTCATGAACTCTGGTGCGGAAAGAGTGCGTGGAGAACTAACCTGGATGCTTGGGGAATAATTGGTGTTGAAATTCATTACTAACGTGCCGGCTGATAGCATGCGCTGTAGGGGTTAATTTAGGGGAGTATACTGACAAATAGATACAAGGTAATACAAGGTTATTTAAAGAGTTTAACAGAGACTGAAGTGAAATAAGTGAGAAAAAAGAGTTTAACAAGAGAATACGTGCAGAGAAAGCACAAGATAAGCGCCTGAGGGGGCGCAGTAGAAATACCGTACGTGATAAAGAGATTTAAAGAGAAAAGTGCAAAGAAGCACAGCTGACAGTAAGTAAAAGAGCTCAATAAAGGACGTCATTTTTTAAGAAAAGAGAAAAACTATAAAAAAATAATAAAATAAATAGAGAGTTAGTGCAGAATACATGAGAATTAATGAAGCAGAAAATAGTGCAGTAAGGCACCAAATACACGCTTGTGGGGCGTGGGAGAAGAATAAGTAATTAAGTACACAGTAATATGAGTTTTTTTTTTTATAAGAAAAGAAAAAGAGAATATTTTCAGTGCAAAGGCACATTAAGCTCACGAGGAGCTCAGTAAGTGAACAAAAAAAAGGTAGAAGAAAGTGCAGAAAGGCACAGGATACGCACGCGAGGCGCGGTAAGGCGCAGAAATAAATGAAATATTGTATGCTCAGAAAGGAGCTTGTGAGAATAATATAGTAAGCACAGGATACGCACGCGAGGCGCGGTAAGGCGTAGAAATAAATGAAATATTGTATGCTCAGAAAGGAGCTTGTAAAAATAATATAGTAAGCACAGGATACGCACGCGAGGTGCGGTAAGGCGTAGAAGTAAATGAAATATTGTATGCTCAGAAAGGAGCTGGTGAAAAATAATATATTAAGCACAGGATACGCACGCGAGGCGCGGTAAGGCGTAGAAGTAAATGAAATATTGTACGCTCAAAGAGGGCTTGTAAAAAAAGTAATATATGAAGTTGCTGACAGCGCCGGAGAAGCTGTCTAACGTGAAGAAGAGATACATGCTTAAACAGAACACATTGGTGTTAAGTGAATAAAAAGGTTGTTTAAAGCCGCGGAGTGAAAAGTGGCAGAAGTCTAGATAGAGAGATATAGAAAGTTGTTTTTAATAATTTTTGTGTATAAAGCTGTTGAAAATTGTGTGTGGGAGAGTGGAGAGTAAGCGGGGAGGTGCAAGCAAAAAGCTGTGAGGGCTTGCAAGCTGGCTGACATACAAGATTAATGTGAAAGAGTACGAGGGGGAGGTATTTAGACCCAACAGGAGGACTTGGGAGGTGCATGACAGGCAGAGAGGAAAGTGTGAAACAGAGACAGTGAAGAAAAAGACAGGAGAAGAGTGCTATGTAAATACAGAGAAGGTAGATATTATTTCAAAGAGAGAAAACTAATAAACAAACATAGCAGAAAAAGACGAGAAGCAGAAAGTTAAAAAAAAAAAATTAGAAGGGAAATAGAAAGTCGGGAGCAAAGACATTAGGAGGTGTTAGGGTTGTAAGAGGATTAAATAAATAAAATTGGTTATAAATCAAAAGAGATAAAGCTTAGATTATAGTAAAAAAGCTGACAGACTGATCAATGCTTGGGACAGTCATTGATGGGAGACTTAAGTGATGATGAAATAATACTCCCAGAACATTACTTGACTGACGGAGACATCGAAACCCAGGGAATCAGGACACATTTTTGGCTGGAAAGGACCTATTTTGACAGGGTAGGAGCAGAACATTGGCAGGACGAACAAGAGATCAATCAGAAATTATGGCAGATTACTAAGGTAATCAATCTGAAGCAAAAGAAAGAACAATTCCCTCTAATTAATTGGGAGCTGCTGATAAGACGTCTGTGGCATCAGGGTTTAACCCCGTGGCTGGAGCTGCTTTGTGCTGACCCTAATAAAGAACTTAGCATACCATTAAATCATTTAGTAACACTACCAACCGATCCAGGTGAAGAACTGTTTCCTAGGTTGACTCTGACTGTGGTCCCAAGGAAGGTTCGGTGGGAAACAGGTAAATTTTCATATTTAGTTAAAGAAAAAGAAGACGGGCATAGCAGTTGGAAATTTAATCCTTTTAAGGGTTTAAAATACAAAACAGGTGTTACAGCCAGCAAGTTATTGGTCTGGATCAGGACAGCCCCTGAGGGACTACCAGAACACCATAGAAACACCTCACATAGCGTTTGTCAGGGTTACATGGGTAACTCTCAAGGTCAAGGTCGGGAAAGTACCCCGCTAGACTTAGTACTAAGAAAATATCCAGGAAAACGCACTAAGGCCAACCAATGTATGAGAAAGTGGCACAAAAGGTCACATGGGGGCAGGCAATGGCCTTTGGTGGGATCATTTGATCCGGTGATGTGTGAAGCAGTTGCGGTAGAAATACAGAAAAAAGAAATTAAAGATCAGCAGAAGAACGTAAAAAACAACAAAAAACGCACTGAAGAAAAAGAAGTTTTGGCCTTCTTCAAGCAGGAAGCACAGAGGCTACAGCAGAAAAGAGAAAAAATGACAGAGGAAAGATCCAAAGAGACTAAAGCCAGTGCACCGAGCTGGGAAGCAGAGCCACCCCCATATAAACGTCATGATATGGGGAAGACAGCTGGACAATTTGTATTAGGAACTCGTGAAGAGGACCAAGGCATGGATGTGGAGGGCAAATTCACACTGACACTAAAAGCTCGAGAGCCACAAGGAGACAGGTCCTCAGTCTGTCAAATGGATCATACAAGGTCTCCAAGTCCGAAAGTAAGTGGTCGCACACCATGACCAGCAGGGGGGGCCACAAATAACAGTGACACGGAGGCAGACGAGGATAAAGAGAGAGACCTGAAGGCTCCGCCTGCACATCGAGGTCCACTGAAAACCGTCCCCTCCCACCATAAGTCAGCCGACTGGACCTTCACAGGCTATAGAGGCTCCGAAGAGTGGCACAAGAGCTTCTGTGACACACTGGATCTGGCCAGAAGAGATAATGAAGAACTAGCTGAGCAACTTCGGCTAGCGAAGGAAAGAATACAAAGACATAGGGACACCGAGGAAAGAAGAATATTACAACAGTCGACGCCCAATCAAGGGAATCACATTATACAGCCACCCACCCGAAAGATTTCTGGTGAGATCATCATTGAGAGTGCAAAAGAGGCCCGACTCAGGCAAAGACAACGATGTGTAGCCAAAGACATAGCGGCTTTAGAACAGAATATAACCGACTGGATGGACTGCCTGGAACCAGTCAGTCGCACTCGATCTGGAAGACAGTATGGAGCCCCCACAGAAGAAGAGGAGGACGAAGACCTCATATGCCCATTGGTGGTTAGAAATGGTCATCATGTGTATACCCCATGGAGCTGGACAGACATGGTGGGGCTGGCCAACAGGCTGCCAGACATCACCCAAGGAGCTGGGAGATGGATAACTGCCTTAGAAGAAGGCACTGCAGGGGTAACCTTGTCTTTAGGTGACATAAAAGCCTTGCTAATGCATGTCATGGGAAAACATGACACTGAAGAATTAGCAGGAAAGGTTGGACTAACACAGATGATGGGCACAAATCAACATGATGAAGTCCCCTTTAATCGCTATAGAAACTCCATGTGGGAAGGACTGAGAAGAAAGTACCCTGAGGTCTTGGATCCCTCTAAATTGGATGATGAGGAGTGGACACCTGAAGAGTGCCCAAAGAAGTTCCTGCACCGAGGAAACAGGAAATGCATGGAACCATTCTCCAGCAACTGAAATCCTGTTTAAAATAACTGTAAAAAAGGCTCTACCAGATGAGGTTCAGAAAGCCCTAGATGGAGTTGTGGGGCTATCAAAAATGAATTGGGCTTTATACTCTGAGCATATTTGTCACCATCTTGAAATCTACAAGAAAGAAAAACAAAAAGAAGAAGATGCAGCAAAATCCCTGACGAAAAAATTGGTGCAGATGCAGTTGGGAGAGCTAACCAAAGTCAAGAAAGAAAAAACAAAGACCCAGGCACCAATGATGACCCCTGTTCCTTCTGAGTCGGCAAGCACAGGCCCTACGGCAAACACTGCTGCCACCATACAGGCACCTGTGGTAACAGCCACACAGAGCCCCCAAGGAGCAGCAGGGAGCACTGCTGCAGGAGAAGTCTCAGCACCAGTGGAGCATCACTATCACTACCATAGCACTGGCACACCCGGAAATGGACCCACCTACAGTCATGGGTGGAGAGGAGAGTCACGGAACTTTCAAGGTCAAAGAGGAGGGTTGTGAAGAGGATCTCGCCAACCTTCATTTGGAAGCAGATTCCAAAACTCAGCTCCCAGGAACAGTCAAGCGGGACCGCCTATGGGACCAACACCCCCAATAGGGGATCAACCCTCTAATGAGTGTTGGAGCTGTGGACAACCTGGACATCGAATGAGAAATTGTCCGGCCCGACCTTGGGTTGGACCCTCTGCCTATTGGCAATAGGGAGGCCTAGAGAAGACAGAGGGGGAAACGGTGGCATTGGCTATTTCGATGATACCTAAGGAAGAGCCAACCGTCACTGTTAATATACAAAACAGAGATTTCCCGTTCATGGTGGATACAGGGGCAACATACTCTTGCATAGGGAAAATGGGCGCTCATCTCCCCCTCTCTGGGTCTGTAATTAAGACCATCGGCTTCTCTGGGAAGACTCAAATAATACCGTTTACACGCCCACTTCCTGTAACGATTGCAGGAAAAACAATTGAAGCACCCCTCTTATACTCACAAAATACACCTGTGAATTTGCTGGGAAGAGACATTTTATGTAAGCTACAAACCCAGATAGTGTGTACCCATCAAGGACTGCAAATACACTTTCCTGACGAAGCACTCGCCAACATTATGGTGCTTATGGACATGGAAAACAAGGTCCGACCTGTGCAACCCATGGTATACTGGCTGAAGTTACAACCAGAAAATTCAAATCTTCAACTGGAATGGGAAAAATGGAAGCCCTGGGCAGAACAACACTATGAAGCAGTATGTACACCTAGTTTACCTTTACATGTCACCCTGATGTTCGACGCCAAACAAGAACAAACTGACTATGCATGCTGCTGGGATGCATTGATGAATCAACGGCTGTTTCACATAACCACCACAGAAATTTATTTAGGCCCCCAAGGGGCCGCAGCTTCTGTCAAGCTAACTTCAGCTGAACAACAATGGTATCAAGTGCCGAATGCCACACCTCATGTGACCCTTTTAGTCTCAGAAAAAGTACGAATCCCATGACCTAGGTCCAATGGTAAAGACAGCCTCAGAAGTTGAAGAATGGCAAAACATGGAAAGTCCACAAGTACATCTGTCAAAAGACCAGCAGTTTATACGAATTAATTTAAAAGTAAATGATGAGGCTATAGCTCAAAAAGTGGAGCTCAATCCTAGACCAGAGGGACAGATGGTGTTATCGGCCCAACAAGAGAGATTGTTAGAGCAAATACCACCAGTGGTGTGGTCCAAAAGCAAAACGGATGTAGGACTAGTAAAAACAGCCTTACCAGTAAAAATAAAAGTAAAACCGGGAGCAAAACTGCCTCACCAAAGGCAGTATCCATTAAAACCTCAGGCTATTGAAGGCATAAAACCAGTAATTAAGGGACTAATGGCAGCTGGAGTTCTAATAAAAACTGCAAGCCCATGCAATACTCCTATCTATCCTATCCCTAAAAACAATACCAAAGAGTATCGGCTGGTACATGATTTGCGTCCTATCAATGCAATAATAGAAATGGATGCACCTATAGTACCTGATCCGCATACTATACTATCAAGCATCCCTGCTGGAGCAAAATGGTACACAGTAATCGATCTGTGTTCAGCCTATTTCAGTGTGCCTGTGCACCCAGACTCACAACATTTGTTTGCATTCACATTTCTGGGACAACAGCTAACGTATACACGGCTACCTCAGGGACTGAACCTGTCCCCAGCCATCTTTAACAAAGTCCTGGCTGAAGATTTACAACACCTTGACATACCCAGTACATTGGTGCAATATATGGATGATCTCCTTATTGCATCAGAGACTCAAGAACAGTGTGAAAAAGATTCATTAATTGTATTGCATGCATTGGCAGATGGAGGTCATAAAGTAAGTAAGGACAAATTGCAGTTCTGCAAACAACAAGTAGAATACTTGGGAAGACAGTTGTGTGGGACCACGCGATGTATAGCCCCAAGCCAAGTGGAGGCTATAATCAAGGCTCCCAAACCCCAAACAGTGGGACAGATGCTTTCATTCCTTGGGATGGCAGGGTACAGTCGGCCGTGGATTTGTGATTATGCTATAAAAACTGCACCTTTGCGTGCCATGATTAGAGCAGTGGGGCAAACAAGCAATGCAGCTCTCCTCGTCTGGACAGATCAGGCAACGGGAGCTTTTGAGGCCCTAAAAACAGACATGCAATCTGCTCCCGCGTTAGGTAACCCAGATTATGGGAAACCTTTCCATTTGTATGTTACTGAAAAAACTGGATATGCTTGTGCTGTACTAATGCAGGAAACAAATGAAGGAAAACAACCATTGGCCTATTATAGTACAAAGCTTGACAACATTGAAACAGGATTGCCACCATGCTATCAGGGTCTAGCAGCAGCTGCCTTTGCATTTCAAAAAGCATCATCCATAATCATGGGACATGCAGTAACGTTGTACACGTCGCATCAGTTACATGCCCTGCTAACCAGTCAACGTTTTGTCTTAACACAAGCTAGACGCACTGGATATGAAGTTGTGTTGTCCGCTCCAGAAATAACAATACAACGTTGTCACACGGTGAATCCCGCCACCAAATTGACCACACCGTTAGATGGTACTCCACATAACTGTGTGGCAGAGACAGAGAAATTTTTGAGAGCCAGAGAACATTTGTATAATCACGCCATAGATGCAGATCTAACCCTGTTCGTGGATGGCTCATGCTTTCGGGATGCCGCGGGATTGCATGCGGGTATGGGGATTGTTAAACTAAACACGGATGGCGAGACCTTTGAATTACTGGAGTCCCAAGGAATTGATCAGACTTGTTCAGCCCAACTGGCAGAAATCAAAGCCTTAACTATGGCTTGCCAGATAGCTAAAGATCAACGTGTTAATATCTACACAGACTCAGCCTACGCTTATGGCGTATGTCATGTACATGCAAACATTTGGAAACAAAGGGGATTCCTGAGAGCAGATGGCACCCCTGTCACTCATGGAGAAGCGATTTCCCAACTGTTACAAGCTCTCCAATTACCGTCTAAGGTAGCCATCATTAAATGTGCAGGTCATCAAAAGAATAATAACATCATAGCTCAAGGTAACAACCTAGCAGATGACGCAGCGCGCAAAGGAGCACAAGGAGAAAATATGTTTCCCCTGCTAACCATCCAAGATTGTGCCCCACTGGTTTCACTTGACGCACTGATAGTGGCTCAAAGTAGGGCCAGTGGAGAAGAAAAACGAATGTGGGTTAAACGAGGCGCTATTGAGACACGCAGTCAGGGGCCAGCGGACAAGCTGTGGCGCAGTAGTCATGGACATTTTGTGTTACCCACCAATTTATTACGACATGCAATCATTTGGGCCCACGGACCCGATCATTGTTCGCGAGTCCAAATTATGAACAAACTAAAAGCTGTCTGGTGGTCACCATATATGGCAGCAACAGTGGACCGTTTGTTGAATGAGTGTGAGGTATGTGCACAGTACAATGTCCGGAAATCATTCACAGCCCCTTTAGCCCACATTCCGGTCCCTGATGGGCCATTCAGACATCTTATGATGGATTTCATAGACATGGGAGCTGAAAATCGAGTTAAACGAATGAGATATGTTTTGGTAGTGATATGCAGATTCAGCCGATGGATTGAGGCAGTAGCCTCTGCAAATCAAGACCATAAAACGGTAGCCAAATTCTTGTGCCGAGATGTCTTTCCAAGATTTGGCATTCCAGATACTATCTCATCTGACAACGGTAGGGCTTTTGTAGCCAAGGTTACACAAGAAACATTCAAACAATTGGGTATCAAACAGAAGTTTGGGTGTGTTTATCACCCCCAATCAAATGGGGCGGTGGAACGGGCTAATGGCATTTTAAAGAACAAACTAGCAAAAATCATAGCAGACAGCAATGGCAAACTAACCTGGCTGGATGCGTTGCCGCTTGCTTTATTGTCAATGCGCTCACAAACTAACCGACTAACCCATTTGACACCATTTGAAGCTCTTACAGGTCGGCCGATGCCTATTCCATACCTGAGAGGACCCTACGAAGGACCATCGCTGGAGCAGCTACAAGACGAATGGCATTATCTGAGACAGTTAACCCAAATACACAAAACTATCTTTTTGCAGGTCAAAGGTGCTACAGAAGACAGAGAAGCAGAGATTCCACTCGAAAATCAGAGCATCCAGCCTGGTGATCTGGTTTACGTCAAGGTGTTCAAAAAGAAGTGGGACAGGCCCCGCCGAGAAGGTCCTTTTAAAGTTATTCTTGCCTCATGTACAGCAGTCAAAGTAGACGGTAAGGACACTTGGTTTCATTTAAACCACTGCTGTAGGGTTGGTGGCCCAGCGCCCCTGCGGCCTCGGCAAGCTCGTCTTGGCAGAGCCGCCGGGCCAAGGGGGGAAGCAGGAGAAGCCAGAGACCCTACAGCAGCACCGAGGAACGGCCACGCCTCCCTGCAGCCAGAAGAAGCACCGAGGGAAGGCCACGCCTCCCTGCGGCCAGGCGAACACTGGCCAAGGCGCTCACAGAGACTGATTGAACAAAGACGACGCACAGCTTCAGAGAGTAGTGGATCCCTGCCAGATAGAGCAGCGACAGACTCAGATGCAGACTCAGAGACAACTGGAGACGCAGGCCAACAGACAGACAGAAATACAGACCGACGGATAGACAGGCCACAGGAGACATCAGACCCGGACAGCAACTCAGTAGATTTACCGACAGAAGAACCGCAGGAAGTACAACCCAGACAAAGCACAGATACACCACACATCCCTAGTGACAGCTCATCTAGTGACGGCTCACTTAGTAGCACATCTAGTAGCACATCTCAACAGTCATCAGAGCAATGATTAAGGAATTATTCAAGGGATTGACAATACTACTGGTGGTCAGTATGGGAGAAAATAGACATCCAAAACATACAACGGACTGTGCCGTGGCCATGGCCGCAATAGCAGCTAAACAAGGCATTCTAAACACAGGAAAAACATATAATTTGGTATACATTAAATCAAAAGCCTACAAGAACATAGGAATACAGGGAAAGCTGGGGGATTACATATTAGGCGAAGCCATTAGCATCAAATGTGAAGAGGAGGGAACACTCAACATAGAGGTAATTTGTGATAAAAGAGGATGCAGGGAAACCAAGCAAGACGTAACTGTTATAGTACATGAAGCCACAAAATGGGTAAAAATCAAACCAAGGAAAAAGAGGACAATTAGAAGCCTAGAAACAAGCAGTCACTTAGGGAGATGGGATCCCAGTACAGACCTAGCCCGCACACAAGGGTTGAAGACCAATTTATTTTACCAATGGTTGAAATTTTCGGCTAGGCAGATCAGTGAAAAGCCTTGCATAGCCTGTCACCGGAAAGGTGTGATACCTCAGGCTAAACCCCTACCTGATATCAACAACTGTTATAGGAGCCCCCAACATAACCCAGACCAAGCAGAATGCTATACACAATGTGTTATGAAAATGGCAGTAGGTGATGAAAAATATGCTGCCGACAGTAAACTTTGTCCAGTGCCCCTAAGTACAGAAGGAACCGTTCCACCTATGATTAAAATAGAGAAAGGGATGATACACCCATTCTGTATAGCTAAAGGCTTAGTAGCACAATACATAAGCGATTGGCAGGTAGGGACGACCCAGCCAAAACACCACATACAGTGTATGCAAAAGCAGCAAGAATACAAACCGGCCAAAACAGCATGGAACATTACCGTCTGTCACACCCTGCCAGCAGCAGGCATACAGTGTGAACAAATAGTACCGGCCACAGGGGGGTCTGTAATTGGACTGAATCTCACCCATGCTTCATGGGTATCTACTCCAAATTTAGCTAAGGGAACGGTACCCTTAACTGACATCTTTTGGATATGCGGACAAAGAAGGAAACTCCTGTCATCGCTGTCCCCTAATTGGAAGGGCCTTTGTGCTCCTGTGATGCTCACAGGAGCTATAACAGTAATTGAAATGCCAAATTCAATACAACCCATGCCACAGAAACTTCGTAAGAAAAGAGGAATAATGACGTTTAAAACAGACTACAACATCACAGTAAGAAACGGGATACCAGAAGGGATACCCCGACAGTTAGAAGCCATAGACAGTAGCAGAGTTAAAGCAGATGAAGATGCGGATAAATGGGGATGGGCATTGGCTCTGTTCGGGGTTACTCCAAAAATCCGTTCTAGGTTCCAGGAGGTGCAGTGGATTAATTACTTGTGGTATAATCAACAAAGATACCTGAACTGGACATTGGCAGCAGTAGGAGCCTTAACCGAACAACTGCACGCCACCTCGCTAATGACAATGCAAAATAGATTAGCTATTGAGATGATGATGGCTGATGAACAAGGAGTTTGTATTATGATCAAAGCCACCGAATGTTGCACAGCTATTCCCATGCGTACAGGGGAAGACGGAAATTTGACAGAGCTCTTAATCACACTTGAGGAGATGCAACAGGAACTGTTAAGTAACTCCATAGGAGGGAGAAATGAAACTGACGATTCTGGATACATTGTAGGGAATGGAATGAATATTGGCCCACTGTTTTCACTGTTTGGGACTCTAAGGAGAGGGTGGATATCATGGAAAGACTGGTTATACCAGATAGGTGTAATCTTGGCACTAACAGGGGTGGCGGTCTTGCTGGTAATATGTTGTGGTATTCCCTTGATAAAATTTCTGGTCAATAAATTGCTTTCATCCACAGTAGGACAGCTCCCACTGTTAGCCATCCGAGCCCTAGAAGAAAGCACAAACGAAACAGACAGAGAACCAGAATATATGGAAATGGATGAAATACCAATTATCCTCCCCGACAGCCCCCAGCTCCCTAATATTGTGGCGTACACCCCAGATAGGGAGGACTGGGATGGACCGTGCTTGGTGATATTGTAGACGAGGAAGAAGACATGCACGCACATTTACATTCACACTCATGCACCCACAAAAATGAGGGATAGGATAGACAATATCTGAAAGAATGACATGGAGCTGTAATAATGAACGTATATGTATATTACTAGGACACAGGAGTATGGCTGAGAGACCAGACTCCCCTGATCAGGGACCTATGCCTGATCTGCCTCTATCAAGTCTGATTGGACTCTCAGAACTGTTTGGAGAAGAGGATATGCAGGAGGGATGGTCGAGACATGATTGGTCGCCACAGCCGCCTTCCATCCAGCAGCTAAACCAGTTGGCAACAGAAGGATCTTCATCGTTCCAGCACCTGGCGATGACGGCTTCACAGAATCTGCCTGCAGCAAGAGTCGGCCCGAGGACTCCACCATCACCTGAAGGACCCTTTGGACTCAGGAACACACCCCTTCCGCAGATGCCATGGAGACAGTCACATGTGCCAGGGGCAACGATACCCTCCAGGGGAGGCAGCCAAGGTCGGCCATATGCAGCAACCGCCCGAGTGCATCCTAGACCCAATTCACTGCTAGGACCTGTCCCCAGCTTTCCACCCCCAAGGCAGGAGAGATATTCTGATCAGCCCAGTACCTCTGGAGGAGGATCAGCAGGGGTAGACCTTAGCCAAACTCACCCACCAGGACAGAGGGGAGCTTTGTACAGGCTACTAAATGCCCAGAGTGTCCCAACCACTTGCCTGTGCGACATCAACAATACTCCCCCCACACACGAAATGCCTTCCCCCTTGTACTTCCTGTCCCCTGGACTGCACAACCTTAATCTGGTCATGGTCACCCCACAGGACATGGCAATCTTGGTTCGAGAGCTTCGTCTTCCACAAGAGTCTGTTCCAAAAACCTTGGAGCAGCTCCTGCCCCTCACAAATCACATTCCCCATGAGCTATTTGAGGAAATCATGCCACAACTAAGTCAGACAGCTGCATACCTGTTCAGGATACACCGTGACAATGCCAACATCTCTTGTGCTCAGGAGGGCCTCCATACTCAACTGTGTGGTCTTCAGTCTAGTATGGACATGCTAGCCTGCATGATGGAGCATATGGAAAGGGAACAGCTAGGGCTGGCCACCACCACCCTGAATGTGGGCAAGAATTCTCTGGGGGCCCTGTACAACCTGGCCAAGCAGCACAAGGAGCTGGAAAGA
This sequence comes from Thalassophryne amazonica, assembly GCF_902500255.1. Taxonomy (NCBI): domain Eukaryota; kingdom Metazoa; phylum Chordata; class Actinopteri; order Batrachoidiformes; family Batrachoididae; genus Thalassophryne; species Thalassophryne amazonica. Next base: position 5,013,964 of record NC_047112.1, on the reverse strand, counting down.
TCCATCAGAGAACTGCACGACTGTCTGAAAGCCAGAATTCCTGATCCTTCCCCCACTACCCCTGAAAGGCCAACCTCCCCATGTTCCCCAACTTCTCCCAAAACTTCAGATGCTGAGTAAATGCTGAGGAGCGCGGACTGACGTAATGGCACTGAACACGGACTATGATCTTGGTTCTTGAGTTTGAATTGCGGACTGGTTTCAGAAATCTGAGTGTAAATAAAACAAAGAAGGATATATGTTAGTAACGAAGGTTGGGTAAATGTCTGTCCGTCCTTACCATCATCTGCGTAACACAGATAAAGCTAAATGCATACACAGATATCACATTGCAAAGTTATAAAAAGGGAACCCTTACACGGCGTGTTTGTAGATTTAGTAGTAAAGATGCACCATAGGGACCCCTTTTTTCTTAAATTATAGCATGCCTCAAGAGACATGCATTGCCTAAATTTGGTGTCTGGCCAAAACGGGCATTAGAAAACAAGCTGAAAAAGAAGAAAAACAAAGTGGAGAATGTTGAGAAATGGCCTATAATGAAAACCATTATACGATTGACTAAGGCAAATGACTTAAGGACGGACATGAAGGGAAACCATTTATTGTGTTTATCATTTAACTAGACATAGCTGCGCTAACGTTAGAATAGTTACTTGATTGGTTGACTAAATAGTGGTAACGTAGGGGTTATTTGATGCATTTAAATAATAAATGTGTGACGCTTTAACAAAATAATATGTAGAACCAAGTATAATGGGTTGGAGCCTCTGGTTGAGTGAGTCAATAGATGCCAGAAGATGATTGGTTGCACTGATGTCAATGTGAAGCCTTTACTTTGCCATGATTAAGAGGTTGATGTAACTTGTTTTATGTGGCCATTTTAAGTGCCTTGAATTACACCAAAACTCAATGTTTGAATGTCACCTTGTGTTGATATAATCCAGCTAATTGCTCACCTTGTGCCTTAGTATGTAGGTTCACCTGCACTGCAATATATTTACCGTGTGAAGTATCACTGATATTCATATCCGCACCAGAGTTATCAGTAAGTCGAGTGCTGTGTTTTTCTTTTTTATTGCAATGCACAAATGAGGATGTCTTGTCAGTAAACAACCCAAGAGTATAGTTGATGTAATGGGACTCTTTCGAGTCCCAGAGGAGGGACTGTAGAAGAATTTTTAGGTCCATATTTGAACTGTGATGAACTATCAAGTGTCCTGATCCGAACTGTATGTCCTCTGGTTGAACTAGCAGGTGTTCAACCCAAAAAAAGGGCTCTATTAGTCATTTAGTCTGTCAGGGGCTTTCCAAGGCCTTTTAGGTGCTTTCCCGCAGGCCGCGTGCAGGGGCCTCAGGCCAGCTGCACGTGTGGCTGAGGCCACGTGCGGAGGGGGCCTCAGGCCAGCTGCACCTGTGGCTGAAGGTCTTTTAAAAAAATCAGTTGTAAATCCTTCATGTTTTAATGGGAGCGTTTGTCACATTGAAATAATGGCCTAACACCTGCTTAGGGTTCACTAGAGGACGCTTCCAATAGAAAACCATGTCTTGGGAATGAAATAAATAAAAAAAGTCGAAGGAGGAGCGATGCCCGCGGGTCTCCAATAAATAGACGAGCATGGTTGTCATATTCAGTCTCTCTAGAGGACTCAGTTTGTCTAAGCTTTGTGTCGAAGGCTTAAATAAACTTAAAAACTCTGTGCATTTTATCTTGCTTAAGGCTGAATTATTCTAAAGTGTTGTGTCCTCTTTCTAGCATATCACTTGCAATTAGTTTGTGTTATCTAAAAGACGACATCCTGAGAAGACCAAAAAGACGAGCCGCGACAATGGTCCTTTCATTTTCCTGTCTTCACTTTTTCCTCCCCTTCTTCCTGCCTCCTCGACTAATTTGCCAGCATTACTTCAGCTCAGGGTGAACACAGAATGGTCATTCCATCCGTCCAGCTTGTGTCGTCTCTTCTTCTGTCTGGATGATACTGTTTCCTCATCTCTCCTCATTTACCCCCTTCCCCTCTTTTCCTTTGGAGGTTAACCCCATCTTCATCAGAGGTCATATGTCTGACGAGTCTGGCAGCTGAGCTCAGATTAGACAAACCCAGACAGCATGATTACAGGAGTCATTCCTGATACACTGTCCACATAAAGCAGCACATCATCTGCAAAAGGCTTTAGAAAGAAACATTATGAGTTCTGAGCCCAGATCAGGTGTTTTCAGCTGCACATTAGTGATAGAAAAAATACCCAGGGTGAAGATAATAAGATACAAAGTGAAGGAAGGATGAGAGAAAACAAGGGGAGAAAATGAATGCAGAACAGAAGAAAGAATGAGGTTTGAGTAAAAGGAGGAAGAAAATGAAGAGAATGGAAGCCAAAAAAAGAAGAAAGACCACAAAGAAAGAAATAAAGGACTCAGCAGAGACAAGGAGCTGTGTGGATGGACACTGTCCTTCGAAGAATGCTCCTTGATAACTGAACCTGAAAGACGATGTCTCTCTTTAGTTTCCTGATTAGTGGACAGGGGCCTCATTTATCAACCATGTGTACGCACAGATGTGTGCGTAATGAGTGCGTAAGAACATTCCCAAGTATGGAATTTATCAACTTGTACATATGCTTAGGAATGTGTGTAAATTTAAGCACAGCTCTGACCATGCGGACACACAAAATCTAGTGGTAGAACAGTGAAACTACAAATAGAACCCATTAAAGGAGTCACGGTGTTCAGCAATCTCCAACTTCACACGTTCCCTGTTTCCTCTAATTAATAAAAATTCTCAATTAGTCATTTAGCAGACATTTTGAATGATTGATGTGACAAGCTATAAAAGACAGCTGTGACAGGACAACCTGAAAAGAAAATCTGAAATACAAGTACCATGGCTTATCGTGCTGATTTTCACAGATCTGGCAACTTGTTTCTGACGGATTGTTGTTGTTGTGACGCCACTCTGAACTTCACACGGTTGTATACGCTTCTTTTATTTCTGTTTAGCACTCTTCTGGTTATTAATTGTATCTACTCTGAACGTTATTTAACAACAGTCCTGTTGTGAATCCACAAGTGACTTCCATTCCTGTCTCCAGGCTGAAACACCGGACTTTAGTGATAGGGGATTCTATCACCCGCAAAGTCAGGTTACAGACGCCGGCTGACGTTTAATGTATTCCTGGGGCCAGAGCTCCCGACACTGCATCTCATCTTAGGGTGCTGACACTGCAGAAGGGAAGACAGCCGAAGGAACATGACATGCGATATAGTCACATAGTTATTCACGTTGGCACCAATGATATCAGGATGAAGCACTCAGAGGTCACAAAAATGGACATAGAGAGGACTTGTGACCTTGCCAGAAAGATGTGTTGGCATCGATTAATAGTCTCTGGTCCCCTTCTCTCCCCTCGGGGGGTACTGATGAGGCGTTTAGCAGGCTGACATCGCTAAATAAGTGGCTGGCGCAGTTTTGTAGACAGCAAGGCTTTATTGATAACTGGCCTTCGTTCTGGGTCCACCATGGCTTGCTGATGCCAGGCGGCCTCCACCCTACTGGGGAAGGCGCCGCCATCTTGTCTGCGAACATAGATAGAGCTCTACAGGGAGGGTAACATTAGGAATCTACAGCAGGCCACGGAGCAGGTGATTAGAGACCCTGCAAGGCTTATGACAAATGTGAGTGTGGAATCCATTAGCTTAGCAGGGAATTTAGTGCAGAAAATCCACTATGGTGATAGTGCAGTTTATTTGCCAGGGAAGGAATTTCAACAAATTGAGACTGTGGCCTGCTTCCGTAGTCGTGTCCATAAAAATCATAGAGGGATATGCTTTCCAAACTTAATACCCATTACTATATTAGATGATGTTGAAATTGAGGATGGCCCAGTGGTTGTTCCAGCAATAGCAAAGATTTCGTGTCTGCTACCTACAATGCACGTGGAAGTGCGGTGGAACTCGCACTTCTCGCCCTTCACAAACAGCCGGTTCTCCAATAACCGCTGCAGGACCTGACGTACATGCTGGACATGAGTCTCAAGGTCCGGAGAAAAGATGAGTATGTTGTCTAGATATACGAAGACAGACCGATGCAGGAAGTCCCGCAAGACGTCATTAACCAACGCTTGGAACGTCGCGGGGGCATTTGTGAGGCCGAACGGTATGACCAGGTACTCAAAGTGACCTAAGGGGGTGTTAAATGCTGTCTTCCACTCGTCTCCCTTCCGGATCCGAACCAGGTGGTACGCATTCCTAAGATCGAGTTTGGTGAATATTTGGGCTCCATGCAGGGGCGTGAACACAGAATCCAACAGGGCTAATGGGTATCGATTGCGAACCGTAATCTCGTTCAGCCCTCTGTAATCGATGCATGGACAGAGTCCGCCGTCCTTCTTACCCACAAAAAAGAAACCCGCGCCCATCGGGGAGGTGGAGTTCCGGATCAACCCGGCAGCTAAGGAGTCCCGGATGTAGGTCTCCATTGATTCGCGTTCCGGACGTGAGAGGTTGTACAGCCTGCTGGACGGATACTCAGCGCCCGGGATCAAATCGATGGCGCAATCGTACGGTCGGTGCGGGGGAAGGGCGAGTGCCAGATCTTTGCTGAAGATGTCAGCAAGATCGTGGTACTCCTCCGGTACCGCCGTCAGATTGGGGGGGACTTTGACCTCCTTGTCAGATTGGGGGGGACTTTGACCTCCTCCTTAGCTGTCACACCGGGTGGAACCGGGCCAGCCTCCTTTGTCTGTCATTTGGTTTCACTTTGGCCCTGCTCGTGTCCATAGTTTCGTCAGCAGGGGGAGCTGTTGCCACACGGGGCCCTCTGGCTGTGGAGCGTGGGGACGACGGCACCCTTTCGGACCCGGAAGGAAGAGGGAAGGCTCGTGCCCGGTCACGCCCCTCGCCCTGCTCCCGACGGTGTTCCTCTAAGCGTATAACCAGGTCGACAAGCCCGTCAAAATCCCGCGGTTCCTCCTTAGCCAGCAGATGCTCCTTCAGGAGACAGTCCGTTTATGAAGGCGGCGCGGAGTGCAACGGTATTCCAGCTGGACCTCGCAGCTGTGATGCGGAAGTCAACTGCATACTCGGCTGCACTCCGGCACCCCTGTCTCATTGACAGTAGCACGCTCGAAGCGGTCTCGCCTCTGTTGGGATGATCAAAAACCTGTTTGAACTCCCTTACAAACCCAGCGTATGACGTTAGGAGCCGTGAGTTCTGCTCCCAGAGCGCCGTAGCCCAGGCGCGTGCCTCTCTTCGAAGCAGATTAATGACATAAGCCACCCGGCTAGCGTCTGACGCGTACATGACGGGACGCTGTGCAAAGACGAGCGAACACTGCATTAGGAAGTCCGCACACGTCTCGACACAACCTCGGTACGGCTCCGGAGGGCTTATGTATGCTTCAGGGGACGGTGGGGGGGATCGTTGAATGACCAGTGGAACGTCTGTGTCTGACATGGGACTAGCAGGAGGAGGTGCTGCAGCAGCGCTTTGATTGCGCGCCTCGACGCTGGCGGTGAGAGCCTCCATCCTCCGATTGAGAATAACGTTCTGCTCGGTTACCAAATCCAACCGAGTAGTAAAAGTGGTTAGAATTTGCTGCAGCTCACCTAACACGCCTCCTGCTGGCGCCTGTGCACCTCGCTCTTCCATTGGCTGTTCAAGCTCTGGTTGACGCCCCTCGGGATCCATGACATTGGCCGAGAAATCCTGTTGGGAAGGTGTCGTGACACGGACCCACAACGGGGCGTTAATGAACGGACAATGGATAAGCCAAAAAGTAACAACTTAATGTTGTGAATCGCACAACGAATTACAGACAATAACAATATTGTGGATTGTCAATTATACACAAGGTGACGTGTGGGCAGGCTTGAAGATAGAAGATGTCTGGCGAGAGAAGAGCCAGATCCCACACAGCTTCCACCACCAACGGATCTGAAGAACACCAGAGCCGCCAAGCCCTGTGCCCCAGGTGGCCACTGTCTTCAGCAGTCAGACCCGGTACTGCTGGCAGAAACAGAAACAGTTAGTGGTGGGTGTGTGAATACACACCCAGCAATCCTCCGGTGTTTGAATCCTCCAGGAGGGAAAACATCCACCTCCAATCACACACTCGTGCAGTTCCTGTCTAATCACTTATCTGGTTGGAGTGTGAAGCGAAGCCGTCGCTGTTCACACCAAACGCCAATCCAGCAGATAAGGCACACCACAGGAAAGCGGCTGCAAAAGAGTTCAGACTATGACACAGTTTTCAGTACAGCAGAGAATTACCTGAATGGTAGCTGATTTCTCGGCAGGGAGGTGGAGTTGCAGTCCGGCTTTTATGGAGGATGAAGGTGATGAGTGACAGCTGGTGTTGATGATGTGTGACAGCTGTCACTCCAGTGGTTCCGACGCCCTCTCGTGCTTGAAGCCCGCACTCCAAGCAGGGCGCCATCTGGTGGTGGTGGGCCAGCAGTACCTCCTCTTCAGCGGCCCACACAACAATTTATATTTGTATCATGGTCCAAGCAGAGGGTCACCCCTTTGAGTCTGGTCTGCTTGAGGTTTCTTCCTCAGAGGGAGTTTTTCCTTACCACTATTGCTCTGGGGGTTGGTAAGGTTAGACCTTACCTGTGTGAAGCGCTTTGAGGCAACTCTGTTGTGATTTGGCGCTATATAAATGAAAATAAATTGGAAATTGAAATTATCTCGCTCTGCTGGAGGATTTGGAGAACCGTATGCTGCACAGGGAGCATGTTTTCAAAGAGCGTGCTGATCTGTTCAGTGAGAGCACAGTGGCTTCTCAGCAGGTACCACTTCCCCAAAAACAGGCTGATGGATTTATGCCTCAATTTACAACCCATGTTGGAGCAAGAGACAAAACACACCAAAGCCATCCTAGTGCACATCCAGCTCCTGTCCACCCTGGGATTTTTGGCCACTGGAGCATTTCAGCGAGAGATTGGAGACATATGCGACATTTCGCGCCGGCAGTGTTGGATGCAATAATTTCTCTGGCCCCAATTTACATCCAGTTCCCATAAAGACATCACCAACAAGTCAAAATTAAACAAGGATTTCATGTCATCGCCGGACTCCCAAACATAATTGGAACCATAGATTGCAACCACATCGCAATAAAAGCACCCTCACACAATGCTTAAAGGCCGATGGCTGTGCTTGTCCAGCACAGGGGGCACTTCAGTATACGCCTCAGTCTGCCACATCATCTTGGCTTGCTGTGTTTTTCACAACTTAGTCATCAGACAAGGCATCCCTCTACAGGAACCCCCCAGAGCAGACGAGCCCATGCCCAACGCAGAGCCTTTCCCACCCCCTAATGCCGCTGCCAGTCAAACAAGAGAGGATCACACAGAGATTTTAAGTCTGCCTGTTAATGGATCTTTGGAAAGTGGAAAATTCAAGATCGAGAGCGTGCATGGAAAAATAATCAACATCACTCAACATTTTAAAGTTTATTTATTTAACATTTGCAATGTGCATGCAGTAATCTGTTTCAGTAACTCGTTTATTTGCAGTAATGTATTTGAGATGTTTGTCAGCTGATCCTTTATCACATTTATGGAATTGGTGGTGTCTTGTTGATTTTGTAGCACTGCCTCCATCAGCACCCTCGCCCCCCCAAGACAGACTGGGTGTTGGATGGCCCCAGCTGCTCCTGTTCCTCCAACTCTCCCCAGCTCCTCCACCGCCTCCGATTCCTGAGGGCAGGCGGGACTGGCTTGAGTTTCTGAGTTATTGAAGAAGCATCACATTGTGAGAGGGACTGCGTGCGCGGAGAGGGACGGCGTGCACAGAGAGGGACTGTGTGCACGGAGAGGGACAGTGTTGAGGAACATCAGCGCCAAATACGGGCTGGAAGTCCCAAACTCCAAACGGAAGATGCTCTAAAAACTGTCAACGTCAGTTATGCCAACATGACCAAAATTAATACATTTACACTCTTCAATCATTTATTAAATAATAAGATAATAATAGACTAAATCGCTGTGTGTGTGTGTGTGTGTGTGTGTGTGTGTGTGTGTGTGTGTGTGTGTGTGTGTGTGTGTGTGTGTGTGTGTGTGTGTGTGTGTGTGTGTGTGTGTATTTGTTCCTGTGCATTGCACCCTTATGGTTCTGGACTCTTACCATCCCTTTGTGGCCTCAGGCCCTCATGGTTCTGGGACTTTGTGGTCCCTGGCCCTTGTGTCTGTAAGGGCCCTGTCCCACTGGCGTTTTGGAGGATTTGCGTATGGACTGCACACAAAATTGGCCCATATTCGCCACACATCCGCAATATCCGTGTAACATCCCTGTATGAGTCGGCCATCATCCGAACACGCCCGCGATCATCAGCAGAGGCACGCATGTCCGCAGCCAGGATTTTTGAGCTGTTCAAAAATCTGGATGCGGATAACATCCGCCTTACATACTCCATATATACTCAATTCATACACAATACATACTCACCCTATGCGCTGCCGTTAACCGCTGATATCCGCAACTGACGGGGATTTGTGGCTTGGCAGCGGACTGGGACAGTGTGTAAACCAGATATATATCATGCCTATCATGTCCACATCACAAACTAAAATATGTTGTAGCGAATGCATACAGATTGGCCACGAATAAAGCGTTTTTATTACATCTGCTTTGCAGCTGATTTGCGGACAATCTGTGAATGCATAACAAACACGTCACGTAAACCCAAAGTACTATATGTGGCAGAAAGCGACATACCTGCCAGTCAGTGCCGGTCCGGCTGTGTAGATCCACAAAGACGTAATAGCTGCTGCAATCCAAGACTTTTATTCAACACCAACAAAAGGAAGAGTTGCTGTTTTGCCACAACTCACGCTGAAGTTTGTTTTCTCTGACACTCTCAAAAAAAGAAAAAAAACACCGTCTCACACCCCGAGCAGCTTTCCCCCTCCCGCTCCCCAAACTCATGAACAGTTAACCCTCGCATGACAAAATGAACATTAACTCTGTGATCAACTTGTCCAAGTCCAGCAAATGCTCCAGAGGCTGTATTGTTGGTGTGAATAGTGATGCAGACGGCCCGAGTGCGCTTATTTTATGACCGCAATGCAGATGCCGTGCACGCACAACACGTGTGCGATGCATTCATAATACACCGGTAATACTGCCGTGATAATCTCAATGTGTCGGATCAGTTTCATGCTTTATATAACCATGATTGTTCATCATATATTCGCTATATATTATTAATATATCTGTAATTCATACTGGGACATTTGTCATTTTTGGCCTTTTTTGTTGCGGACGACAAGGAACGCCTGTACTTTGTATACTCAATTCATGTGCAATTAATCCTCTCCCCAGTGGGACAGGGCCCTAAGTCGCAGTCCTTTAGTTCCTGGCTGCCGCACAGAACCTGCTGTGCTGAGTTCCAAACAGCTGCTGCGGTCTGACCACGAGCTGCTGCTCTCACAACCAATAAAACACAGAAGACATTTGACGCTGGAAGCCGAGTGATGTTTTCACAGTGCGAACACGTGCCAAGAATGGAGCAGAACTCTCAGCTTTACAGCTCAAAGGTTCAGCCCTAGACAAATCCATGTGGATTTGGAGAGTCGGAACATTCCCAGATGGAGCCGACTGAATTACAGCACAAGAGCTCCGAGGGCCGAGTCTGAAGGAACTCAGGGCAGCGTGAAGACAGATCCTCTCCACCTCAAACCATCGTCACCCTCGGAAAATGGATGGCGTCACGGAACAGGAACCAGGGTGTGGACGGACCACTTTTTTCTTTCTCTTGTGTTTGTTAGTGATGTGTCACATCCAATTTAATGTTTATTTCCACTCTTGACTTTACAGCTCTTTTTTCAGGCTCCAGATGTGTTTATTGCTCCTTCTTTGTGGAAAACAGCAGGTGAAGGTAAAATCTTAAACTCAAGAGCTCCATTTTTCCAAACTGGCCTCATGTTCGCTGGAGAAACCATCAGAATGACATGAAGAGAAACTCAAAAATAATCCACCTAGAGATTCTGTCAAAGACCTAAGGCCAAGAACGCAGGTCTTTGGTACCAGGTCTCTTTGGAGGATTCTTGGGGACCACTAGAAAAACTCAGTGACAATGACCCCATTGGCTGGAGAAGGTCAAGGATATGACCATGTGCTACCTGTCTGTGGCAGACAGATGGTAACTTTGGAGAAGTGGAGGTGGACCAGTTGTCTGTCTGGGTGGTTGTTATTCAAGACTCATGGCTGGGGACTGTGTCTCCAACATGGTCATCTGCAGCATGGAGGCCCCGCAAGGAACCATCTTGGCTCACTTTCTCTTCACCCTCTACACTGCAGACTTTATGTACAACTCTGTCAACTGTCACCTGCAAAAGTTCTCCGCAATCGTCGCCCTCATCACTGACGAGGACGATGGAGAGTACAGGGGGGTGACCCAGGACGCTGTGGATACTTGTACACTCGTGTACAACATCACCTGAACACTCATGTGCAATATTACCAAACATTCTACCTGCTTGGATATAGTGTCATCTATTCTACTGGATATATTGTTATTCTGCACAGACCTTGACTCCTGTATTTTGGTAAAAATCTTTTTTCTACCTTATTTTTAGATATTTGCGCTGTTGTAAAACAGCGACCGAATATCAAGAGATTTTCTTCAACCACATTCTGAAGTTGTAGTTTCAGAATGATCACATGGTACTGTGATGTCGCTGCCACTCTGTGCTCATAATCTGCAGGGACTTTCAGGACTTTATCGACTTGGACTTCAGTAACGTGGATTTTAGAGACATGGACGTCAGTGTTTCCATCACTGAGGGATTTTATTCATATGACAATGATTTATTTGAAAACAGACAACATCCAACTGACACAAGTAAGAGATTTTATTTTACAAATATGTTCTTCTGAAATGTACCAGTTCCCAGCCGGCACGTCTGTAGACCCCAGAGGGTCCGAGTCAAATCTTTACTTCAAGGTCTTTGAATCAGAGTCCAGATAAGGCTCCATTATGATTCAAACACAGCATGTTGAAATTTGCTAATGAATAAGTGTGGAACCATAATGATAATTACCAACGGCGTGTTTAAAAATCTAACTAAAACCTGATGAGCAGAGTTACTTTCTGTTCTTTACACCAAACACCAGGACCTCAGTGGCCGAGAATAAACGTGCTCTTTGAAGATACAGAACTCATTATTCACAGATTTAAGGCAGTCTTGGTCCGTCTGAGGAGGTGGACGGCTGAGGCAGGTTCATCAGAGGAAAACTCAGACACAGAGAATCTCTCTGATTCACTTTTACCTCGAGATCCATTTCCTCTGCTGCATCTTTTTACGATTAATTTTCTCTTCATCTTTTTGCCCACTTCAACTCAGCAAAGAAAAAATAATAATGCTCTTTCGCTCCGCGCCTTTTGTTGGCCTCCATCCATCATGTTTCTCTTAGTGTCTCCTGCAGAGAGAATCACCATCATGTCTCATTTCGCCCCATAAAGTCCAGCATCGACAAACAGCATCTCGACAAAAGAGATGTTTTTTTCTCTCTTATGAACATTATTAGTGCTGGAAGGACGGGGACGCTCACTGTAAGGACAAAACACAGACACGCGTGTGCGGTGCACACAGCTCATGCTGCGTTAGCGCGGCGTGAGCTGTGTGCACCATTAACGAGCAGTAATATTAGACACCACCTTCAGAACAGCAGGTAGTCTGGCAGGCTTCCAGTCAATAAACACACGGGGACAAAACCACAACATGAACATAACGTCTAAAGATCGCGCATTCAACGTGTCGCTAAAAGTCACACAGACAAAGAGGTCAGAGTGTTTACACAGTGACCTGCCAATATGAAGACTTGGGCTCGAATCCCACTCATGCTACTTGTCAGTGTGGCCTTAATTGGCACTGTCTCAGTCCGGCTGGTGAAGTAACCTGTGTGGGACTGGCGTTCCATCCAGGGGGAGTTGCAGACTCTCATTTGTTTCACGCTACAGGTGAGCTACAGGTGGGCAGGTCTACAGCATGGTGTTACTTCCACGTGGGCTAACCCCCCACAGGGAGCGAGTAAAGGATCTGGTGCCCTTTTTCATGGGCAGTGGGCAGGGGCAAATGCCCACTGGCCAAGGACAGGGAAATGTGGGCTGAGCTGCTTGGCCTGTTGCCACTGTGACCTGCAGCAAGATAAGCAGCAACAAATGAATGAATGAATGACTCTCCTCAGCCACTATTTCCAGTTCCTGAGGCCATGGTTCTGAGGCTCACTGGTGCTGGTGCTTATCTCCGGATTCTGCTGCACAAAGCGGGAGAGTCTACGGCCCCTCGCAGATTACTTCCCCAACTGATGCTGGTGCCCATTTACAGCTGGGTGGACTACAGATTAAGTGTCTTGTCCAAGAACACAGACAGGGAGCATGAGTGGGATTCAAACCCAGGTCTAGATATTGGCAGACCAGTTCCTTATCCAACCAGCTACCTGTTCTGGTCTCACCCAGATAACCTAAAATCTGAATGTGCACAATAAATACAATCCTTGTCGAATGTTTGACCCGGCCGGTTTACCCACAAGGCCTAGCAGCAGCTAAACGTTGGGACTGACCCTTCTCTGTCAGGCGGTGAACTAGCAGCTCGGAGGGCTAAGGTTCGATCTTTCCTTTTTTCTTAACTGTTCATCATGCTGAAAAAAGACCACAAGTGTCATTGAACCTCATGCTGGAGGAACTTAGCAGAGTAGTAAAACAGCAATCTGACTTGCTTGGATTATTGAAGGAGGTTCGAGATCGTAGGAAATTAATGCAGGAGAAAGACAATAAAATCAGAATATTGGAAAATCGTGTGGATGAATTGGAGCAGTATATTAGAATGGAGGCTGTAACTGTAACTGGATTAAATATAAAACACCGGTCATACGCGAGGGCTGTAGTCGTTGGAAGTGGTGCCAGTGTTGAAGAGGACACTCAGGGAGAAATCCATGCCCTGAAGAATCAAGTCATTAATTTTTTTCTTCAAAGGACATCCATGTTAACAACGGTAACACTGCAGACTGCCATTCATTACAAAAAAAAGAAAAATAAATCCAAGCGTGTCGTTATTATCCAGTTTACAAACAGAAAGTTCAAGAACAATTTGCTCTGACAAACAAAAAAGTTATGAGAGACAATTGGATGTGTATGTTAACGAACATTTGACAAAGAAAAATGCTGAGACAGCAAGAAAAGCAGAAGCCCTGCGAAAGCAGAAAAAAATACAAGTGACCTGGACCAGAAACTGTAAAGTGTGGATTAAATTAAATGGAACGCAGGAGGAAGTGAAAGTTGATGATAAAAGAGCTTTCGGACTTGGATCATTTTAAGTGATTGTTCCTTTAGGAGGAAAACGTTAATTAGTTTTTTGCTTGTTTTGAGTGGCCTTTTTATCTTTGTTCTTCATCTTCTGTTATGGGACAAATTTGAGAAATCCTCCACTATGTTTAGGTTCACATTGTAAAGTTAGACTTTACTTAACTGCTTTTTTTGGGGGGGGATTGTGTATTACATTTCTTTTATGATGTCAACTGAGTCTTCACAATTTACTTCTGCACATGAGCTCAATTTAAACATTTTTGATGATACCAAACACAGATTTCATAACACTGAAAATAATAATGATCCAGATTGTTTTTTTTTTTCTTAAAAATAGAAATCATCATTGTAATTATTTTACTGAAGAACAATTTAAGCATTATTCCTTCACAAATTGGGTATTCTCTATTATACATTTTAATAGCAAAAGCCTTTCTATGAATTTTTCCAAAATTCAGGAATGTTTAAAAATTGCTAATAAATATTTTAGTTGTTGCAGTTACAGAGACGTGGTTAAAAGATGAATGTGTTGACTCTTCAGTTTGAGGATTATGATTTTTTTTTTTGTTGTTGCTAGAAATAGGGTGAATAAACAGGGTGGTGGTGTGACTCTTTATGTCAGATCCAATCATCACTATGAAATCATTCCAAATATGTAATTTTCCTTGAATGGCATTATGGAATGTGTTACTGTGGTGATCACTTGCTGGTTTTTGTTGTTTACAATTCCTTAGTTGATCAAGTTTATCATTCTGAAATTCCAAATTATAAAAGGAAAATAACTGAGGAATCTATGGCCAATCTTAGAACGGATTTATCGCACCAAAACTGGCATGGCATCTATACTGAAGACATAGACCAATCATATGAATTATTTATCTCCATTATTTCCAAATGATATGATAAATATTGTCCATTGATGTTAAATGCTGGAAACAAGCAAAATACTTACAAACCTTGGATCACAAAGGCACTGCTGAATGCATGTAAAAGGATTTTTTTGTACAAGCAATTTTTAAAACTCAGAACAACTGAGGTTGAGTGTAAATATAAGACATATAAAAACAAGTTAATTAATATTATGCGATCTTGCAAAAGGCAGTATTACAGTGATTTATTAGAAAAAATAAAACAAACATCAAAGGTACTTGGAAGATCTTAAATTATAAAAAATAAAAAGTTGTCAAAGATTATCTGACATATTTTAACTCAAATACTGATACAATTGTTAAGGAAAAGAAAGCTATAGTAGATCATTTTAATCATTATTTTTCCAATGTGGGGAAAAATTTAGCAAATTCAATTGTTCCTTCTAATATGAGTTCTTGGGATAACAGGACAACAAGAAATAACCTTTCAGATTCAGTATTTATCAGAGAAACTGATAAATATGAAATAATTGACATAGTTCATAAACTAAAGGGGAAAAAATCAACTGATTGTGATAACTTTGATATGTCTTTGATAAAAATAAATAAATAACTGTGTCATTAAACCTTTGACTTATATCTGTAACTTGCCATTAATGAATGGGAGATTTCCTTTCAAAATGAAAATTGCTAAAGTGATACATTTTTTTCAAACTACAGGCCAATCTCACTGTTACCTCAATTTTCGAAAATTCTAGAAAAGGTATTCACTAAAAGGTTAAATAATTTGATATCTAAATATCATATACTAAATGAGCAGCAATATGGATTTAGAAAAAAATCGTACTACTTCATTGGTGGTAATTGATTTTGTGGTATATATCACAAATACAATTGAAAACAAACAATATACAGTAGGGTTTTTTTTTTTTTTTCAAATTACAAAAAGCATTCAATACCATAGATCATGCCTTATTATTGGATAAGTTATGAATGTATGGCATCAGAGGATTAGCTCATGATTGGATAGCTAGTTATTTGTACAGCAGGTATCAATGTGTTCACATTGGTGGGATAAATTCTGAATTTTTAAGGTGCACTTGTGGAGTACCTCAGGGCTCAGTCCTTGGGCCTTTGTTGTTTCTTTTATATATTAATGACATATGTTTAGTTTCTAAGTTTGTGAGATGTATTTTATTTGCTGATGACACGGCTGTTTTGTAGTGGGGATCATTTGGGACAGGTTCTGGACACAATGGAGAGGGAACTACAGAAGTTTAAAGAATGGTTTGATTCAAACAAATTATCACTTCACTTTGGTAAAACAAAGTGTATCATATTTGGAAATAAGACCAAGAATTTATTGAGAAATGTACTAGTACACGATGTTGAAATTGAACTTGTAAATGAAACTAAATTTCTTGGGGTATTTTTGACGATAATCTAAGTTGGATATAAATTGTGTTAAATCTAAAATGTCAAAGATCATTGCCATTTTGTATAAAGCAGAAGACTTCCTCTCCCAACACTCAGTTACTTTATATCATTCGTTACTTATTCCATACATGACCTACTGTATTGAAGTTTGGGAAACTACCTACAAAACTAATACAAATCCTGTATTTTTACTTCAAAAGAAAGCTATAAGAATTATTAGTAAGAACCCATACCATGAGCCAACAAATCCATTGTTTGTCCGTTTGCATATTTTAAAATTTTGGGATTTGATTCATTGCATCATAATATAAATTATGTTTAAAGTAAAAAAATAAACTTTTAACATGTCCAGGAACTGTTTAAAATGAGGAACCCCAGTTCTAATTTGTGAGGAACATTATTATTTGAGAAATCAAAGATTCAAACTACTGTAAAAAGTCACTGTGTTTCTGTTAAAGGGGTTAATAGTAAAGTAAGTCCCTTCGGCTGCTCCCTTGTTTGCACTTGGGGTCACCACAGCAAATCCAAGGTGGATCTGCATGTTGAATTGGCACAAGTTTTACTTACTAGTCATTTACAGTTACTTACAGTTTTACTCCTCCCAGTCATTTACTAGTCATTTTTGATCAGGATATGTCATTCAATGCTTATATTAAACAAATATGTAGGACTGCTTTTTTGCATTTACGCAATATCTCTAAAATTAGAAAGGTCTTGTCTCAGAGTGATGCTGAAAAACTAATTCATGCATTTATTTCCTCTAGGCTGGACTATTGTAATTCATTATTATCAGGTTGTCCTAAAAGTTCCCTGAAAAGCCTTCAGTTAATTCAAAATGCTGCAGCTAGAGTACTGGCGGGGACTAGAAGGAGAGAGCATATCTCACCCATATTGGCCTCTCTTCATTGGCTTCCTGTTAATTCTAGAATAGAATTTAAAATTCTTCTTCTTACTTATAAGGTTTTGAATAATCAGGTCCCATCTTATCTTAGGGACCTCGTAGTACCATATCACCCCAATAGAGCGCTTCGCTCTCAGACTGCAGGCTTACTTGTAGTTCCTAGGGTTTGTAAGAGTAGAATGGGAGGCAGAGCCTTCAGCTTTCAGGCTCCTCTCCTGTGGAACCAGCTCCCAATTCAGATCAGGGAGACAGACACCCTCTCTACTTTTAAGATTAGGCTTAAAACTTTCCTTTTTGCTAAAGCTTATAGTTAGGGCTGGATCGGGTGACCCTGAACCATCCCTTAGTTATGCTGCTATAGACTTAGACTGCTGTGGGGTTCCCATGATGCACTGAGTGTTTCTTTCTCTTTTTGCTCTGTATGCACCACTCTGCATTTAATCATTAGTGATCGATCTCTGCTCCCCTCCACAGCATGTCTTTTTCCTGATTCTCTCCCCTCAGCCCCAACCAGTCCCAGCAGAAGACTGCCCCTCCCTGAGCCTGGTTCTGCTGGAGGTTTCTTCCTGTTAAAAGGGAGTTTTTCCTTCCCACTGTCACCAAGTGCTTGCTCACAGGGGGTCGTTTTGACCGTTGGGGTTTTTCCATAATTATTGTATGGCTTTGCCTTACAATATAAACCGCCTTGGGGCAACTGTTTGTTGTGATTTGGCGCTATATAAATAAAATTGATTTGATTTACGCCGGATGCCCTTCCTGACACAACTTCATATTATATGGAGAAATGTGGCAGGGGTGGGATTTGAACCTGGAACCTTCTGAACTGAAACCAATTGCATTAACCACTTGGCCACCACCCCTGCCACCTTTAAGATGATAATGCTGATATTAAAACAGTTATGAAAATATTATGTAATATTAAAATGTTTATCCTACACTTTTGTTGTTCAGAATCATAGCTTGCCCTCTGGTAAACATAGGCAACTAATTCTCGGAACTAAAATTATATGTAATTTCACTGAAATGAGAACATGTTTGCAGCAGGATGACTTGCCAGGCCCTGTTATCATATTCCAGCAAACTAATTCTTAGTTAAAATTGTAGTTTTGAGTGGTAAAATTAATATTTGTGTTATTTACCAGTCACTATTTTGGCAAAATGTGTGAGGTGCTAGTGGCCATATTGGAATTCAAGATGGCAGCCATATTGGTTTATGGGAGCAAATGGCAACATGGATTTTCTGAAAGCCTATAACATAAGCTTTCCAAAAATGTATAGATTTCCAAATCTCCAGGTTTCCGGATAACATAAAATCACTTGGTAATTTGGTTGGCTTTAAAAGGCTCTACAAAAAATTATTTAATTACTTGTTATAGCGTGATGAATTAGGCTTACTGATTTTGTTTTGTTTTTGGTGCACTGCTGTTTGCATGTTTTTGAAATTTTAGTTCAGGGATTAATTTATACGTTGTATTAGTTATCATGGGTATATGTATAATTTTATATACATATGTGTAATTTTTATTCTTGGTTAAAGGGGTGGGTGTCAACAAGCTTGTGCTCGTGCCGACACCCTTTTGGGAGCATGGGTACGTTGTTGGATCATTTTATTTCTTTGTAAGTTTCTTGTTTTGGATCCGTGTGTGCTGAATAAATTCATTCATTCATTCAATGTGCAGTTGATGTTAGTGTGGTTAAAATGACCTCAATAAGTCTGATCAGAGCCAGTCAACTATACTGCACTCATCTTAATCACCGCATCATCATGATCAACTCAAAAACTGACTGGCTGTGAGAAAGGATCATCTCTAGGGAAGTTAGAAACTACAGCTCAGAAACTGTACTTCCAAGAAATAAAGTCTCTGTGACATTCCACCACTAATTTATTAATAGAAATATGAGGAAACGTTGATAATAATTGACCGGACGTGCCAGTACGTCTGTGGGCCCGAGTGGGTCAAGATGTTTTGAACATACTTTGTAATCAGTTTAGCATAAAGCAGCGTAAAAATCAAATAAAAGAGAAAACATGTGAGAATCTGGAACTAGTCAAAATCGATGACTGATAATCAAAAGAGTTGAGTTTTATCTTTCTTTTAATTGATTAATTGGTGGTTTCAGCTTGAGGTCGAGTCCACTATGCTGCTGTAAAGGTGTCGTCTCTGTGGATCTGTTTGATCTTTGCTGCTGTTCGTTTTTCAGTCTGATTGTCTGATACGGTGAAGATCTCTGGATCAGCTCCTGCAGATTCTTCTCTGTCTTCTGCTCTTAGCATCATGCGTGTGAATACGCTATCAGATATGGATTATGTCTGCGAGGAGGCTCGGCCACAGTCGTCGGCTGCATCATCACTTATTAAACATCGTTTCTGTGAATCTCTGAGATGAAAGCACCCCGACCTCAGAGACTCGACAGCAACCGACTCACTCAGTCCTCAGCCTCAATCAATAGAACTTTTGCTTGGACTTCAGCTCAATCAGAACTACTGAAAATGAAGGAATAACTGCAAGACAGCACAACAACTTTTGTGGCCTGGGAGCAGCCGCGCTGCTTCATTTGTAGGCTTTCCACCTTCATTCCTGAATAATAAATACATACAGAAATATAAGATAAACTGACAGCACCCCATAAAACATTGATGCAATCTGCAGATTCAAACGAAAATGACGACCTGCTGCTTCTTCATGGACAGCTAACCTCTGCAGTTCAGCTTAAAGAGCAGCTGTGAACTTTCACGAAGGCGTCAGAGGTCTGGTGCTCTGCCACCATCTCCTCCCGTGAACCTTTCTGGCCTTTGGTGACTGCAGGAAGACTTAAGTGCACGAGCAGCTCACCGATCCTGGACTAGCTGCCCTGGTGGCCATTTCCACAATGACAGCTACAGGTTTAGGTCCATAAGTGTTCAGACAGCGGCACTTTTTCTAATTCCATCTCCAAGAACGACCATAATGAAGCTGGAATGAAACAACCAAGATGTTCTTACAGTGTCGGCTTTCATATTTTATTCAAGGGGTAACTTGGTGCCTCCATTTTCACAAGTCATAAGTAATTGGAAAATATAAGAAATTATTATTATTACTAATTATTATTATCATTATCACTTTTACAGTCAGTTCTCATTATGAAAATGAAGGGTTGGATCCATGAACATTTGCAAACTACTCAATGTATGATGTATATTCACATCAATCTCAGGGATTCTCCAAAGAGACCAAAGACATCCAGACATCATCGATGACAGAATCAACTGGAAAGCTCATATTCAATATATTCAAAAGAAAGTATCAAAAAGTACTGCAATATTAAGCAGGGCTAAGCACATTCTTGATGGTAAAGCACTACATACTCTGTATTGCACACTGATTGCACTTTACTTGACGTATGGTGGTGAAGTCTGGGGAAATAACTACAAAACTACAGTACAACCATTATTCAACCTTCAAAAAAGAGCATTAAGAATAATTCATAATGCAGGTTATTGGGATCATACCAGTCCACTGTTTATTAAATCAAAGATTTTAAAACTCCATGACATGATTTCATTTAAGAGTGTTCAATTGTATAAAGTAAAAAATAAGCAAGTACCTCTCAGAATTCAAGGATATTTTATGCAAAGAGAAGGAATATATCATTTAAGGGGTTTGTATCATTTTAGTGTCTATTTATGGCCCCCCAAAAATGGAATAAGCTACCTGAGAAACGATGTCCAAATATCAATCAGTTTAAATATTTATACAAAGAAATGGTGTTTGCCGGATATGTATCTGATGGAAAACGTTGAGTTGTGTTGTATGATGAATGTGCTTCATTTAAATTCTATTGAATGTACCGGGGTAACCAGAACAAAACAGGAGCTGTTATGAAATACTCGCCTTTTGGGTCAGCTCCCTTTTCATCACAACAATACAGTAGAGCAAATGCAAAACCAGCCCTGCTGCACCGATTCTCCGGCCAATCTCACGCTCCATTGTCTCCTCACTCGTGAACAAGACCCCGAGGTACTTGAACTCCTTCACTTGGGGCGAGACCTCAATCTCTAACCAGAGTAGGCAATCCATCGGTTTCCTGCTGAGAACCATCTCCTCAGATTTAGAGGTGCTGATCCTCATCCCAGCAGCTTCACACTCGGCTGTGAACCAATCCAGTGAGTGTTGGAGGTCACCAGCCAATGAAGCCAAAAGGACCACATCATCTGCAAAAAGCAGTGATGAGACCCTGAGCTCACCAAACTGGAAACCCTCCTCCTCCCGACTACGCCTTGTTATCCTGTCCATGAATATCACAAACAGGATTGGTGACAAGGTGCAGCCCTGGCAGAGGCCAACCTCCACCGGAAACGAGTCTGACTTACTGCCGAGCACTCAAACACAGCTCTCGCTTTGCGAGTACAGAGACTGGATGGCCCTGAGGAGGAACCACCTCACTCCATACTCCTGCAGTATCTCCCAGGGTACCCAATCATACGCCTTCTCCAAGTCCACAAAACACATGTAGACTGGATGGGCATACTCCCAGGCACCCTTCAGGATACTTGTGAGAGTAAAGAGCTGGTCGGTTGTTCCATGACCAGGAGGGAACCCGCATTATTCCTCTTCAACTATCTTCGACTATCGGCCGAACCCTCCTTTCCAGCACCATGGAGTAGACTTTACCAGGGAGGTTGAGTCGTGTGATGCCCCTGTATTTGGCACACACTCTCTGGTCCCCATTTTTAAATATGGGGACCACCATGTTATGTGTCGGACGCAGCTCGGAGAACCGACCAGCGTTTGAAGGACCCAGTATGAAATAAGCAGAGCACGGTACAAAGGCTAACTGAATTTAATACATAACAGTGATAATACAAAAAGGTGCGGTCTGGCGTGGTGCGCTCCCAGCAGCGCTAACGGTCCGGAGCCAGAAGCTGTTTCGGACCCAAGGACCCCGCCGACACCCCCCAGGTGGCCGCAACAACCGAGTCTGTGAAAGAAGGAACCATTATGTGAGTCCACACTCTACACACAGAACACTTAAAGGTGTACAAACAGCAAACACTTCCTGGCTTGATTACTGATCAGCTTCCAACCTGCAGGCATGGAACATCCAGTTCACAAAACTCCACCGCAGTGGAAGCTGATACATGACTAACAAACAGCTCAATACAATAAGGTGTGAGGGACACCACATTTACTGACTGTATAACTGTTAGTCACAAAATCTAACGTACCTCAGGAAGTGTGCTGACGAGCGTGAGACCTCACCCCCTCCTCTTTCACAGACTGTGCATCAAACCTGGACGTTTCTCAGCATCCGCTGCTGATGAGATGGCTCCCGAGACGACGATCTCACCCGTCTGGTCACAAGGTCGAGTCTCTGGCAAATACACACTGTGCACTCCAGTCTTAAATGCCAACATGCTCCAATCCATCCAGATGCACCTCAGCTGTGAGTCCTGACGAGTCGCAGGTGATCAGGGTGAGGTCCTGACAGCCTCAGCAACACAGCCACTCAGTCCCAAATGCACGCCACCTGGGAGGAAAACAAACAGACAAACAAACCGGCAGCCAGGCCCCCCCCAGCCATATAACACACCACCCCAGTTTGCCAATCCTTAGGCACTGTCCCAGACCTCAACGCAATGTTGAAGAGATGTCTCATCAACCCCCAGGACACTGCCACTGCGGCGTTGACTACCTCAGTGATTTCCACCAGGGAAATTGATGAAAATCCTCCATCAGCTTCCTGCTCTGCCCCTACTATAGAGGGCACTCCGGTCTGATGCAGGAGTTACTCAAAGTGCTTCTTCCAGCACCAGATTATATCCTCAGTTGAGGACAACAGAGTCCCATCCTTACTGTAGACAGCTTGGATGGTTCCCTATTTTCGCCTCCTGAGGTGCCTCACAGTCTGCCAGAAGCACCTCTGTGCTGACCGAAAGTCCTTCTCCATGGTTGCTCCGAACTCCTCCCACACCTGCTGCTTTGCCTCCCCCACAGCAGAGGCTGCTGCCCTTCAGGCCTGTTGATACCTTGCAACTGCCTCTGGAGTCCTCCGAGATAACATATCCCGGAAGGACTCCTTCAGCTGGACGGCTTCAAGGAGAGACAACAAAACTAAATACAGCGAGTAGCAACACTAGGTGGCGGCGATGAGTCCACAAATAGTTTGGAACCCAACCATTCAGTCATGGTGTCACTTCTTAATTTAGACAGCAGAATCACTTGTGGACATAATTTAACAAGCTTTAAGAAGCTTTAAAGTAGACCTGCATTGAAATAAATAGCTGATATGTATTTATAACACCCTTATGAATGCAGTAAAGTAAATCTGCAAGCCCAAATTTGTAATTCAGCGGAGAAATCTTCATTTAAAAATGACAAATTTGCAGCAAAAATTTGGCCCTCAGCGAAAACTGTTTGTACATCCGGGTCATTGCAGTGACGTCCGGCAGAAGACGGAGCGCTCCCACCTTCAGTCCGATCCCGCATTGAAATTGATTTTATCTGTTAGTAATGTTACTGTTATACACGTCCTGGTTTCAGCATCCAGAAGTAAGCTGCAATGAATGTGAGATACAGCTCTGCATGCTCAGATCAGCGGCGACATCGACAGCGGGCGACGTTCTTCCCTGACGCCTCACTCTCTGCCTCCGCTGCGCTTACTGAGTCTGCGTGCTCGGTAAACACTGAAGTGAGCCACTCACATTTCCCCCGTGTCTGCTGTGCAGCCAGCACCACGTCCCTGTCTACTGAATGGAGGTGCAGCCAACTTGGCAAAAGTCCAGAGACTACACTCGCTGTTTTGATGCGGAGCGGCCGGTGACACCTGTTGCTGCAAGGACAGACTTTCCGCAGCGCCACACGTCTCGGTAATCGGAGCCGCAGAGCTCCGTGGCCGCTGAGAGAGGTTTATATCTTTTTACTGACTTGGATTCTTTGCGGGTCCCGCCTCCGTACCCCGCGACAGTAACACCGGAGGCTAAAGACAGTAGATTTTCAATGCGACACCACTCAAACGGGCGTATGAAAAGTCCCCCAAATAATTTTCAAGCACAAATAAAAGAAATGTGTACTCACCAAACGTGCGGCAAGACAATATGAAGTTTTTAAAAAAGTAGATCCTTCCGTATAAGACAAGAAAAAGGTGCAGATGCAAACTGACGTAAATCTACAAATTACAGTTGGCGCGCGCAATGCATGCTGGGAGAGAGGGTCTTCTCCCTGACGTCTCGGCAGCGTCCCGGATGTGCTGACAGTTTTGCGGAGGGCTAAATTTTCTTCGTTGAATGACAGATCTGGACTTGCAGATTTACTTTACTACATTCAGAAGGAGTCATTTTTTGGTCCAAAGATCTGACTGCATTTATTTCAATGCAGGTCTACTTTAACAAACTCACCACAAGAACCAGAATAAAACTTTTCAATTAACAGAATATGTAAACAATTATCTATTATTACAGTTATCCCAGAATCCTTTGCACTCCTGTGATGTCACCACACTGGCATTTTTATGTAGACAAAGTCTCTTCTCATGAAATTTGAATAGCAAACATACCGTGGGCCCGTTTTTAATATAAACTGCAGGAGGGAAATTATTATTATTATTATTTGTGGCCTTGTAGTAGCAGGTGGAGCTTGAGCTGCGGTTTAATTCACACAGACATCTTTGTGAATTCAACACTTTGCGTAAAAATGTTCATATGCATGGTTTAATCAGTGGTCTGTTTGTCCTAACAGGATCAGGTCTCACAACTGCACCATCTGAAGGTTTGGCGCTTCCTCTTCCTAAAAAGGTATCAGCATCGATGCCACAAACAGAGCTGTGAAAAAACTGGAGGAGTGCCCGAGAGCTGGTGGAGAGCGTTATGGCTGCACACGGCCGACATGCTGAGAGAGTTTGACATGAGGAGGAATTCTTTCCACCTTCTGTTAAACAGTCGTGTGTGTGTGTGTGTGTGTGTGTGTGTGTGTGTGTGTGTGTGTGTGTGTGTGTGTGTGTGTGTGTGTGTGTGTGTGAGTGTGAGAACCCCTCCAGGTCATGTGAGCAGATGAGGTCAAGCGAGAGCTCCCTGATGAAGCTAATGAGATTATTCAGAGAGTCTGGAATTAAGGTCTTCAAACTGAGCTCTTAGAGAAGCCAATTTAATCAGAGGGCCTTGAACACAGCGATGAGATCACCCGCACTGATAACGAGCCGCAGCAGCAATTGTGGGCTGAGTGAGGACGTGTTCCCATGAGGAGAAACACGTGCTGACAGCTTTTTGACAGATCTAACACAGAGTCAAAATCAGCTCCCAGCCGTGCACCCCCCCCCCCCCCCCCATGAAAATAAGTTAGTTTTGTTCAGTAACAACATATCATGTAACACATGGAAAAACGATGTTGCACACTCTATCCATCAGAGCTGTCAATCAGACCCGTATGAGTCCTTGTCCATCTTCTTCTCTGATGACCTCTTGTTGGGGACGTGGGATACAAGTGCATGTTTTCAGATCTGCGTTTGCACACAGTACAGAGGGAGCCCACGGAGAAGGTGTCCCTCTGGGTGCTGGGCCTACAAAGGTTTTCTGAACCTATGGCTAAAGGTTTTCTTGCGTGTGAAGCCGTATCAATGCTGTCGTCGGTGTTCTACCAGGTTAAGTACAAACCTGAAGTGCTGCAGAAGTCCAGCAGCATGATTTAAACCAGTTGTGCTTCAGTTCAATCTCACAGCAGGAGGTCAGTGGATGAGAAGATGGACAGCCAATATGTAGGCCTGGGTTCGATTCCCTGTTATGCTACCAGTCTGTGTCCCTGGTCAAGACACTTCATCTGCATCGTCACAGTCCACCCAAGTTGACATGGGTACCAGTCTTGGCTGGGGCAGTAACCTGGGATGGACTGGCATCCCATGTGGGGGGAGTTGTAGACTCTCATCCACTTCATGTTCCATAGTCCAGGGACTCTGGCCTTAGGGTGGATACAGGGTGGACACTACTCCTTCAATTCAACAACATAACTCACCCCAAAGTGCTACACACGAGTTTGGTCTAACCTTACCCTCTACTGACAGTGGTCAGGAAAAAGATTATGGATCACAGGAAGAAATCTCAAGCAAACCAGACTCAGTGGGGTGACCACACGCAAGGGGGCGTACAAGGAACTGTCAAATGAAATGTAACGGCAAACACACACATCTGAAGTCCAGCGGTCGCAACAACCAGTGACTCAAAGGACAAGAAGGGAAGAGCAGAATCCAAGTACAGTGATTACAGCAGGACAGTCGCTTTTTCACTCAGTCACAGTTTATCTCCACCTCATGATGGTCCACTAACATGCTCCAGATCTCAAACACATTCCAGTCCTGGATGGATGGATCTCTCAGACGCGCCTCCAGCCACTATGACCGTGTCGTCTTCTCCTCCTCTCATGTTCTGTCTCACACATCTGAAATTGAAATTCAGCAGCAGACGGTGTGAGCTGGCTTTTTTTCTTTTTTTTAAGCATCTTTTGAGCGGCAACCAGCTGACCCGCTGCGCTTTACGGGTTTTATGAGTTTGACGAGTTATGGCAACACACTTTAAGAGCTAATCAGTAGCCAGCTGCCCTACCGGCGCCGGTCTTCTGCCGGCTCACCCACATGGGAGGTTATGGAGGCCCATTATGCCGCTCTATCAAGCTCCTTGTAATGTCTGAAGGTCAAGGACACTTTATATGAAAGGTTGTGAAATCTGTCTGATATTACGAGGACCAGGAAGGACAAAGTGGTCAGTGTCCTATAAAGACACCGTGTGTGCTGCTTCCTGTTGCGGGGGGTGGGGGGGAGTGTCCAGGAGCCAGGCCGGGAGCTGTAATCAGTGGCTGATGAGCTGGTGTCGTAGACCAAATGGTCCCCCTAAAAATCGGTCCCCTCTGATGACGTGGGTCACTGATTATCACCTCGTTTCTGCTTCAAACTGCCTTCAGTCATCATCTGTCTCAGCGACAGATATCTAAAGCTTTTGTACAACAATCATTTCCACATAAATTCAGCATTATTTCATCATAAAAGGCGGAGGAAGCGATCAGAGCACCGCGGCTAAATGAGCTGCAAGCTGATGCGTTCACTGTGCTTCAGACATTTCAAAGCGTCACGGAATTTCGCCTCGTTTCTGCTTAAAACTGACTTTAGAATGATTTAAGATAGTGGGGTCCAAACTATTCCAGAAAGGGCCGACAGTGGGCAGGTTTTCTTTGCAGCCACTGACTCCAGCAGGTGATTTCACTGATGAACTCATCCCACCTGCTCAAAGTGATGTTTTCATCAGATAAATCACCTGTTGGAGTCAGTGGCTGCAAAGAACACCTGCATCCTTTCAGCCCTTTCTGGAATAGTTTGGAGACCACTGATCTGAGAGGTTTTACTTTGTCATCTGATAATTAATAATCCCATTAATCCATTTGATCGCTTTGGGTGAAGAGACTCTGTCTCAGATGTGTTGCTGTGGTCCAAAATGACACATGTGCAGATGCAAAAGGCGGACCGTTCAGTCTGCTACACCGGGCGCTGAAGCGGCAGAACCACAGATGATGGCACGCACCCCGTGCACACTGTCCCAAACGTGCAGTAACTACACACTTGGCGGTACACACGCAGAATCACTGCATGTGCGGCGATGCATTTGTGGTGCCTTGGAGGGATCAGACGTAATGAGGTTTGTATCTCAGCAGAATAATAAACACGGACTTTTATTGGGCATCTTCTGTCTTTCTATAGAAGCAGCGTATGTGGGCTGTTTGTTTCATAAGCACGAGTGATTTTTAATTTCTGTGTGTGTTTATGTGAGTATAAAGAAAACTCACTAACAATAACTGTTCAAATGAGACTCACAGTATTGATTACTTGGCTATTTGCAGCATAACAACATCTGAAACGTTACAGCAGCTCATTTTACAGGAATTAGTTTGTGCAGTTTTTTTTAGTTAATTGATTGTTTTTTGTTGTTTTTTTAATCACTTCTCCAGGACCAGGTTGCTACTTGACTTTGCGCCTGCACGTCATCTGTTTGGTCCCTCAGTTTGGTCTGCAGAAGCCTGTGGAGGAGTGAAATCCTCTCAGGCTGAATTTAAAAGTAGAAGTGTTCACACGAACCCGGATAAAGTGCTTCGTGCATACTGACGAGTTCAGCCGGTGAGCAGCCGGTCTGAGAGCTGCCCACAGGTAAAGAAACTGACTCGTTAGTCATTCAGGCCGAGTCCGGACCAGAACACAGCAGTTCAGCTCCAGAGAAACAACAGACTGCTGAAGGACACCGGCGGAGGAGAGGAGCAGCGCTCAGACTGCCGAGAAACAAACACTGACATACAGTGACATTTATCTTCTTTATCGAGCTGCGGATGAGGTCGTAGAAATGGGAAATGCAGAATGTTAGCGAGAGTTCGTTTCTCTGCATCGTTTATTTGTCAGTGGAACAGGAACAGATGTGTTACAGTGACTGCTGCTTTCTGCAGAACATCAGAGACCAAACAACATTCAGGTTCCACCTGTGCAGCGTGCAGGATGCAGCGCAGACTGATGCCCAGAGCAGACGTCAGCACCGCGGTGCTGCTTGGGTACAGGCAGCGGTTTATCCTGCAGGAATCCGACAGCAACGAGTCGATTCAATGACCTCATGACCCTTAAAAGAACACGAGGGGAAAACATGCGAGCTGGAGGCCGTTTGATGTGAATTCAAGCTTTACACGAGCACCTTACAGCAGAACCAGGCTTCTTCTTCCCATAATACATCAGAAAGTCTGTGGAGCAGAGAGCAGCGTGCCGGGTATTAGCGGGATAATCTGCTGTCGGAGCGCTGAGGACAAACAGTGAATTTGATCTTTTAAACGTGGTTCTGCCCGCCCGGGGGAAAGTCCAACGCATGAAGTAACAGCTGAGTCACAGTTAGAAGGCAAACCTCATGAAGACCTGTTTGACACGTTTAATTAAAAAGAAACGTTGACTATCGAGATGCGACGGCTTCGTTAGGACTGTACTTCCTATGTCCTTTCCTAACCATTAATCCTTGAGAGACCATCAGGAGCACCTGTGTGCACGTGAGAGACTGTGCGCAAGAGAGTGTGCAAGTGCGCGCGTGCGCACACACACACACACACACACACACACACACACACACACACACACACACACACACACACACACACACACACACACACACACACACACATCTTTAGAGGCTCAAATATAGCCAACAGACACTGTGACCTTTGACCCGGAGTAATTCTGTGTTGGGGGGATGGCGGGTGGGAAATACACTCAGCCAGCTGTTGACTAGTTTATTATTGGTTATTTGTGGATAGATCCCACCTCCTCAGCAGCAGACCATGCGGGACACATAAATTCAGGTGATGTATATTACTTAATGCTGATTTATATACTGTAGTATAAACAGAAATCCTACTTCAGAAAAAACTTTAAAGGCAGAGAAAATTGACTGATAAAATACAGCTGGGAAGAAACTAACGATTGATGCACATCAGTGAAAATAAGGAGCTCTTACAACTGAAATATCTGACTCCGAAAGTCGTCATTTAAGCAGAATTCATCCATCACTGACAAGTTCATAAATGCCGCCATTTATTTAACTGCCTTCCGATTCGCTATCTGATGCTGTGTTGTTTGCAGACGTTGATTGCCACTTACGTGCTTTATATATCGAAGAGTGACAATGGCACAGTGTTGAACCTCTGAGCCCATGTGACATCACACATCACTGTTACAGCAGACAGCACGGCCGCCTGCTGGTGGCTTTAGACCGGCCGTACAAAACGCACATTTTAACATAAATGATCACACATGCCTACAACTTTTCATATGGGCTCTCAATATCATAATCTACCAACCCAATCATAAATTATGTTAACTTTTCCTTTCCTTTAACATAAAACCACATTCAGTAAATAAAATAATTAAAAAGACATATAGAGCAGTTTATCAACAGATAACATGATATCAAATATAACTTCTCAAAAAGAAATGTGACTGATGATATATAAAGTTTAACAGAATTACACAAAACTCTGAGAATATTGAAGAAATTTAAATTTCAATCAATCTTTACCTGTGCCAGTACACTTTGGTCAAACCACAGAACACAGTTCCTGTGAAACATGCAGTTGAATGTTTTACACACTGAGAGGAAACAAGGTCATTCAACTGCATCACTTACTGAAAGTTTGCCCAAACTGCAGGAGCACATCAGGATTTAACGTGTGAACGTGTTTTTTTTTTCTTATTTAGTCCGCCGACCTCTGCTCCAGGATTTAGCTAACAGAGGTCGTCGACATTGTGAGTTGTGTGTTTGTTGTGCAGCGGTGCATTAGAGGTGTCAGAGTCTATTTCAGATGTACATGATGCCATGGGTCCGTGTTATTCTAGACAGAGTACTATTCTGCACATCATTATTATTTTCTGTGTTCTCAAGTAATATCCTCCCTGTGTCTTTGGTGCTTTTACTTTGACATCTCTTCCACGCTCCCTCCGTGTAGCATCACTTCTCGTTTGTGCACTCCCGAGTTCACGTGTCTCCACACTTCTCCATGCAACTGTTTGGTTACCTTTATAACCACGGTCACAGCCTTTCTCCCACAGCCAGATTTGTCTGTGTTCTTACCTGCTTTCTCACATTCTGATATCCAGTGCTTCCCTTTCTGTTATAGACCAACATGGTCATTTCCAGTTTCCTGAATTCTGTCTGCAATCTTTGAAGTTCTTTGTCTAGAATGATAACTCTTCTGTGCACTGACCTACTACTTGTACTTTGGAGAACCTACTTGTTATTCCCTTTGAAAGACTGTTGCCTGTTGGACTGACCATTTGTTTGCCTGACCTCTCTACCTGCACTGCTGACCAACACCCCTGTCTGCCATTTGAAGAATCGCTGCTCCACCTGTGAACATTGTTGGGCACAAGAAACCAGTTTTTACCTGTAGCTCTCTGCGCTGGGGTCCTCTGACTAGCTGTTACTGATGAGATAATATTTCAGGTTTCTTATCAGTACAATCAGATTGTGTTGTGAAGTGTTGATTTGCGCCCAGCACCATGTCTGATTCCTGACTTTCCTTCCAAGAGCCTGTTAGCTTGAAACCCAACAAATAATTGACTGTTCCTTCCAACTTTTCACAGGTGAGTGAAAACAATAAGAGATCTAAAGAGAGCAGACTGGGACTACTTCAGGTTTAAGAGAGGGAGATGGCCTCAATACTGGATTTCTGGGAATTCCAATTGGGTAGAGACCTCATCTTGGACCCAGAACACACTGCAGGTTATATGTTGGATTCTGAGTAGGTCCACTGTGTCAGAACCTGGGCCAGCAGGGATCCCATGGGTCGAATCAGTGCTCATTTCTGCCTGGTTCTTGCCTCATCCATAAAACGGACTCTGATCAATCCAGCGACCTTTCCCACAATCCTTCTCTTCAATAGGACTAATACGTCAACTAAAGAGTCAACATCTTGGTCCTAACAGGACCACACTCACACACACCGTGTTCACAGTTTAATCACACAGCAGCTGAATGTGGAACTCTGCTATGCTGTTGCACGTGCGGTTAGTAAGCTTAGACTTTACTTGTGTGAAGCACCTTGAGGCAAATTTGTTGTGATTTGGCGCTATATAAATCAAATAAATTAAATTAAGGCATCACCAAACACACTTGTTCTGTTCTTTAAACTGCACAAATATGTGACTGAGATTAAAAATCTGAACGTGCGTCTCGTGTACGATGATGGATCACATTTCCCACAATTTATTAGCAGACGAGAGGAGAAAGTGTTTTAACGTCACAGTTTCAGTTTTATGTTTTTAACAATGAAGCAGAGTTGCCACCTCTCACACATCTGGCGTGACACTCACACATTCAGCATCAATCTCACGCATAAGCAAGAAGCGTCACACCAGAATAAAACATTTCTACCATTAATTTTCTGTTGATGACTCGATTAGACCAGACCAGAGCACAGCACATTGTTTCTTAATGAAAGGAGAGCAGTTTAAGGCGCGCACCCGAAACAGCTGTTAACATCTGCTGACAACATTCTGACTGCAGTGTTCGCTGATCACTGAAAACCTTGCAGCTGATACCTCAGCTGCATGTGAAGAGTTCAGAGAGAGTTTGAGCAAAGCTTTGAATCTTGTTTCTGGGTCAGCCACTTTTTGGATGACAAAGGTAAGCCAATAAAATAGCTAAACAAATCAAATAATCTATTGCCTAATAAAATTGGGTTGTCACTACGGACGGAGTCTAATCAGTGTGTTGACACAGTTGGCTACAGACTTCAACTACTTGTAAACTAGGTAATTTAAAGGACATGTCATATGTTAATGTCCTGGTTAGCAAGTACTCATGATTGTAAGTCTATCTGTGCACATGTGCTGAAAATGTGTGGTCCCTGAAGTGTTTTATTGATAATTATGAGTGACAGAGACAACAAAGCATTTTGAACCACTGAATCAATATGAAGCAATTGTGTTGAAATGGTTCAGTGTTTGAAGCATTTGATACAATTAAATATGGCAACATCTGCAGGCCAATCTTTAACATAGCAGTTACATGGAACAATGAAACAGGCACTGTTATGTATGTTTAATAATAAAGGTTCTATGTGCATCTTGAAATTTTGACTATATTTTCATTTAAAGACATTAATAATATACTTGTGCTTTAGTGTGACTGCGCCATCATAAAATACTGTTTTGAATAGAGATATAAATTGTGAAATGTGTCTGCAATTAGGGACTGTTACAGTAGTGTTCAGAATAATACTACTGCTATGTGACTAAAAAGATTAATCCAGGTTTTGAGTATATTTCTTATTGTTACATGGGAAACAAGGTACCAGTAGATTCTCACAAATCCAACAAGACCAAGCATTCATGATATGCACAGTCTTAAGGCTATGAAATTGGGCTATTAGTAAAAAAAAAAGTAGAGAAGGGGGTGTTCACAATAATAGTAGCATCTGCTGTTGATGCTACAAACTCAAAACTATTATGTTCAAACTGCTTTTTTAGCAATCCTGTGAATCACTAAACTAGTATTTAGTTGTATAACCACAGTTTTTCATGATTTCTTCACATCTGCGAGGCATTAATTTTGTTGGTTTGGAACCAAGATTTTGCTGGTTTACTAGTGTGCTTGGGGTCATTGTCTTGTTGAAACACCCATTTCAAGGGCATGTCCTCTTCAGCATAAGGCAACATGACCTCTTCAAGTATTTTGACATATCCAAACTGATCCATGATACCTGGTATGCGATATATAGGCCCAACACCATAGTATGAGAAACATGCCCATATCATGATGCTTGCACCACCATGCTTCACTGTGAACTGTGGTTTGAATTCAGAGTTTGGGGATCGTCTCACAAACTGTCTGCGGCCCTTGGTCCTAAAAAGAACAATTTTACTCTCATCAGTCCACAAAATATTCCTCCATTTCTCTTTAGGCCAGTTGATGTGTTCTTTGGCAAATTGTAACCTCTTCTGCACATGTCTTTTATTTAACAGAGGGACTTTGCGGGGGATTCTTGCAAAGAAATTAGCTTCACAGAGGCGTCTTCTAACTGTCACAGCACTTACAGGTAACTCCAGACTGTCTTTGATCATCCTGGAGCTGATCAATGGGTGAGTCTTTGCCATTCTGGTTATTCTTCTATCCATTTTGATGGTTGTTTTCCATTTTCTTCCACGCGTCTCTGGTTTTTTTGTCCATTTTAAAGCATTGGAGATCATTGTAGATGAACAGCCTATAATTTTTTGCACCTGCGTATACGTTTTCCCCTCTCCAATCAACTTTTTAATCAAACTACACTGTTCTTCTGAACAATGTCTTGAACGTCCCATTTTCCTCAGGCTTTCAAAGAGAAAAGCATGTTCAACAGGTGCTGGCTTCATCCTTAAATAGGGGACACCTGATTCACACCTGTTTGTTCCACAAAATTGACGAACGCACTGACTGAATGCCACACGACTATTATTGTGAACACCCCCTTTTCTACTTTTTTTTTACTAATAGCCCAATTTCATAGCCTTAAGAGTGTGCATATCATGAATGCTTGGTCTTGTTGGATTTGTGAGAATCTACTGAATCTACTGGTACCTTGTTTCCCATGTAACAATAAGAAATACACTCAAAACCTGGATTAATCTTTTTAGTCACACAGCACTACTATTATTCTGAACACTACTGTATGACCATAGTTGCACAAAATGAAGGGGATTTGGGGGCTTCAAAGGTTTTTATTTAAAAACAAGATAATTTCAGTGGTGTGAGGATGGATGTTGGTGCCATATGAAGACAGATTTTGTCCAGCTTGTAAAGAGTTGGATAAACAGCTGCCTCTATCTCTCCTTGCAAATTCACTGCAGAAAATGGTGCTGGGGAGCATTAGCATGGCTAAAACCCTTCAGCCTCTGGAGGGCAAAGCCCCCAGATTCCTCAATCAGGACTGTCTTGACCCCCAGCCATTTTAAGCATTTTTCTTTATTGGCCACTCACATGCCTGTAGATGAGTTTGCAGAAATATTTGGGAAAAGCAACGAGGATGGATGTGGAGAGGAGAAGAATCAAACAGAGTTTCCCTTCTATTATTATTTTTGTTAGTAAACAAGGACTGTTTTGTTTTTTGTTTGTTTAATTAGGGTTATCAAAAATCTTCGACACGCTATGCACATGCAGTCTCACTCCAGCCAAGGTTCCAAAGCTGGCAACCCTGATGAAACATGAAATGTGGGTCCTTTCAATCTTTTACTATTAAAACATCAGCAGCTACACGTTTATTTTGAAAAAAATCACAATAAAAAAGAGGAGAGTGCACACATCTGCCAACAAAAGCAGCAACACCACCATTTTAGATCAACAACCTGCTGATATTTCTTATGTTTTACAGGAACAAACTTTGTGCTGAAAACCTTCATGTGCAGCAGGACATAGGAACGTTCAGCTGGACCGGTCCACCAAAACAGGGATGAAACAAACATCAGGAACTGGCAGCACTGAATCACAAACTGACAGACATAAAGCTGTTACTTCAGGCCTAACTCATCAAGACGGCTGCAGAAAAGCTTTTGTGTTTTCCACACACTTCACAAACCAAATGTATTTTCCACTGACGGCAGACATCAAAGACAAGAACAGGAAAGTTATGTTTCCAGTGTGAATACACCCAATAAACCAGCCAGAGAGAGACATCATTATGATACCAAAAATGCAAAACAACTTCTATGAGCATAGCGTCAAACCTCTGCAAGACCACATGTCGGAGTAAAAAAAAAAACAAAACAAAAAAAGAGGCTGACAAGTCTAACCTGTCAGAGAGTAAAAAGAAGACGGTCTGACCTGTCAGAGAGTAAAAAGAAGACTGCGGGTGTGACCTGTCAGAGAGTAAAAAGAAGACAGTCGGTCTGACCTGTCAGAGAGTAAAAAAAGAAGACAGCAGGTCTGACCTGTCAGAGAGTAAAAAGAGAAGACAGCAGGTCTGACCTGTCAGAGAGTAAAAAGAAGACAGCAGGTCTGACCTGTCAGAGAGTAAAAAAGAAGACAGTCGGTCTGACCTGTCAGAGAGTATAAAGAAGACAGCAGGTCTGACTTGTCAGAGAGTAAAAAAGAAGACAGTCGGTCTGACCTGTCAGAGAGTAAAAAAAAGAAGACAGTCGGTCTGACCTGTCAGAGTATAAAGAAGACAGCAGGTCTGACTTGTCAGAGAGTAAAAAAGAAGACAGCAGGTCTGACTTGTCAGAGAGTAAAAAGAAGACAGCAGGTTTGACCTGTTAGAGAGTAAAAAGAAGACTGCAGGTCATCTACACCTGCTGCAGTGACTCTGTGGCCCTCTGGGGGTGGCAGCTGAATCGTCCTACCTGCTGCAGCCTGCTTCTCTGTCAGACCTCCTGCTGTGATCAGAGCCTCCGGGATGCTGACATGATCTTCTGGACTCATGTCCATGCTGCCCATAAAAACACAAAGACCGTTTTTTAGAATTCCACAACTCCACTCTGTCTCCAACATCAGCATTTCAAAATCTGAAAGCTCATGAAGATTTTTGTGCACATGTCGAGTATCTCTCTGGAAATGTGGAACTTCCTCCTTGATGCAGCTCAGATTCCCTGCAGGTACCATCGACCCACACAGAAACCTGTGGTCATGAACCACACCTTCTAAACAAGGATGATGATGCCACAAACATTTTACTGATTTTACTGATGAATCACAGGTGTTCCTTGGCTCTGCAGTGCACCACCTGGTGGGAAAACAGACAAACAACACACAAGACGACAGACAGGGAGAAGACAAAGGCTGACAATGGCAGCCCACAACAAGAGACTTTGAAATGGGCCTCATAAGGTGTTTGGCTTGGTATCCTCTCTAATTTGTGTCAAAGGTCACCGTCATATTTCAAAATCCTTAAAAGATAAACAAACTAAAAAAAACTGACATGTTTGATTCTTTTAACTTGGTAAAAATGTGTGCACGTGCACGGTGATGGACAGCTGATGATCAGCTGGTCTACTGGAGGTCGTGGACGTGACCTCCGCCGTCCTCCCTCATTACAGATTGTGTCTGACCTCGCTGGTCAATAGAGGGCAAGTCTGGAGAGGGAACCATCTGGTCCCTCAGGACTCTGGGTGACTAGACAACTGGACGCTGGGGGCGGGCCATAGACATGGAGCAGGTGGAGGAGGCGGAGTGAACCAGAACTTAAGATATACAACCCCTGGCAAAAATGATGGAATCACCGGCCTCGGAGGATGTTCATTCAGTTGTTTAATTTTGTAGAAAAAAAGCAGATCACAGACATGACACAAAACTAAAGTCATTTCAAATGGCAACTTTCTGGCTTTAAGAAACACTATAAGAAATCAAGAAAAAAAAGATTGTGGCAGTCAGTAACGGTTACTTTTTTAGACCAAGCAAAGGGAAAAAAATATGGACTCACTCAATTCTAAGGAAAAAATTATGGAATCATGAAAAACAAAAGAATGCTCCAACACATCACTAGTATTTTGTTGCACCACCTCTGGCTTTTATAACAGCTTGCAGTCTCTGAGCCAGTGACAAACAGGACTCTTCATCAATCTGGCTCCAACTTTCTCTGATTGCTGTTGCCAGATCACCTTTGCAGGTTGGAGCCTTGTCATGGACCATTTTCTTCAACTTCCACCAAAGATTTTCAATTGGATTAAGATCCGGACTATTTGCAGGCCATGACATTGACCCTATGTGTCTTTTTGCAAGGAATGTTTTCACAGTTTTTGCTCTATGGCAAGATGCATTATCATCTTGAAAAATGATTTCATCATCCCCAAACATCCTTTCAATTGATGGGATAAGAAAAGTGTGTAAAATATCAACGTAGACTTGTGCATTTATTGATGATGTAATGACAGCCATCTCCCCAGTGCCTTTACCTGACATGCAGCCCCATATCATCAATGACTGTGGAAATTTACATGTTCTCTTCAGGCAGTCATCTTTATAAATCTCATTGGAACGGCACCAAATAAAAGTTCCAGCATCATCACCTTGCCCAATGCAGATTCGAGATTCATCACTGAATATGACTTTGAATTGCTTTTCCTTAGCCCATTGTAACCTTGTTTTTTTCTGTTTAGGTGTTAATGATGGCTTTCGTTTAGCTTTTCTGTATATAAATCCCATTTCCTTTCTTACAGTTCGGTCACAGATGTTGACTCCAGTTTCCTCCCATTCGTTCCTCATTTGTTTTGTTGTGCATTTTCGATTTTTGAGACATATTGCTTTAAGTTTTCTGTCTTGATGCTTTGATGTCTTCCTTGGTCTACCAGTATGTTTGCCTTTTACAACCTTCCCATGTTGTTTGTATTTGGTCCAGAGTTTAGACACAGCTGACTGTGAACAACCAACATCTTTTGCAACATTGCGTGATGATTTACCCTCTTTTAAGAGATTGATAATCCTCTCCTTTGTTTCAATTGACATCTCTCGTGTTGGAGCCATGATTCATGTCAGTCCACTTGGTGCAACAGCTCTCCAAGGTGTGTTCACTCCTTTTTAGATGCAGACTAATGAGCAGATCTGATTTGATGCAGGTGTTAGTTTTGGGGATGAAAATTTACAGGGTGATTCCATAATTTATTCCTCAGAATTGAGTGAGTCCATTTTTTTTTCCCTCTGCTTGGTCTAAAAAAGTAACCGTTACTGACTGCCATAATTATTTTTCCTGATTTCTTATAGTGTTTCTTAAAGCCAGAAAGTTGCCATTTGAAATGACTTTAGTTTTGTGTCATTTCTGTGATCTGCTTTTTTCTACAAAATTAAACAACTGAATGAACATCCTCCGAGGCCGGTGATTCCATAATTTTTGCCAGGGGTTGTATAAAACTTAATGACAGTTTTAAGAGAACCAGGAGACCAAACCAGATCAGATATTAAAGTCAAACATCCTGCAGAATTCACACACATCATCTGTCAACATTGTGAGTGTTGACTTGGCAGGGGGGGCTCACCAAATGCTAAAGAATGAAATTATGTGGAGGAAAAAAACAAGAAAAACTGCTAACTCTCTAAAAATAAAATCCCTCAAGGCAATAAGTACTTTTTGAGAATAA
This sequence comes from Thalassophryne amazonica, assembly GCF_902500255.1. Taxonomy (NCBI): domain Eukaryota; kingdom Metazoa; phylum Chordata; class Actinopteri; order Batrachoidiformes; family Batrachoididae; genus Thalassophryne; species Thalassophryne amazonica. The sequence continues at coordinate 4,975,876 of NC_047112.1, read as the reverse complement.
ACAGAAACAAAGACTAAAGTTTGCAGGAGGAAAACTGAAAGAGTTAAATTATTTAGATAAATTAGAAACCAAAAACAAGACCAGGACGAAGAGAAACAGATGAGGTGACGAACAGGAGAATAGAGAGTAACTGGGAATCATTAATTAATAAAAAACTTTCACAGACTTCCACCCGAAACAACAACAAAATAATTCCTCCATGGAGGCTCATCAACCAACATAATATACAAATAATGAATATTTATGAGTGCAATGGTAAGAATATTTCATTGTGTGAAAGATGGAATGTTCCATTCAATGTTGAATGAAATATTCTTTCCACTGGATGAATGAAAAAATATTATTTGTTTTATAGAACACCTAACAATCCTGACAGTGTTGTCCGTACCTGATGCCGTGTACTGACTTCTTTGTGTACAGATGAAGTGAGTTCTTCTTCAAAAAATTGTTGAGGTCGAAGGTTCTAAAAACATTCTGGACTCACACACCATTCCAACTCATTATAGAAACTTTGCATAATTTATTACCGCCCTTGAAAAATGTCAGCTACCTATTTTACAAAACACCAGACCAGAGGATCCTCGGTTAAAATCCCAGCCTGACCAGAAAATCACTAAGGGCCCTTGGGCAAGGTCCTTAACCCCCTAGTTGTTCCGGGTGTATAGTGAGCGCCTTGTATAGCAGCACCCTGACAACGGTGTGAATGTGAGGTATTACTGTAAAGCACTTTGAGAGTCTGATGCAGATGGAAAAGTGCTATATAAATGCAGTCCATTTGCCATTTTTATGCGCCGTGAGGCAGGGCATATAGCATCCGGGTTGTCCGTCTGTCCGTCCGGCTGCAATTCGTTCGCCGCAACGTAGCTCGGCACCTATTGCTCACAAAAACTTCATATTTGGTGGGTACATGTCTTGGAGGAGTACTTCACATGGGTTCGAAGGCCGGTGACCTTGACCTACTTTTCAAGGTCACCAGTGGTCACAACTGTCAAATCCTTCACCTGAAATGTGTTTGCCGCGATGTACCTCGGCACCTATTGCTTGCAAAAGCTTCATATTTGATGGGTACATGCCTTCGAGGAGTACTTCGCATGAGTTGAAGGCCGGTGACATTGACCTACTTTTAAAAAATTACCAATAGTTGCATTTGTTCGAAGACTACTGACTTTTTAAGGTCACTGTTGGCCACATCCTCTAAATAAATATAATATCAATCTCCAATTTTTCCACTGTGTATCCCAGTTTACATCAAACACATGAGGGTTCAACCAAATACCTACCCCACACATGTACATATTACTGCACTTTACATGGAAAATAGTACTGCGTGCGGGGCATTTCGTGACAAATGTCTCTAGTTACCATTTAACACTGCTCAATCTAGAGCCCGTGGATCCCCACCGGCAACACACTGGTATGTATGCACATATATACTCCCCCCCCCTTGTGGGTCCCAGACTGATGGTCTGTGTAGTTGGTTGCTATCCAGGACCCAAGGTGGTTCTGTAGTGTTGCATGCTGCTTGACTTGACATGATTTGGAGACAACAGAGATTCAACCTGAAAGTGCAACTAACTAGGACCAGACAGTCCCCCAACAACTGTTTGTTCCAAAGTTCAGGAAAATTCATCAAACATTTACTCAAAATATAAATAAACAAAATCATTGGACGGTGTACATCGAGTGAATCTGGATGGTATTAGTCTCATGGACTTTGGGGCACGGAACTAGAAATGACAGAATTTCACAATATCCTACAGTTTCTCTAAATAAATCATATGGAGCTTTTATATGAATCCGTCTAAAGGAAGACCTTCAGCTCCAGTTCAATTCCAGCTTAACCACGATTGGCTGGTTCAAAGTACACAGTGCTTCCTTTCAAAGTTTATCCTGACTTCAAATGTTTCCATGAATAAGTAATAAAGAGATGATGATGTTTAAGTCACTTAATGGGAGACGGGACCTGGAAAAGAAAAGCACTTACATACTAACTGAGGGAGTTTTTAGTAGCAGATGATGTCCAGGAGCTCGGCTGAGGGCTATTTTTAGGAAGCTGGTGTGAACGTCCAGCAGGGAGGAGTCATAAAAAATAGAAATGTCCGAGACATCCCTAAAAGCTGCAGACACGAGAGCGAGCCGGACCGAAGGGGGCGGCAGGTGAAAAGGTCAGCAGGTAGAAAAAGAAGAGGGAGAGCTGGCAGACAAAGTTTCCAGAAGAAACACGAAGCTTAAAAGTTGGAACTGCACAATGAAGCCATCCCAAAACACAAACTTTCTTCTTTGCAAATCAGAGATATTCATTTAATTTTGACAACAAAATTATTTTACCTGTAATGAAGACAGTTTTATTCCAGTAAAACCATCAGCTCATATATTAAATCCCACTTAAGGTGCCTTAAAGGCCTTTAAAGCACTTTATTAAAGTTTAAAATGAGAATAAGACTCTTTATATTTCTGGGGTGGTAATGGAGACAAATGGGCTGATTGGGTTCATCTGCTGCCAGATATTAATAATGAGAGCTGAAGAACCTCAAGTGATCAATGGAACAAAAACCTCGAAGTGGAAAGACTTTGATGAGATGATGAAGGGCTCCTCAGAGGACAAGCACCCACTGGGAATATGGCCAGAAGACGTTAGAGGACCTCCTGATTGACACGCCCTCTGTGGAGGAGGCCGAGTTGAAGGATTTGGGAAAATTGTCCACTGAGATATTCAAGATGCTCCACAGCTTTAAAACACAAGCAGAGGATCTGTTTCAGCTGAAGACCCCGAAGCTCTGTCCGGGTCCTCACACAGTTCTAAGAGCAGATCCGGTGACACAGTGACTCTTGTAGACATAACAAACGCACTCGGAAAGTTCCTCCACTTCACCGCATGAGACTAAACATGATGCATGAGGCATCTTCATTTATCTTGTTTTTCCCTTTGAGGAGAAAACAGAGACAGTTTTAGGATTCTTCCATCTGTAAGTTGATAAATGCACAAATGAAAACAATCTCCCCGATTCTGAAATACACATTTTTGAAGATAACAGCTTCTCAACAAGTGGGTGGATGGAGAGAGAGAGAGAGAGAGAGAGAGAGAGAGAGAGAGAGAGAGAGAGAGAGAGAGAGAGAGAGAGAGAGAGAGAGCTCCATTTATCAGAGAATCCCACTACTGAATCTGCTCAGGAAAACTGAGGGCACTGGAAAGAAAAACCCATCCGATATGGATTTTCTGAGCTGATATTAGAGAGTTTAAAAAAAAAAAAAAAAAATTACAATACCGATTTCCTCATCAAACCCATATAACAAAGTGTAATTGAAACTTATTGGTTTGCAGTTTAAACATGAACTTTATTAAAATGCATATGTCGCGGACACGAATGAGCGAAGCTCGTCAGCATCTCACCATGTCATTTAGGTCCTTCAGACTTTATTTTGAGTATATGCTTCAGCAGACCATTTGCATAGCAAAAACCTTACAGCTCTGCTCCCCCAGACCCCTCGCCTTTTTAAAGTAGACCTGCATTGAAATGTGGTCAGATCTCAGAAAGAAATAGCTGATATGTATTTATAAGACCCTTATGAATGCAGTAAAGTAAATCTGAAAGCCCAAATTTGTAATTCAGCGGAGAAATCTTTGTTTAAAAATGACTAATTTGCAGCTAAAATTTGTCCCTCCGCAAAAACTGTTTGTACATCCGGGACATTGCCGTGACATGAGGGAGAAGACAGAGCACTAGCGCCTTCAGTCCGATCCCGCGTGTTGAGTGAATGCAATACTAGCTATTTCTCAATTTAAATTGATTTTATCTGTTAGTAATGTTACTGTTATACACGTCGTGGTTTCAACATCCAAAAGTAAGCTGCAACGAATGCGAGATACAGCTCTGCATGCTCAGATCAGCGGCAACATCGACAGCGGGCGATGTTCTTCCCTGACTCTTATTGCTCGAGCCCGCTCACTAGCATAGCATGCGAGTGGGTTGTTGTGGTAACCCCGACCCCAGCCCCGCCCCATGAGAAAATTGTTGTGTGGGCCGCCAGAAGAGGAGGTACTGCTGGCCCACCACCAGAGGGCGCCCTGCCTGAAGTGCGGGCTTCAGGCACGAGAGGGCGCTGCCGCCACGGACACAGCCGGGGGTGACAGCTGTCACTCATTATCTCTTGACAGCTGTCACCCATCTACACTACATCATCTCACTCCATAAAGACCGGACGTCATCTCCACCTCGTTGCCGAGATATCATCTACCTATGAAGGTAATAGTCTCTGCCGTATTAAGTAATTATAACTTACGTGTGATCTGTTAGAAGCCGTTGTCCTGTGGTGCCTTGTCAGCTGGATTGGCGGTTTGTGAGAGTGCCGACGTCTTCGCCTCTCACTCCTTCCAGATAAGTGATTCAACAGGAGCTGCATGAGTGTGTGATTAGAGGTGGAGGTGACTTTCCACCTTCTGACTGTTTTTTGTTACTGGGTGTGCACACACCCACGTCTCACTGTTTGTGCTCCTCGCCAGCAGTACCAGATCCGACAGTTGGGGACGGTGTTCACCTGGGAATTCGGGACTTGGCGGCTCCAGTATTCACCGGGTTCTGTGGCGGTGGAAATCGTGTGGTTCCGGCTCTTCTCAGGACAGACGTCTTCTATCCTCGAGCCTGCCCACACGTCACCTTTGTGGATTGACTGTTATCAGATTCTGAGATTGTCTGTATATTCGTTGTGCACATTCACAACATTAAATTGTTACCTTTTGGCTCATCTATTGACCGTTCATTTGCGCCCCCTGTTGTGGGTTCGTGTCACTACACTTTCCCCAACAGAAAGTGTAGTGAACTGAAGGAGCACCTGGTGGCTAAGGAGGAACCGCGGGATTTGGCTGAGCTTATTGATTTGGTTATACGTTTGGACAATCGGTTAGAAGAATGCCGACGGGAGCGAGGCGAAGGGCGCGGTCAGGCACAAGCCGTCCCTCTTCCTCCCGGGTCCGAAAGGGAGCCGTCTTCCCCACGCTCCACAGCCACAGCGCTCCGTGTGGCTACAGCTCCCCCTGCTGACGATGCTAGGGACACGAGCAAGGCCACATTCAGAAAAAGGAGGCTGGTCCGTGGGGAGTGCTTTCTCTGCGGCTCGAGTGAGCATCAGCAGAGAGACTGCCCCAAACGGCCAAAACACAAACGCCCACCCTTAGAGACTGGGCTGAGGGGGGGTCAAAACATTCACGTGGGTCATACTCATCTTTCAACACGACTCCCAGTTACAATCCTGAGTGGGGATTTAACCCTTCAAGCCCCAGCACTGGTGGACACGGAGTCAGAAGGGAATCTGCTGGATAGCAGATGGGCAAGGGAGGTAGGGCTCCCTCTAGTGGCGCTTTCTTCCCCATTGAAGGTGCGAGCACTAGATGGCACTCTTCTCCCTTTTATCACACACAAGACACTACCTGTAACCCTGGTAGTGTCTGGGAATCATCGGGAGGAGATTGAGTTTTTTGTAACTCCTTCTACCTCCCACGTGATTTTGGGCTTCCCATGGATGATTAAACACAATCCCCGGATTGATTGGCCGTCTGGGGTTGTGGCTCAGTGGAGCAAAACCTGCCACCGGAATGGTTTAGGATCCTCGGTTCCTCCCGGTGTAAACGCTAAGGAGGAGGTTAAAGTCCCTCCCAATCTGACTGCGGTGCCGGTTGAGTACCACGATCTTGCTGACGTCTTCAGCAAGGATCTGGCGCTCACCCTTCCCCCACACCATCCCTACGATTGTGCCATTGATTTTGTCCCGGGCGTTGAGTTCCCGTCCAGCAGCCTGTACAATCTCTCACGTCCCGAGCGCGAATCAATGGAGACCTACATCCGGGACTCATTAGCTGCTGGGTTGATCCGGAATTCCACCTCCCCAATGGGTGCAGGTTTCTTTTTTGTGGGCAAGAAAGATGGCGGACTCCGTCCATGCATTGATTACAGGGGGGTGAACGACATAACGGTTCGTAATCGATACCCTTTACCCCTGTTGGATTCAGTGTTCACGCCCCTGCATGGAGCCAAAATTTTCACCAAACTGGACCTTAGGAATGCGTACCACCTGGTTCGGATCTGGAAGGGAGACGAATGGAAGACGGCATTCAACACCCCATTAGGTCATTTTGAGTACCTGGTCATGCCGTTCGGCCTCACTAACGCCCCCGCGACGTTCCAAGCATTGGTAAACGACGTCTTGCGGGACTTCCTGCACCGATTTGTCTTCGTATATCTGGATGACATACTCATCTTTTCCCCGGACCCTGAGACTCATGTCCAGCATGTACGTCAGGTCCTGCAGCGGTTGTTGGAGAACCGGCTGTTTGTGAAGGGCGAGAAGTGTGAGTTTCACCGCACCTCTTTGTCCTTCCTGGGGTTCATCATCTCCTCCAACTCCGTCGCCCCTGATCCGGCCAAGGTTGCGGCGGTGAGAGATTGGCCCCAACCAACAAGCCGTAGGAAGCTGCAACAGTTCCTCGGCTTTGCAAATTTCTACAGGAGGTTTATTAAGGGCTACAGTCAGGTAGTTAGCCCCCTGACATCCCTGACCTCTCCAAAAGTCCCCTTCACCTGGTCGGATCGGTGCGAAGCCGCGTTCAAGGAGTTGAAACGCCGGTTCTCGTCTGCACCAGTTCTGGTGCAGCCCGACCCTAGCTGCCAGTTTGTGGTTGAAGTGGACGCCTCTGAATCAGGGATAGGAGCCGTGCTATCCCAGAGCGGAGAGACCGATAAGGTTCTTCACCCGTGTGCCTACTTTTCTCGCAGGTTGACCCCAGCTGAACGGAACTATGACGTCGGCAATCGAGAACTCCTTGCGGTGAAAGTGGCTCTTGAGGAGTGGAGACACCTGTTGGAGGGAGCGTCTGTGCCTTTCACGGTTTTCACTGACCATCGGAACCTGGAGTATATCAGGACCGCCAAGCGGCTGAACCCCAGGCAAGCCCGCTGGTCACTGTTCTTCGGGCGTTTTGACTTCCGAATCACCTACCGCCCCGGGACCAAGAACTAGAGATCGGATGCATTGTCCTTGGGTGCATGAAGACGAAGTCAAGACTGAGCTGTCGGATCCACCGGAGCCCATCATTCCGGAGTCCACTATCGTGGCCACCCTCACCTGGGACGTGGAGAAGACTGTCCGGGAGGCCCTGGCACGGAGCCCGGACCCCGGAACAGGGCCGAAGAACAGACTCTACGTCCCACCGGAGGCAAGAGCTGCTGTCTTGGATTTCTGTCACGGTTCTAAGCTCCCCTGTCATCCGGGGGTGCGAAGGACCGTGGCAGTGGTCCAGCAGCGCTTCTGGTGGGCGTCCCTGGAGGCCGACATCCGGGAGTATATCCAGGCCTGCACCACCTGTGCCAGGGGCAAGGCAGACCATCAGAAGGCACAGGGACTTCTTCAGCCACTTCCTGTGCCTCATCACCCCTGGTCCCACATCGGTCTGGATTTTGTCACGGGCCTCCCGCCGTCCCAGGGCATGACGACCATCTTCACGATAGTCGACCGGTTCTCCAAGGCGGCCCACTTCGTGGCCCTCCCAAAGCTCCCCATGGCCCAGGAGACTGCAGACCTCCTGGTCCACCACGTCGTCCGTCTGCATGGGATACCTATCGACATCGTCTCTGATCGTGGTCCCCAGTTCTCCTCACACGTCTGGAGGAGCTTCTGCCGGGAACTGGGGGCCACTGTGAGCCTCTCGTCCGGGTATCACACGCAGACCAATGGACAGGCAGAATGGGCCAATCAGGAATTGGAGCAAGCCCTGCACTGTGTGACGTCCGCACACCCGACGGCCTGGAGTGAACATCTGGCCTGGATCGAGTATGCGCATAACAGCCAGGTGTCCTCTGCCACCGGCCTCTCCCCATTTGAGGTGTGTTTGGGGTATCAGCCCCCATTGTTTCCCGTGGTGGAGGGAGAGGTCGGTGTGCCCTCGGTCCAGGCCCACCTGCGGAAGTGCCGTCGAGTGTGGCGCTCCGCCCGTTCTGCCTTGTTGAAGGCCCAGACGAGGGCGAAGACCCATGCAGACCGCCAGCGATCCCCGGCCCCTGCTTACCAGCCCGGGCAGAAGGTGTGGCTATCCACGAAGGACATCCCCCTCCAGGTGGACTCCTCGAAACTCAAGGACAGGTATATCCTCAAAATCCTCAGTCCTGCCGCAGTGAAGCTCCAACTCCCGGCTTCACTGCGGATCCACCCGGTCTTTCATGTGTCACGGATCAAACCACACCACACCTCACCCCTCTGTGCTCCCGGACCAGCGCCGCCTCCTGCCCGGATCATCGACGGGGAGCCGGCTTGGACGGTGCGCCGGCTCCTGGACGTCCGTCGGATGGGCCGGGGGTTCCAGTATTTGGTGGACTGGGAGGGGTATGGACCCGAAGAATGCTCCTGGGTGAAGAGGAGCTTCATCCTGGATCCGGCCCTCCTGGCCGATTTCTACCGCCGTCACCCGGACAAGCCTGGTCGGGCGCCTTGAGGGGGGGTCCTGTTGTGTGGGCCGCCCGAAGAGGAGGTACTGCTGGCCCACCACCAGAGGGCGCCCTGCCTGAAGTGCGGGCTTCAGGCATGAGAGGGCGCTGCCGCCACGGACAAAGCCGGGGGTGACAGCTGTCACTCATTATCTCTTGACAGCTGTCACCCATCTACACTACATCATCTCACTCCATAAAGACCGGACGTCATCTCCACCTCGTTGCCGAGATATCATCTACCTATGAAGGCAATAGTCTCTGCCGTATTAAGTAATTATAACTTACGTGAGATCTGTTAGCAGCCATTGTCCTGTGGTGCCTTGTCAGCTGGATTGGCGGTTTGTGAGAGTGCCGACGTCTTCGCCTCTCACTCCTTCCAGATAAGTGATTCAACAGGAGCTGCATGAGTGTGTGATTAGAGGTGGAGGTGACTTTCCACCTTCTGACTGTTTTTGTTACTGGGTGTGCACACACCCACGTCTCACTGTTTGTGCTCCTCGCCAGCAGTACCAGATCCGACAGTCGGGGACGGTGATCACCTGGGAATTCGGGACTTGGCGGCTCCAGTATTCACCGGGTTCTGTGGCAGTGGAAATCGTGTGGTTCCGGCTCTTCTCAGGACAGACGTCTTCTATCCTCGAGCCTGCCCACACGTCACCTTTGTGAATTGACTGTTATCAGATTCTGAGATTGTCTGTATATTCGTTGTGCACATTCACAACATTAAATTGTTACCTTTTGGCTCATCTATTGACCGTTCATTTGCGCCCCCTGTTGTGGGTCCGTGACACTACACTTTCCCCAACAAAAATATTGTCTTGCACGGAGCGCCTCCGTCCGTTTACTCATACTGCAGCTGCATTGATCATGCAGATCCTACTTACACTGCAAAAAGTCCCGAAAATATCATTTTAATGCAGTCCACAAACGTTCAGTCTTAGAGCAAGATTTGTTCTAAGAATTGTTTTTTACGGGGAAATATGATCGAATATAGCTATAGAATATAGATCTAAATGCAAAACAATCATAACCTCGAAATGGCGGGAGGCTAAAGACAGTAGATTTTCAATGTGACACCACTCAATCAAACGGGCATATGAAAACGTCCCCAAAAATAATTTTCAGGCAAAAATAAAAGAAATGCGTACTCACCAAACGTACCGCAAGACAATATGAAGTTTTAAAAAAAAGTCAATCCTTCCGTATAAGCCAATAAAAAGGTGCTTTTGTAAGAGATGCAAACTGATGTAAATCCACAAATTATAGTTGGCGCGCGCAATGCATGCTGGGATAGTGTCTTCTCTCTGACGTCTCGGCAACGTCCCGGATGTGATGACAGTTTTGCAGAGGGCCAAATTTTAGCTGTAAATTTGTCATTTTTTTAAACTTAGATTTCTCCGTTGAATGACAGATCTGGGCTTGCAGATTTACTTTACTACATTCAGAAGGATCTTATGTGTAAATGTAAGTCATTTTTTGGTCCAAAGATCTGACTGCATTTACGTATTTAAGTGCAGGTCTACTTTAAACATTTGCCTCATTTTGCCTTTCAGCTTTTGGAGGGGCTCTGCCCCCCATTCTCCCCACCTTTTTAAGCATTTTTCTTTTTTTGCTCTTCAGCTGACCCCCCAGTTACAGCCCTCTTAACCTGCTACCACTTTAAGCATTTTTTTTTAATGTAGATGCAAATTAATATTCAAAGTTTTCAGCTAGTTCACAGTAGGGCTGTACAATATGGTCCACATTCATGAGCCACTTAGGTGTGTAGGGAGAGTTCCCATGGGATAAAAAAGATTTTCAACCTACCATCCCTGGTTCTCAAGACCAGGCACCTAAGTGGCTCTACTCTCTCTCTCTCTCTCTCTCTCTCTCTCTCTCTCTCTCTCTCTTTATTTATTTTTTAAGATATTTTGATGTACATTAGTAATCACTAGTAGAGTTCCACCTTAGTTTTGTTAGTCTTAGTTTAGTTTGACATTTGAACATTTCCTGTTTTACTGTGGACTTGAATTTTGGCACTTCCTGTTTAGGACACCCTGTACCATGAGTGAGCTTTGCGCCGCTGCACAAAATTTCGCTCATATACGAGGGCTGTCCATAAAGTATAGGTCCTTTTTATTTTTTTCAAAAACTATATGGATTTCATTCATATGTTTTTACGTCAGACATGCATGAACCCTCGTGCGCATGCGTGAGTTTTTCCACGCCTGTCGGTGACGTCATTCGCCTGTGAGCACTCCTTGTGGGAGGAGTCGTCCAGCCCCTCATTGGAATTCCTTTGTCTGAGAAGTTGCTGAGAGACTGGCGCTTTGTTTGATCAAAATTTTTTCTAAACCTGTGAGACACATCGAAGTGGACACGATTCGAAAAATTAAGCTGGTTTTCAGTGAAAATTTTAACGACTGATGAGAGATTTTGAGGTGATACTGTCGCTTTAAGGACTTCCCACGGAGCGAGACGTCGTGCAGCTCTCTCAGGCGACGTCATCAGCCTGTTTCAAGCTGAAAACCTCCACATTTCAGGCTCTATTGATCCAGGACGTCGTGAGAGAACAGAGAAGTTTCAGAAGAAGTCGGTTTCAGCATTTTATCCGGATATTCCACTGTTAAAGGAGATTTTTTTAATGAAAGACGTGCGGACGGGTCCACGCGTCGGGACGCAGCCGGCGCGGAGCGGCGGCACAGGAAAAACACCTCCGTGTTGATAACCATTTGTAAAATCCAGGCGGCTTTTGATGGCTTTCAGTGGAGTGAGTATATGAGAAATTGTTGAACAGCTGGACATGTTCCAACTTGTCCTTAAGGCTTCCAACGGAGGTGTTTTTCGTGTGGCAGAGCGTCGCGGCGGCTGCGTCCCGACGCGTGGACCCGTCCGCACGTCTTTCATTAAAAAAATCTCCTTTAACAGTGGAATATCCGGATAAAATGCTGAAACCGACTTCTTCTGAAACTTCTCTGTTCTCTCACGACGTCCTGGATCAATAGAGACTGAAATGTGGATGTTTTCAGCTTGAAACAGGCTGATGACGCCGCCTGAGAGTGCTGTGCGACGTCTCGCACTGTGGGAACTCCTTAAAGCGACAGTGTCACCTCAAAATCTCTCATCAGCCGTTAAAATTTTCACTGAAAACCAGCTTAATTTTTCGAACCATGTCCACTTCGATGTGTCTCACAGGTTTAGAAAAATTTTTGATCAAACAACGCGCCAGTCTCTCAGCAACTTCTCAGACAAAGGAATTCCGACGAGGGGCTGGACGACTCCTCCCACAAGGAGTGCTCACAGGCGAATGACGTCACCGACAGGCGTGGAAAAACTCACGCATGCGCACGAGGGTTCAAGCATGTCTGACGTAAAAACATATGAATGAAATCCATATAGTTTTTGAAAAAAATAAAAAGGACCGTTACTTTATGGACAGACCTCGTAAATAACTATACTAACTAATAACCAACCAACATACGCCTTTGATTGGATTGGCAGTTACCGTGTTGCATCCCTCAACATTTGCATAAAATAGATTTCTTGCCTATTTTGGCCACTGAGCTGGCAGCATAGCAACTATGTCTCTTCTCTATGAAAACTGAATGTCATCTGGTCACTTTGCCTCTGTCGATGGCAGCTAATGTGACAAAGGGCGATGGGGATCCCAGGCATGCTTGACAGCATTATGAACGATGTTATTGGACAAACTGTCAGGACACCATTTCCAATAGCCAAAGTATTTTTCTGCATCATTTGTTCTGTAAATTGAAAATTTTTGTTTTTGTTGGCAAAAATAACAGTGATACTGATATGTTTGTGAGAGACTGATTTATCAGTCAGACTATACTGCAAAGGAGACACAAGGGTCCAACCAGGACACAGAACACGACATCAATTCTTGACTCTTAGTTGACCTGTCCAGTCCACCAGGGCTGCGCAAAACTCTGTTTTCTTGCCGTGCCCGACCAATGCTTGTTTTTTTTTTTGACCACGCCTTTTCTCTCAGCCTGTTAACCTGCTTCTCCGTGCCCAAACCATGCTTGCTTTTGACTCCGTTTTTGCCACCTCCTGTACACCTGTTTGCCCGTGCTGGAACTCTGCTCATCTACTGACCACGCCACCGCCTCAGACTGTCTGTACCTCCGCCTGTATATCGACCTCTGCCTGTTTTTTGATAAAGCCTTTTTTCTTAATCCCACCTCTGAGCAATGAGTCTGCATGTGTGTCCACCTGCCTGCCGTGCCACGCCACCTCAGTTCCTGACAACTTTAACTAAAGCTGTTTCAAACCTCTAGTGCCTCAGGTGGAGGTGAGCGATGCATCCAGTAGATGGCAGGATGTCTATGGGATATCACATAAGTAAAACAAAGCTATGGTTTCAACAATGTGGTGCATCAAAGTTAACCACCATCTATCGACTTCATCCTCATTACGTGCTCCTTTAATGTGGTGAGTTACAAGATGGTGGTATTTATCATCTTGGAGTTATTGCCGACACAGTATGGCTGGGATGAATCTGTGTTCAGCAGATATTGTGACAGCTAATCTCACACTGACACACTAACAGCTCTGCTGGATAAAGTTGGAAGATGAACCTGGATACTTTAATACCATTTACTATCCACAATTTGACCACCCGCCAATACTGACAGACATTTAACCAAATATTTATCGTCATAAACCAAACTGACGGGTTTGTAAAAACTTTAACCTGACAGGTGCAGTTCAGCTTTCAGCTTCTAAAGGATGAAGAAACCACATCAGATGAATCCTGCTGCTGTTGTGAGGCTAAACGCCTGTGAGGGTCAGCGGAGGAAGCGGTCAGAGCGTTTCTCATCGTCAGCTGGTTCTGGAGAAAATTCCAAAGCCCTCGGTCGCTCTGCCTCAGATAAAGACAAATCTGAGACGACCAACGCAAGGACTGAAAGTCCAGCCTCAGCAGCTGGTAGACAAAACAGCAGATAACAAGCATGTGAGTGACTAGCAAAGGCTAACGCGGCGGCGTCACTGGACCGTTCCTGTCCTCCATCTTTAACCCCAATCTCCTCCACACTGCCTCTTAAAAACCATCTTGAGCTTCTAATTTTGACTTAAATTCTTAACACCAGCTGTTCTGGATGGCTTTCTCAGGATTCAACCCCTCACTTTAGCTCTGCCCACTCAGAATAGTTTTTCTGAGTTACTGTCAGAAAACTCAAAAACTGTTTGTTTGTTGACCTTCATGTATTGCTGTAATGTTTACAAGTGACTTGAAAATTTTAGACAAAAGTATCGTGAGGATTTGATCCATGGTCATGTGGTGTGTTTCTCTGGTCACAACCCAGCACATATGTGCCTCAGTGTTGATGACCCCAGTGGCTGGATAAGGTCAAGGACTCATCCATGTTTGACCTGGCAGCAGCAGCAGATAGATGATTATTTTGGAGTGGTGGAGATGGACCAGTCATCTGCCTGGGTGGCTGGCATCCGGGAACAATACTTGTTGTCATGTCGGAACAATACTTAACCAGTCAGCACAGCTCATTAAACCATGAGGTCGTTATATCAGAGGACGGCCGTTTGAGATGCAGTTGCCACATCAACCAGAAAAAAATTGATGTTACAATGGCAGCCGGGATCATCAAACATTAAAGGATATTGATGGTGTGTGTGTGTGTGTGTGTAAAGTTTAATCCAAATTGAACTGAAAAATCAAATTCCATGACCCTATTGAACTTGGCCTTTGTGAAATGAACCCTTACAGGGTTAGTCCACAGGGCACTGATCCACAAAAGTGCAAAAATGGAAACAGCTTAATCCGGTTTACCTCCTAACAGGCTGGTTCATAAATTGTAGACCTGGCAACTGGCTGACTTATAAAGTGCAGACCTGGCAACCTGCTTCAGCTTCAAATTTTTACCTGGATGGAGGACAATCCAATTGGATTCCAGGCATAGACACTGTGAAAACCCCGCTTAAAGACGTTCGAACATGACTGCAGTGTTGAGACGATGAATACCCCGAAGTCACCACGTACTGTCAATGGTTTGAAGAACTGGGATGAAATTTTTAAACAGTTCAAATATTGGATTCCGATGCACAAATCTGGTGCAGATGAAGGCCCTAACTACTATATGCACCACATTTGTTGAAGATTGACAAAGAAGGATCAAGAAGTTACTCTGATGCTCCAAAACCTGCTCTGATTTGCTATTCAGGATTAAACAGGAAGAAACGACGCTCTGTGGAATAGACTCATTAAAACTGTCATTCAGGGGTCAACCTTCGTCCACATGCCAGGTTCGGTACATACTGGAGAAAGACCTTGAGAGGAGATGACCAATAAGCAGACATCACCTTGACCCCTTGACCCCAATGACTGAGCTTTGACAAATTGACATTCTCTGGGTAATTGTGGAACCCACCTATAGGTACATGTGTTTGGTACAAACCAGAGCGAGAAAAGAAATTTGGCCGCAATGACCTGCACTTATGCCAAAACAAACCCTTTAAGGGCAACTCTGGGGTCAAAGTTCATCTGCTGAGAAGAGCAGAGGAACAAACAAACAAAGGTTCAGGTTAAAGTATGATTTTAATCTGAACCTCTTCTTTGCTATGATGTCACAGATTCACACTGAGAGGACCGCCCACAGGTGAGCCAATGAGGTGGCGGTGTTAAGATGTGGGTCTGGTTCCTGCAGGACTGAACACGGGTCCCAGCTGGTTCTGGTACGTCGGTAACGAGTGGAGCAGATGATCAATGTGATGTTCGCTTATTGATCTGACTGCAAACTGTTGACAAGCTCACACGTTCATCGCTGTGTGTCTGAGTGAAAAATCAGATTTTATTGTTCTTGGACACAAAGAGTGCAGCAAGCGCAGCAGAAAGAAGCATAAATCTTTGTCTGTTTGCTGAGACGTGGTTCTGTGTTGGTTCCCACGCCAACAGCAAAATGCCACGATTGTCCAGGAAGGAAGCACATGACCTTATCTGAAGTCACCGGGTGCATCAGGCAGTGGCGTGAAGAATCATCTGAACATCATCCGGACACAAATAAATCCAATTTCACATCATTTACAGCAGCTGCTGATCACACAAACTGTGTTTTTGTCCTTGTTACAGTAAGACTGATGCAGTTTGTTCCACATAAATCCCGGTCCGATTCCAGACTGAACTAGATTACTGGATCTTTATCCAAAATATGTCATCAAATGGTTTAGTGGCAAATACAAACATGCTCACGCTCACTACAAAGAGCCTGTTACTCTTTAAATCAGTCTGATGCAAAAAGGAAGCAGAGCAAAGAAAATCATGCAGCTGAACATTTATGATGAGGTACATTTAATAAAAATGATGATGTGCAACAGTTCTGGTGAACCTGAGAACCACACTGAGGAAAAGTACATAGTTTTGTGTGGATGATGGAACTGTGGCAGTCAAAGAACAAGAACCTGCTGATGGAGTTGCCATGGATACAGGCAATAGTCTAATAAGGTCCATTAGGTAACAGTGTCCATGAGGGCAGCAGCAAACAGGTGATCCAGACAAACAGGCAGAGGGTGAAAACACAGAGGTCAAAATAGGAACCATCCCTGAATGAATCACAGAGAGGGGCTGTATTACACCCGCCATCTGTAGCCAGGGTCCGGAAAGTAAAAGTGTCATTGAGGATGCCCCCGGTGCCCTGTGAAGGAACAGCAGGCCTCTAACTGCCTTTCATTCAGGAGGTCCACAGTCAAAACTTCTCTCTTTCCTGTGGAGAAGGACTGTGCCAAGGAACAGAGGGGCACTGATGATCCTATTGCACCACCACCCATTCTGTAGCTCAGCCCGTCAAATGGATGAAAACAAATTGGGAGGTGTCCATAGGGCAGGAACCTGGCTGGAGGCTAAACATCACAACAGAAAGAGACTAAAATTCTGTACAAGTCTTTGGGTCGCCGTTATATCACTCATTTGGTGGCAGACATGGTTCAATCCAGACACTTGGACAAGACCCTCTGGGGAAAGCCGCCACGTGTTCTGAAGATGCTGCTGCTGCTTGTGGAGCCTCCTGTTCCACTCGCTGATGGCTGAGTTAAAGACTGCAGATCCTGGGTGACTTTAGTTAGGCTTGGTGTTCGCTGCTATTGTGCATTCATCTTGCAAGCCTGCAAGAATAGTGCGTTCCTGACTGGATTGTTCTCCATGGGGGTTGACCTGGTGAAATTGTACTGTAACAATTTTAGTGGAACTGAGAATCACAATGATGGAATTATGGCAGTCAGACAACATAGGACAAGCAGTCTTCTGTTCAATAACCAGATCCGCATGGAAACAGGTTGATGGAGTGGTGTTGGATACAGGCGGTAGTTTGATACACATAAGACAGTCCAACAGGCAACAGTGTCCATGAGGGCAGCAGCAAACTGCTGCTCTCATAGACACTGTTCCCCGGGCCTTTCAGCTTTTTAACTTTTCCCTGAAGGGGCAAGGAAATGTGGATTATTAGGTTTGAGTTCCTGACTTTTTTTTATATTTATTTATTTATTTGAATTTTTAATGCATTGGAAATAGCGTTTCTAAGATTCATCCCTATAGACCTATTGTATGGACACATTGACCCACCCTTTGCACTGCTCCCTTACTGGTGCACTTACAGTGACTGAATGTGGAATATACCCTCACCATGAATGTCCACTCTGTTGGTGTTGGTGCTTCTTCCTTGTCTTTGCGTGTGTTGAATGTACTGTATAAGTATGTGTCTTGAGCTATGGGGTGTTTAAATTTCCTTTTGGATCATTAAAGTATCTATCTATCTATTAAACCGATCCAGACAAACAGAAAGCAGGTCAAAACACAGAGATCAAACACACCAGGCAGACAAATCAGGAATCGGCACACTAATCTTGAGGAACACAAGGAGACAGAGTGGGTCAGCAAATGGAGATCAAACACTGAAAGAGAAAGCAGCCATAGATGGAAGACAATGGCTGCTTTGAGTGTGTAACTTGATCAACAGGAGAAGGGATTGTGCATGTCAAACCTGAAGGCTGTGGAAAGGAAGTAAAGCCAATGGAACACATAAGGAACAGACATATAATAATAATAATAATAATAATAATAATAATAATAATAATAATAACAATGACTTGGATTTCTATAGTGCCTTTCATTATACCCAAGGTCGCTTCGCAAGAGTGGGAGGAGGGAGGTAGAGGGCGGGGGAGGGGGGTTAGGGAGGCTACGCAATAGAGGTGTATTTTGGGGAGCTTTTGGAACTGTGTCAGAGAACTGGCAGAACGGATGAGAGGGGGCAGGCTGTTCCAGAGGGTAGGACCAGTTACACAGAAAGCCCTATCTCCAAAGGTTCTGAGTCTGGTGCGGGGAGTATAGAGTAAGTCCTTGCTGGTGGAGCTTAGGGACTGTGACTGGGAGTAGGGGTGGAGGAAGTCAGTGATGTACTTGGGTGCCAGTGAGTGGAGTGATTTGTAGGTGAGGAGGAGGATTTTGTAGCTGATGCGTTTTTTGACTGGGAGCCAGTGGAGTTTCTTGAGGATGGGGGTGATGTGCTTCCAGGGCTTGGTTTGAGTTAGCACCCTGGCAGCTGAGTTCCGGACACACTGCAATCTGTCTAGGGCCTTGTTGGGCAGCCCAGACAGGATGCTATGGGAGGTGATGAAGGCATGGATGAGTGTTTCGGTGACTGAGTTGGTGAGTGACGGCCGGAGTCTTGAAATGTTACGCAGGTGGAAGAAGGCAGATCTGGTGATGCTTTGATATGGGAACTGAATGAGAGTGTGGAGTCCAGAATGACACCCAGGTTCCGCACTTTGGATGTTGGGGAGGTGGTGCAGCTATCAATGACCAGGGTGAGGTCTCTAACCTTCTTAAACAGTGATGCTGGGGCCACCACCATAAGCTCTGTCTTGTTGATGTTAAGTTTCAGTAGACTGGTGGTCACCCAAATTTTGATATCCTGCAGACAGTTGTTGAGTTGTATTGGTGGGAGTTGCGAGGAGAGCTTGGTGCTGATATACAGTTGGGTGTCTTCAGCATAACAGTGAAAACTGAGTCCATGGTTGCGGATGATCTGACCAAGGGGGAGCAAGTAGATGGTAAAGAGTAGGGGGCCAAGGACAGATCCCTGGGGAATGCCATGGTTAGCTGCTACTATGGTGGAGTTGGAGCCTTGCAAAGTGATGTATTGTTTTTGGTTAGAGAGGTAGGACTGAGACCAGGACAGTGCAGTGTCAGTAAGGCCGATGTTCTTGGAGAGATTGGAGAGGAGGATGGAATGGGAAATGGTACTGAAGGCAGTGGAGAGGATTGAGACAAGGCCATTATCTGCAGCAATCAGAAGGTCATTTGTGATTTTGATGACAGCGGTTTCAGTGCTATGATGGGGTCTGAAGACGGACTGGAGAGGTTCAAAGAGCTCATGGTGGGACATGTGGTGTTGTAGCTGGGCAGCCACTGCTATTTCCAAGAGTTTAATCAGAAATGGAAGGTTTGAGATCGGGCAGTAGTTGTTGGGGTCATCTGGGTCCAGGCCTGTCTTTTTGAGTGTTGAAATCATGGCTACCAACTTAAAGCTGGAGGGTACCACACCAGAGCTAAGTGAGGCTTTGATGATGGCAACCATCGTGGGACAGATGGTGGGGAGACAGGCCTTCACTAGGGTCGTGGGCAGTGGGTCCAGGCTGCTAGATGAAGTCCTGGCTTAGGTCAAGAGGTCAAGGACTTGATCAGCATCCAGCAGGGAGAAGGTGGAGAGGTAGCTCTGTGGTGGGCAGACAGAAGGATGGTACATATCCTGACAAGGTAGTGTGGCCGGCGGGGAGGGTGTAGTTACCTGGAGCTGCTGATGGAATCCACTTTCCAATGGAAAATATCCAGGAACCTGGAGCAGAGGTCAGTGGCATCAGAGTGTTGCGGGGCATCAGGAGGGTCAAGTAGGCGATTGATGGTAGAGAAAAGTCTTTTGGGGTGTTTTTGTTCGCTGTTGATATGTGTGGAGTAGTGTTTGTAGAGTGTTTTTGCCTGGGTGAGCACATCTTTATAGCACTTGACATTCCAAGAGGTCTTCCAATCAGAACCTGCAGATGGTTCCCCGAACTTATTTTAAAACTCGAGGGGACAGATCTTTTAAAGCTGTGGCACCTCACCTCTGGAATGAGCTTCCCTGTTCTCTTCGCTCACTGGATTCTGTGGATGTTTTTAGAGAGCAACTAAAGACACATTTTTTTAAACTGGCATTTTAGTGTCAATTTATTTTATTGTTCTATATTTGTATGTGTTGTTTTTATTGTCTATTTATATCGTGTGAAGCACTTTGTGACCTTGGTCTGTGAAAAGTGCTATATAAATAAAGCTTACATACTTACTTACATGGTTTCTACAAGCTTCAAGATGGACACTGAGGCCAGATCTTTTGTGAAGCCTCTCGAGCCGGCGCCCCACGGACTTGAGCCTCCGCAGCTCTAGGGTAAACCAGGGAGCAGGATGGGCATAGGAGACCGATTTGGTGATAAGTGGAGCAACAGAGCCCAGGCTGAGTGCGAGGGCACTGTTGTAGTGCTCCACATGGCCGTCGACAGTGCGGTTGGAGGAGTGGATAGCGAGGTTGGATGCTAGGGTGTTAGCCAGCGTAGGTATGCACACAGGTTTTGTATTCCTGTATGTGATGGACCTTTTTGTGGGCTGTTTAGGGAGGTGCACAGGGATGGCTTAGTGGTCAGAGACAGCCAGGTCCATGCAGCAGAGATGGGAGGGACTTGTGCCAGCACAGCACACAGGGCTAAGGTATGCCCCTTGGCATGTGTTGGGCCCTGTACATGTTGTTTAATATTAAAGCAGTCCAGCAGTGAGAGGAAATCCACAGTGAAGGAGCAACTGCTGGAGTCTACATGGATGCTAAAATCCCCCAGTACTAAAGTAGCTGGAGACACAGGGCAGACAGAGGCCAGCAGTTCTGAGAGCTTTCACCCCCCGAAAGCCTCTAACAGGTGGAGGCTTTCGGAGGGTGGTAGACAAGGACTACCTGGAGTTGTGTGGCACCACACAGCATAAAGTGGAGGCACTCAAAGGATGTAGTTGTCACAGGGATTTCCATTAACAGGATGTCAGTGCAGTGTGTAACGGCCAGGCCGCCACCACGGCCACAGCTACGAGGCTTTTGGATGTAGGAATATCCGGTGGGAGTAGCGTGACTGAGTGAGATAAATTCTTGAAGATTCTTCCATGTTTCAGTCAAGCACAGAAAGTCCAAAGTTCTATCCAGAATTATATCGTGGAGGAATAAGGCCGTGTTGTTAAGTGAGCGAACATTCAGCAGCATAAAAGAGGAAACTCGAGGCAATGTGCTGGCAGCCACATGAACCAGAGAGCTCCAAAAGACAGGTGGTGGGCGTGGCCTAGGTAGATGACATCACCGTAGTGAGGTTAGCCAAATGTGTAGCCAGGTAAACAAACTTATGCCTGGCAGCCCTATGCACATAAGGTGGATGACGCAGGAGCTGGAGAGGTTTTATCATGTCAAGGCAGATTGGGAGCATGTGTGGACTGATGTTCCTGACTTCCACTGCGGAGTATTTTAGGAGAGACATGGGGCAGCGTTCTGTTGTTAGCAGCCTAGCTTGGCTTGCTAGCTCTAGGTGAGTTGAAACTGGGAACGAGTCACGGCTGTAGCCTTCAGGTGAGATGTTCACTATATCAGGTGATACAGCAGCAAGCCGAGATGGAACCAGGCCAGAACGCTGGAATGGTCACGGTAGGAGAATTCCGCTATCATTCTGAATGTGATGATAGTAGAGAGCTTGGCTGGGTTCTTGGTTCGTAGCGGCCTGTTTGTAGCATAACACAGTTGTGGTTTACGCACGAGAACAGTACAGTGGTAAAACAGTGCGGAAAGTAAACACACTATACCGGGTAAATGTGTTTAGTTTACCAGCGTCCTCTCAACAACCAGAAGTCTTCTAGTCTATCAGAATAAAAGCATCACATAGGAGAATTCATGAGGAAACAATGTAAACACTCATAACCCACAAGAGATCAAAGGAAAACAGTCACCAAGAGAGCAGAACATTCAGCAGAGATGCTATCGAAATGCAAACCAGAACAGTTATGTGTATTTTTGAAATAGTTTGCACATGCACTCTACAAAAAGCAGTGAGAAAACGAAGTGATAGATTAGTGAATGAGTCCACACCCTCCCGTTTGTTAACAAAAGTGCTTAAAATCTACTGAACTATGATGCACTCGATCAACCCAAAAAGCACCTTTGTTTTGGTTCTGTAATTTCCATAGACCTGCCCGCCACCTGCTGGATGGTTGGTAGATGTTGAATGGATGATGCTAATTAACGGTAAGCGGATATCAGACATGCAGACTCAGATAGAGAATATAAATTAAGCCTTTCAACATTTTTTCTAAATGAACTGTTTTAAATCTTGGTTTGATTTGCAGTCTGCTTATGTTGAAGTTGTTTTAAGTTTTTTATGTCCCTGATGGTTGTGTTACTTCTGTGGGTTTTAAATTCTTGCATGTTAATTTTTTTTTATTTTTTTTTTTTTATTGTGAAGCATGTTGGATATTTCTTAGAAAGTCCTTGATGAATAACTCTGACTTTGTTTTTATTTGTGTTCTGACAGAGAGGCGGTTTAAGGATGAGATGATGTGCAGTCAGAATGTGCAGGATCACACTGTGGGTGTTAAAGACACCACATCAGCCGGGGAAGGATCTCGTCTGTTCTGGACTAAAGGCGGCCTCGGACCGTGCACGAAACCGAGGCTGGAACATTCAGGACCCACGGCACAAAGCTGCACTCCGAACCCGAGGAAATGTGAAGGACAAAGTCAATCCCGTGTCCACGCACCATGACGATGGTTTGGTTTAATCAGATAAAGCTGCTCTTTAATGTAAGACACAATCCTCTGAGCACATCTTTGTCTGCGAGCAGCATTCCACCGAGAATCTCATTATGCTACAAAAGCTGTGAGATCAGCCGCTTTCTGCAGCGTTATCACAAAAAAAAAAAAAAAAAACAGCCTGGAACCACAAAGAGAATTAGTGATGGAGAGAGAAGGAGCTGCCACAGACAGGGCATGGGAGCAGCACGCTTACAGCAATACTGACTCAGGTACGGTGGTCACACGGTGCAAAAAAGGGCCGTCTAAACAACAAGATGAAAAACACTAAATGTATGGACAGATCATTTCACTCAACAATAAGCATGTCACAACACTTAAAAAAGAAATTAACCCTTAAAACAAGATCAATTACATGACACTTTTTTTATCTTGGTAAGAACCAAATTATTTGCAGTGTACCAAGGTTAAAAAAAATAAATCTCATCTTGTTTTAAGGGCTCATTTCTTTCATTTTAAGTGTTTCACATGCTTATTTCTAGATTTAATCTTAATTCAAGACATCTTGTCAAGTGAAATTATCTGTCCATGCAGCAAGATCATTTCCTCAGATTTAGTGTTTGTATCTTGTTTGTAGATGCCCCTTTTTTGCATTGAACACAATACCACTGTGAAAAATCACACTTTAAGACACAAAGGGCCTTATTTACTAAATGTTTGTGTGTAAAAACATGCACAAACTCCACTGCACTCACAAATACACCTGGGTGCTGAATTACTGACAGTGTGCATCGAGGATAGCATATGTGAAAAGTGCAAAATAGTGTGTACTGTTCATTTAACATGTTCACCTTTATGAATATGCAATTTAGGGTTTGTCCACCCGAGTAGACTAAATTCTGGGAAGGAGCATGCAAACAGGTGAGGATGGGACACATAAACATGATTCATCAAGAACAAAAGATAATTTAGCAGGTCCTGGGAGCGTCTGAATTTTGCACATTTGAAACCTTAGCATTAGCCTGTTCAAGGCTCTATGCTTAGCCCTAGAGGTCACTGGCCATGCTGGACAAGTTGGGGCTCAGATGTACTTGCCGCATGGCAAATAAACCAATTCAAATATACTGTATGTATATATGTATGTATATGTATGTGTGTGTGAGTGATATCGAGTATCTGCCGATACAGAATCCAGCCCAGTATTGCACTTGCACAGAAACATATTGCAGGCACATTAAAAATCAACCCATTGTGTAAGTTTGACAAGTTAACAGCTCTGACATGCATTAAGGAGAAAAAAAAAATCAAATTTAATAAAAACTATTTTTTTTTCTCGAAGGTTAAATAAACCAAAGTTTTTCCTCAACTCCACCGAGTACAGAGTTGTAGGAGTAAAACTCTGTGTAATATTGTCAGTTTCTTTAGAACCCTTATTTGAATAAACACTGCCATCCAGTGGTCTTAGAAAAAACATCAAATGCTTTATGAGGCCTCGTTTTTCCATCACTATCGTTATCTGAGATCTTAATAAATCACAGCCAAAGCCTCTTTTAAGGCGACTTATGTTGCAGTTTGGCAGTTTATAATTTAAATTCATTTTTAAAAAGCAACAATAATGCACCCACCCCACCCCCCCCAATCACCACTTTATTGTCTTGAAGGGGTTTGTGTTCTCCAAGGATCCTGGGAGCTGTGGTGTCTGGAGCATTAGCTCCATCCTTGACAAACTGGTCCTCAGTGAGGATAAAAACAAACAACGATCTTCATGACCCTTTATGATTGACACAGTTAGAGACAGCGTCACCTCGCCCGGATTAGGGAGGTCGGCGCCTCCTCCTGGTGCCAGGCCTGTTGTCTGTATTGTTTCGTCTGGTTTTAGATTCTGTTTGCTGACAGATTATCGGTTTAAGGCCACGACGCAGAAAACCTCAAAGTGAAGACAAACAGTCAACTGTCTGTAACTATGACAACAGCTGCAGTGCGCGTCTCTGATTCAATTTACAATCGCACATCTTCTCTGTCACACGCGCTAGTCTTCTCTGAAGCGGCCATTGTGCGTGATCATAACTGACACACGGGTCACATGTTTGCTGAATCACCAAGAAATACAAGAGCTGCATTCATCCAAAAACACACAAACCCGAGGTCAGAGGGTTCGAGTCCTATGACTCGAGAGTGTCACAGGTTCATGCACAGAAATCAGGTCACACTATGCTGGGTGCACGCACACACACACACACACACATACACACACACACACATATATATATATATTACTTCATTAGTTTCTAGTACTTGTCAAAACATTTTCAGCCTTTGCAAAAACCAAAAGGTACTGAAGATGGGGGGGCTGACAGACCGCACACTGCAGTCTGCATTTGAAATGGATGTTGCCGCAGGAACAGGTCCCCTGACAGTATGAGGACTGCTGGATGACCCCTGCCTGTGGACGTCTCATCTTTTGTTAATGACTACGTTTACATGCCGTTAATATTCGGGTTAAGGTCAATATTCCGGTTTCTGAATCATTAGGAATAACCCGTTTACATGCTTAAGCAGACAGAGTTACTCCTGTACACATGGTCATTGGTATCATTTGGAATATCTCCATCTAAACAGCGATGCACGTCTTCCACCGGTGCTTGATTTGGTCTGGCGTTCGTGCAAATCCTGCTTCGTGTAAAACCCCTCACTACACACTTTTCTCAAACAGGCATTAACATTTTTCCTCACTTTTCTCTCCTGCGGGCTGCCTCCACATCAAAACAGCGAGCGTAGTCTCTGGACCTGTTGCCAGATTTGGCGCAGCTCTGCACAGCAGAGAGGGGGGCGGTGTGAGTGGCCCGCTGCGGCGTTTACCGAGCCCGCAGACTCAGTAAGTGCATCAGAGGCAGAGCAATCGCGGTGATGCCAACTGGTGCCGCGACCGGCCCGCCTGATAAGGACGCAGAACACAATACGCTGTTTACCTCTGCTTCTGTTTTGTCCAGTGGGCTGCGCGCGTTGCATACAAGTAGTTGCCGTATTCAAAAGACCAAGATTCCTTGCGGATAAGACATGCGCAGAACACAAAATACTGTTCCTTTCTATGGGGATATCCTGATGCGCATTTATATGACCTGATATTCGGGTAGAAAAGGAGTAACCCAGGGGTCTTATTCGGGTTTTTAAAAACCAGAATATGAACATATTCGGGTTTTTGCGGGTGTTTACATGGCTGTGCACAACCGGGTTATTGCTAATATTCCAGTTATGAAAGGGTTATGAAAGGGTTACTGGCTGCATGTAAACGTAGTCATTATGTCACGTTGTTTGATTTCTTGTTTTCTGTTTCGTCAGCTCTGTTAAACTTTTTAAAACCTTGTAACTGTTAGAATGACCTAAGCAGTGGGTCGCCCCTCTGATTGTGGTCTGCTTGAGGTTTCTTCCTCAATATCCTCAAGGTCAACACTGTGTCATTACACAGCAAAGCCAAATCAGAGTGCAAGGGTGAGTCATTACATAGCGAGTCCGAGTTCAAGGCCAACACCAAGTCATTACATAGCGAGTGTGAGTCCAAGACCGAGTCACTACATGGCGTGCCTTTAATACATGGATTCACCACGTGTGTGTGTGTTCACATGCACTCGGCTCACACCGATAATAACGGGACTAACAATATAATAATAATAATATCTTGCTCAGGGACACTTGTACTTATTTTTTGTTTGTTTGTTTGTTTTTTGCAGAATTTACACCTTAAAACTGAACATTTTAGCTCGACTTTAGTAGTTAACAGAGGCCTGGGTGCATGCGACCTCTGACCCAGTGCCATTGTTCTTGTGGGCCGATGACAGATCGTGGCAGACTGACCGACCTCGTAAAGGTTTGGTGGTGTTCAGGATCTGGATTGTTGATTTCACAGAACCATATTTGTTTGTCCTCAACAGGAATCAAAGCAAATGAACCAGTGATTGATTCATGGAGCAGAACATAGCGGCAGAGTCTGACCGTCCATGTAAACGCCCTGCGCCACGCTGCTGCCACATGTTTGGGTAAGACCCCGCTCCCCTCCACATCTACCCATCACTCCTCGCCGCCAACTGTCAGGGGGCGGGGCCTTTAAAGCCATTACGCATATGAGTGTAAATCTGCACACACATCTCTCAGCATGGATTCATCACTTTTGTTTCCAGTCATCATTCATTCATTCATTCTACAGTGTGAATTCATCCAAAATATAAATGATTTAAATACTCATATGACTTTAACATTCCCCCCTCAAACTGGATTCACTTATCCGGGATCAGGTTAACGGGAAAAGATACACCACCTGAATCCATCCTTCATCATTAAAGCTACAGTCTGCAAGATTTAGTGCCATGTCATCTAGTGGTGAGATTGAAGACTGCATTACGAAGTCTGATCACAATTTTGTTTCATGCTTCCTTATCATCCTTGTGATTAGGAATATGTTTGAACAGCCATTGGGAGAAACCACTGACTGCTCTTTTTCTTCAGTATCAGCCGCACTAAAATACATATTCCATTTATGCTAATAATTCTTTCAGTTGCCAAAGCAGATCTAATTTTGATCTGCATACTGATTTGGCATAGGGAACTTTCTTCACTTCGTAACATGATATCTTGTACAATGAACAAGCAAATGTCATTTAAAATGACTGTTGTCTGCATTCAGCAGCTTGATAGCAGAAGGAATAAAAGATCTGGAGAATCTGTTCGTTCCTCCCAACAGTACATAATAACAGCGGCCTAACCGTAACCCTGACCCTAACCCTGACCCTAACCATAACCCTGAAGGCATCACCGTGAACTGACCGGACAGCACGTGATCAGGCTGGCTGAGAATACACTTGAGGTTGAGGTTCTCGTATTTAACGTGGGTAACCAACAAAAGTCTCAATGAAGGACTTATTTTCAGAAGGGCCCACAGCACGTGTGTCTCACCCCTCCCCAGCACTGATGTTAAGAGTGCCAGTCGGGAGCGTGGCTGCGATCGGGAAACGAACCCGAGTTGCTGGCGTCCCAGTCCAACGTGCAAGCTGTTACACCACCACCTCCCTTAGCTTTCTTTTTCACCTGATTCTCCCAAAATGAACGTAAGTCTCTTTGCTTGACCCCAATTATTTTAGAGCAAACATTGACCTTTCAGGCCGTTTGTGTCCTTGACAGACAATCCGTTGAACCAGCAAATGCAAGAGAATGTTAACAGACTTTCAATAAATGAGCAATAAAAGTTACTTAAAATCCTCAGTCTGACATTGAAAGAGCTCAGTGTCCTCATCAGATGGATTCTGTGTGTTGATGTCAAACACTATTCCAAGGTATCTATAAGACTGCATCCTCTGGACCTCTACACCGTGTATGACACTAGCTTTGTGCCCCGTGTTGGTCTGCCTGAAATCAATGAACATTTCTTTAGTTTTGGACACATTCAGGTCAAGGAAATCATCATCACACCAATTAACAAACTCAGATAGAAAATCAGCTCCTCTGTCAGATCTGGTTTGTACTGGCAGCTCTTCATCCACCACCAACTTCTATCACACGTTTCATTTTTCATCTGAAGGTTCTGGACGGTCACTGATCTGATCTGAGATGACTGACAGGACAAGTCGGGGAAAAGTTCAACAACAAACATCAGCGGACTTAAAAGTTTTGGATCAACTAACATAAACAGCAGCAAAGAACTCCCACTGTTCCCTGTCAGGCTCACAGCTATATGAACAAGACAAGCTCTTATAGCATCATGACGTGTTAAAGCTAATCGCACAACACGTCACCGAATCCAAGCATTTAAAGTTTAAAGCCGTCTACTCCACCCGGTTATGTGAAAATCAGGTTAATAGTTTTTGAGTAAACCTGCGGATCAGTCAACAAAGTTCAGCATAACCTCCTCACTCGTATCCAACAGCAGCCTCTACTGAAGGTTCTTGAAATGGAGTGATATCTCCACCTGGTGGACATTTACCATGAATGCAGGTACAATAGAGCTCTAGTAACGGTACATACAAGTCCAATTTTACTGGATTTTCAGATGTAAATTGTTTTTGTTCATCTACTTGTCAAATTAAAGATATTAAAGTGTCCCTGTCAGGCCATGACGTTTTTATATTCTTGAAGAATAAAAAAAGCTTTTTCTTCATGTTGTCTTTGTTTTTTTTTACCATAAAATTACACTGAACAAGGATTTAGACGTTTCGTTACCCATCTGAGAATTTGAATTTTCCGCCTCCGAGTTGACCTACTTTTTTGCTGCGACGGAGGTGACGTCATTCGAGTAGATGTCTCTCAGCGCCGCTCTGTTTACCAACACGGCAGACACGGACAGGAAAGGCATAGTGCGCGATTATAGTGAAGATTTAAGTGACATATCGATTGTTTTTGAAGTATAGCATAAACATTTTTCTACAATATTATGCCTGATAAAATTTGACAACAGATATAGAAGTAAAATTTTCTTTTATTTAGAGATCTTTTCCCCATCCCATGTGTGTCTACAGCTTTTCAGAAAAACATTTGGAATCATTTGCTTTGAATAAAAAGTGAAGAATTAGCAATCACAAGAAACTGACTTATAAATGATTAAATATATACAGAATGTACAGAAACTTTATTTTCAGTGATTTTAGAACAAACTCCTGAATTTAAGCATGCTGTGCTGCTGAAATATTTTTTCATACACAAACACATCGTGCCAGGAATAAATGATCATTTATAAGAAAGTGGTGAGTCAGCAAACCATTCTGTGTCGTCTTCCTCAGCGCTGCTGCTGCTGTCAGCTGACAGCAGCAGCTTCATCCTCTTTCTGTCGCGTTCAGCTGGAACATACACGGTTTGGAGCCGCTCATTATTTACACCGTTAATATCTTCATCAGAAACTTCCTCATCTTCTTCAAAAACAATCGATATGTCAATTAAATCTTCGCTATAATTGCTCACTATGCCTTCGCTGTCCGTGTCTGCCGTGTTGGTAAACAGAGCGGCGCTGCGAGACATCTACTCGAATGACGTCACCTCCGTCGCAGCGAAAAAGTAGGTGAACTCATAGGTGGAAAATTCAAATTCTCAGATGGGTAACGAAACGTCTAAATCCTTGTTCAGTGTAATTTTATGGTAAAAAAAAACAAACAAAGACAACATGTGGAAAAAGCTTTTTTTATTCTTCAAGAATATGGCCTGTCATGGCCTGACAGGGACACTTTAATATCACCTGAACACCACACAGAGCCGTGTTCTGTGATAAAAACCCTTATCTGCTAGTAAGTAATAAAAGTCTCACTCCCAAAAATCAGTCAGTCACTCACTCAGCAGGGGTGGTGGCCAAGTGGTTAATGCGCTTGGTTTCAGTGCAGAAGGTGCCGGGTTCAAATCCCACCCCTGCCACATTTCTCCATGTTGCATCAGGAAGGGCATCCGGCGTAAAACCTGTGCCAATTCAACATGCAGATCCACCTTGGATTTGCTGTGGCGACCCCGAGTGCAAACAAGGGAGCAGCCGAAGGGACTTACTTTACTCTGTAAATTTCACTTCTCAATCATGAATCAAGTAGCACTTACATACACCGTCCACCAGATGGCCCCATCAACAATAGAAGTAACACAGACGCAGTCACTCTGAAGTTCTGAGCTTTACATTAATTAGTACCTCATTTGTTTGAATTTATTCACCCTGAAATGTTCTGGACTTTTCTTATGCTCCTGAAAAAGTGAACACTGAACAAGGGGCGGTGATGGTTAAGCGTTGCGCTTGAGACCAGAAGATCCGCGGGTCAAATCCTAGCCTGACCGGAAAATCACTAAGGGCCCTTGGGCAAGGTCCTTAATCCCCTAGTTGCCCCCGTTGTGTAGTGCGTGCCTTGTATGGCAGCAGCATGACATTGGGGTGAATGTGAGGCATCATTATAAAGTGCTTTAAGTGTCTGATGCAGATGTATGGGTCAGATGTATCTAAAGTAGTGTTTCTCAAAGTTGTTTTTTTTTTTTTAAAGAAATTTACAAATGCTGCTTCATTCCATTTTGGGTTGGACTAACAGTTTGACTAACTTTGCCTGTTTTCTCCTCTTATACATCATGAATATGTCCATGTTGTTCTTGACTGTCACAACTGCATCACAACGTTTACTGTCCCCCGTTGATAATAACTAAAGCACGGAAATCGACACAATGATAAACCGACGTGATGAAGCGTCCCGTCTGAACCCATCTCGTCTCCGTGGCAGTCCTCTGGCTCGCCGGCTGGCTGTAAACCCGCTACCTGCTAATAGGTTATTGATGGGTGCCAGAGGAGATGATGACATCACCTCCAGCCAATAGCAGAGCCGAGTCGGGTGGATACAGAAGAATAGATGATGTGATGGCGGGATGAAGATGGAAGGATGTAGAGATGCAGAAGAGAGCTTTTAATTTGTGTTTTGCTGAACTCAGCGGCTCCTCGTGTGGAGGGAGGAAAAAAGACGGCAATGAAAGAGAATAAAAAAGAAGCAGAAGTAAGACTGAGGAGTAGATAAAGGAGGTGTAGAGAAATATGATTTCATGCTTTCAGGAGGTTAGCTGGGAAGGAAGAAACGATGTCCCCATATCAGAGTCATGATGATGAAGACCACAGAAAGTAGAACGCTTCAGTTCACGTCCAAACACCGTCTTCATGTCGCTCCACTTCAGTCCTGTTACATTTCTCTTTCTTATGAATCTTCATTTAGTTTGTGGACATTATTTGAGAAAGTGGAAACGAGGAGCAGTAATGAAAATTAATATCACTGAATTTGTTATTTTTTTGGATCCTGACAGTATAATATTTCGGTAGTACTCATTTTTGGCTAACGTACTTTCTTCGAAAACAAGAAGTTTTCATTTCAAGACCATCCATGTAAGGGGATTTGCACCAGCAAGAGCACCTGGTGAAAAAAACTGTGCCAAATTAACAGGCAGATTCATATCAGATCTGCTGTGTCAACTCTGGAAAAAAAAGGCAGCAGCTGAAAGAACTTACAGTACTTGTTTTGCACTACAGGACCACTTTAATAATTATCTAATGTGGCCAAGAGTTTAAGCTGAACTACTGTCATTTTCAAATCTGCTCCTTCAACTTAAAATCTAGAAGAAAAACTTAATGACGGAAGATTTTTACACAGTTTTATATGTTTAAAGGGTCCGTGGCCGTGTTTAATTAACCATCATTAAGGCTAAAAGGAGCCTGCAGTGTAAAATTCACACCAGAGAATCACAGTTTAACCATTTCCACGACTATACACTGTCCTCATCTGAAAGTGAATTCATGGAGAGTTAGAAACAACAACCCCCAAAACAGAAAAAGTTGGGACCCCCCAGCTGTGATTCTTATATTTATTTTGATGTCTGTTTCATTGCACGATCCCAGTGTGAGGGTTTGATCACGCGATGGTGTCTTTTAAGCAGGAACACAGTGCGAGGTGTGCCACTGATATGGAATAAATAAAACATAAAAACCAGCTGGTACCTGTGGAACCACAACGTGCCGCTGAGGTGGAATAAAAAAAAAAACAAGAAAAAACATACCACCCACAGGATTCATTGCCAGCCTGAAACTTTACCACTGAGCTACTGTCACTGGCCTATAAATGGTGTGGGAAAATGCAAATTTCACTGCCAGCACGACAGTGATTGTCTACAGACTGTTGTCGCACCAAGAGTGCGAATGTCCACACATTTTCTAAGTGCCATGCGAGCGGTGTTAGATGTTCATGTGTGTCATCTGGAATTTGGCCGACACCTGCTGCGAGAGGGTTTGATGGGCTCGCACAGCGCACACTCTGTCTTTCAGCCACTGGTGTGCGCAAATAGTTGTAGCAACAGGTGTACGATGCGTTGGAGACAGGGACGATTTCACACGTTTTGCACACAATTCCTGCTTCATCCGCACTTCGACCAAACTTCACACTATGTGTGAAGGGGCCCTAATATTCATTGATTTCTGCATTTCAGGCTTGAAACACGTTCCAAAAAATGCCCATGTGGTCAGGGAACCAAGGTGTTAGTTGATTTTTGGTTGTCTTATTTTTTATTAACTACTAAAATGCATAAACAGTTGAGACCCCACTGCACATTTAAGCAGCTTTTGTCCAAATCTAGTGGGTGATGTGAGCATTTCAGGGCTTCTGTACATACATCCTACTTGAAACCCAAATTTCAGTAATAAATAAATAAATAAATAAAACAAAAGACAAAAGGCATTTATAAATATCAGAAATGTATGATTTTTTTTTTTTTTTTTTTTTGGCAGGCAGATCTTTGAGGTCCCAGTATTAATGTATGAAAATGTACATTTTGAGAGTTTGACAGTACTTGAGTTTTAAGACGCAGAAGGTTTTGCCGGACGGACAAACAGACAGAAGGGCGGACAGCAACTTCTCTTGACAAACACATCTTACAGTTGTGGCAAAAGTTAGGACCCTAAAGCATTTACCACTTTGTAATGTTCCCGTTCCTTCTCACAATTTCTTGGTGTTGAAGATACCAACGATGAAACCTTTCAGGTGTTAGTTTGCCCCAATCTTCCTGCAAACTTGTGTGCAACAGTACAGGGTCATCATCATTTAATTTGGTTTCATTTTCATTTCAATTTGTTTCAAAATTCTCCACACATTCTTAGTTGGGTTCAGGACAGGACTGCAGGCCGGCCAGTCCAGAACCCGTTCCCTCTCCTTCTGCAGCCACGTCATGGTAATGTGTGCAGAATGTGGTTGAAAAATGCATCAACGTCCCTGGAAAAGATGTCGTCTTGAAGGCAGGATGTGTTCCTCTAAAATCTCACTGTACCTTTATGCATTAATGCTGACATCATAGAGTGTAAATGTCCTTTGACAAGGACATGGACAGCCTCAGGCCGGAACTGGTCCTGAGTTTTGGATTTGTTGCTGATGACGGTCTGGACTTTGGCCTGAGGATGAAGATGTTTGAACATTTGATTGAATTTGTAAATGAAACCTGTCATATTGTGTGACAGACAATCAACAAGTCCAAGATCTGTGGTGCAGACTTCAGGTTCTAGTTCGAGTTCGACGTGTGTTCAGGAAGCGGTCAAAGTCTCCACTGTCTCGCTGCTCTTAGTGTTCAAAACTAAAGTCAAACAAAGATCACACACACACACACACACACGGAGCGCCGTGTGGGCACGGCAGAACCAACCGACTAAAAAAGGCTAGCTGTCACCATGGCAACGTTCAGGACGTGTACCAATCGGAGGTCAACTTGATGAGGTAATGTTGTCGAAAGCTTTCCGAGCCTGTGACTCAGTCAGACACACAGGAAAACACACACAGCAAAGCCACAAATCAAGTAACAAAACACAGCGAGGACCAACAACATAACTCCAGACGCTGAAACGCTCCGTTACACAACAATATTCCAAAACTGCAACTCAAACACGAAGGGAAGCAAACCAGCTTTAATCATCGTGTCTGTGAGGTCACCTTTGTCTTTACGATGATTTTTACAATGTTTTACTGAACTAAACAAGGACAACGAGATGCCGTGCACACCGACAGTGCAGCACAAATCTATTTATTTCAAACGAATGAGTCAAAGAGATGAAATATTTGTTGGAATAATCCTCGGGGACATTCAGAAAAACCTGAAAACTGTCCCGACAGACTCACCTCGGACAAGTAGGTTCCCTTCAGAAACACCTCATCTGGCAACGCCCTCCTTCATTCTTTTCTTTCATTTGTGCTTTAAATTTTTGATCCTGTAATCAGCTAATTTTTCTGTTTCCTCTTTAGTTTTCCTTTGGTTCCTTCTTTCTTTCACCTCCACTCTGTTTTCTTCAAAGCATTCTTTCCATCACGCTTCCCTTCCCTTTCTCTTACACAAACAATTTCATTCTGGATGAATAAAATTCTTTCTTATTCTTTGTGTAAAACTATCTGTCCTTCTTTCCTTGTTTCCTATAGTTCTGCTTGTCTCCTTATTTACACTCAAAAATATAAACGCAACACTTTTGGTTTTGCTCCCATTTTGTATGAGATGAACTCAAAGATCTAAAACTTTTTCCACATACACAATATCACCATTTCCCTCAAATATTGTTCACAAACCAGTCTAAATCTGTGATAGTGAGCACTTCTCCTTTGCTGAGATAATCCATCCCACCTCACAGGTGTGCCATACCAAGATGCTGATTAGACACCATGATTAGTGCACAGGTGTGCCTTAGACTGCCCACAATAAAAGGCCACTCTGAAAGGTGCAGTTTTATCACACAGCACAATGCCACAGATGTCGCAAGATTTGAGGGAGCGTGCAATTGGCATGCTGACAGCAGGAATGTCAACCAGAGCTGTTGCTCGTGTATTGAATGTTCATTTCTCTACCATAAGCCGTCTCCAAAGGCGTCTCAGAGAATTTGGCAGTACATCCAACCAGCCTCACAACCGCAGACCACGTGTAACCACACCAGCCCAGGACCTCCACATCCAGCATGTTCACCTCCAAGATCGTCTGAGACCAGCCACTCGGACAGCTGCTGAAACAATCGGTTTGCATAACCAAAGAATTTCTGCACAAACTGTCAGAAACCGTCTCAGGGAAGCTCATCTGCATGCACGTCGTCCTCATCGGGGTCTCGACCTGACTCCAG
Source organism: Thalassophryne amazonica (assembly GCF_902500255.1). Lineage (NCBI taxonomy): Eukaryota > Metazoa > Chordata > Actinopteri > Batrachoidiformes > Batrachoididae > Thalassophryne > Thalassophryne amazonica. The sequence continues at coordinate 4,940,976 of NC_047112.1, read as the reverse complement.
TTCATCGTCGTAACCGACTTGAGTGGGCAAATGCTCACATTCACTGGCATTTGGCACGTTGGAGAGGTGTTCTCTTCATGGATGAATCCCGGTTCACACTGTCCAGGGCAGATGGCAGACAGCATGTGTGGCGTCGTGTGGGTGAGCGGTTTTCTGATGTCAATGTTGTGGATCGAGTGGCCCATGGTGGCGGTGGAGTTATGGTATGGGCAGGCGTCTGTTATGGACGAAGAACACAGGTGCATTCTATTGATGGCATTTTGAATGCACAGAGATACCGTGACGAGATCCTGAGGCCCATTGTTGTGCCATACATCCAAGAAAATCACCTCATGTTGCAGCAGGATAATGTACAAGGATCTGTACACAATTCTTGGAAGCTGAAAATGTCCCAGTTGTTGCATGGCCGGCATACTCACCGGACATGTCACCCATTGAGCATGTTTGGGATGCTCTGGACCGGCGTATACGACAGCGTGTACCAGTTCCTGCCAATATCCAGCAACTTCGCACAGCCATTGAAGAGGAGTGGACCAACATTCCACAGGCCACAATTGACAACCTGATCAACTCTATGCGAAGGAGATGTGTTGCACTGCATGAGGCAAATGGTGGTCACACCAGATACTGACTGGTATCCCCCCCCCCAATAAAACAAAACTGCACCTTTCAGAGTGGCCTTTTATTGTGGACAGTCTAAGGCACACCTGTGCACTAATCATGGTGTCTAATCAGCATCTTGATATGGCACACCTGTGAGGTGGGATGGATTATCTCAGCAAAGGAGAAGTGCTCACTATCACAGATTTAGACTGGTTTGTGAACAATATTTGAGGGAAATGGTGATATTGTGTATGTGGAAAAAGTTTTAGATCTTTGAGTTCATCTCATACAAAATGGGAGCAAAACCAAAAGTGTTGCATTTATATTTTTGTTGAGTGTACTTCCTTGTGTAATACTATGTCCTTCCTTCCTTGTTTCCTATAAATACGTGCCTCTTTCCTTCCTTCCTTCCCTCTCTCTGGTTGTCCTATGTGCTCTGTGGGATGTGTGTGTGTGTGTGTGTGTGAGAGATTGAGAGAAAGTGTGTGTGTGTGTATGTGTGTGTGTGTGTGTGTGTGTGTGTGTGTCAGTTTAGTGCATGTGAAACCTTTGTGACTGTAATCTTTTGACATGTCGTCTCTCCATGTGTCCGTGTCTCCGTGTTGGCAACAGAGCGTCTTCACTTTGCGTGTGAGATTCCTCCAAGTGTCCACATGTCGGCTCCTTTCAGTCACACCTTTGCGTGTCTGTGGTCCCATGACGACCGTCGCACAGGCGTGTGTTCTTACACCTGACAAATCCGGCACAGCAGGAAGTCGGCGTGCATGGAGAAAAAAGTCCATCAACAGTCTGCCATCAGTTTCATTTGACCTTCAGTTCCAGCTTCCAGCTCCGAGTCACATCATCAAGGACAGATGATAATAAAAAACAGGAGGACACCACACAAAACACCATCAATCAAGCAACGAAATGTCTTCATTTAAAATGAAATGCTTCATCTTTATGCTACAATAATTTTCTCATAATTACTAGTCCACTGATTTTTTTCTGAAAAACAGATCAAAAGTGAAAAAGATTTCTGAGGGATTGGAAAAGCTGAGAGATGAACTCTAAAATACAGAAAGGAAACACAGAGACAGACAGAGAGACAGACAAAGACTGAGACAGACAGACAGACTGAGACAGACAGACAGAGACAGAGAGACAGCAACAGACAGAGAGACAGACAGACAGACAGAGACACAGCGACAGACAGAGACACAGAGACAGACAGAAACAGACAGACAGAGACACAGAGACAGACAGAAACAGACAGAGAGACAGACTGAGACAGACAGACAGAGACACAGAGACAGACAGACAGAAAAACAGACAGAGAGACAGACTGAGACAGACAGACAGAGACACAGAGACAGACAGAAAAACAGACAGAGACACACAGACTGAGAGACAGACAGAGACAGACAGACAGAGAGAGACAGACAGAGACAGACAGACAGAGACACAGAGAGAGACAGAAACAGACAGACAGAGACAGACAGACAGAGAGAGACAGACAGAGACAGACAGACAGAGACAGACAGACAGAGACACACAGACTGAGACACAGACAGAGACAGCAACAGACAGACAGACAGAGACACAGCGACAGACAGAGAGACAGCAACAGACAGACAGACAGAGACAGCAACAGACAGAGACAGACAGACAGAGACAGACAGACAGAGACAGAGACAGACAGAAACAGACAGAGAGACAGACAGACAGAGACACAGAGACAGACAGACAGACAGAGAGACAGACAGAAACAGACAGAGAGACAGACAGACAGACAGACAGAGACACAGAGACAGACAGAGACAGACAGAGAGACAGACAGACAGAGACAGACAGACAGAGACACAGAGACAGACAGAAAAACAGACAGACACACAGAGAGAGACAGACAGAGACAGACAGACAGACAGAGACACAGAGACAGACAGAAAAACAGACAGACACACAGAGAGAGACAGACAGAGACAGACAGACAGACAGAGACACAGAGACAGACAGAAAAACAGACGGACACACAGAGAGAGACAGAAACAGACAGACAGAGACAGACAGACAGAGACAAACAGAGACAGACAGACTGAGACAGACAGACAGAAACAGACAGAGAGACAGACAGAGACAGACAAACAGACTGAGACACACAGAGAGAGAGAGACAGAAACAGACAGAGAGACAGAGAGAGACAGACAAACAGACTGAGACACACAGAGAGAGAGAGACAGAAACAGACAGAGAGACAGAGAGAGACAGACAAACAGACTGAGACACACAGAGAGAGAGACAGACAGAGACAGACAGACAGAGACAGACAGAGAGAGAGAGACAGACAGACTGAGACACAGAGAGAGACAGAAACAGACAGAGAGACAGACAGACTGAGACAGACAGACAGACAGAGAGACAGAGACAGACAGAGAGAAACAGACAGACAGACAGAGAGAGAGAGACAGACAGACAAACAGACTGAGACACAGAGAGAGACAGAAACAGACAGACAGAGACAGACAAACAGACTGAGACAGAGACAGAAACAGACAGAGAGACAGACAGACAGACTGAGACACACAGAGAGAGACAGAAACAGACAGAGAGACAGAGACACAGACAAACAGATAGAGAGGGAGATGGACAGAGACAGACAAACAGACTGAGAGACAGACTAAGAAAGACACACAGAGAGAGACAGAGATGGACAGAGAGAGACAGAGAAACCGACAAAAAGAGAGAGACAGACAGACAGAGACAGAGAAACCGACAAACAGACAGAGACAGACAGCGAGACAGACAGACAGAGAGATGGACAAACAGACTGAGACAGAGAGACTGCCAAACAGAGACATAGTAAATCAAGTCCATCCCCTCGAGTTGCTAACAAAATAATTCAAAAATAAAAACAATTGTCTTGTAAATTCATTCATTCATTTTCTGACACTGTAGCACCAAGCAGCTCATCCCACACTTCCCCATCATCAACCACATCCTGTAACTCTTCCTGGGGGATCCCAAGGACTTCCCAAGTCAGTTGGGAAATGGAATCCCTCCTCCAGCACGTTCAGGGTCTTCCTCAAGTCCTCCTGCTCAGAAGATCTCCTCAGGGACACCACCAGGGGGCATCCTCACCAGATGGATGAACCACCTCTGCTGGCTCCTTTTGATGCGAGGAAGCAGCGGCTCTAGTCTAAGTCCCTCTGAGATAGTCGAGTTTCTCACCCCGTCCCTGACGGAAGAATCTCACTTCTGCCATTACTCTACATCACCTTCTTCTTTTGGTCATGACCCAAAGTTCATGACCGTATGTGAGGACAGGAGTGTAAATCAACTTGAGAGTTTCACCTCCCGGCTCGGCTCCTTCTCCCCGCTGACGCTCTGGTACAGCATCCACAGGACCTCAGAATCCACCCTTTCCCAACAGAGGACATGGTCTCAGACTTGGAGGTGTTGATTCTCATCCCATTGGCTTCCTCTAATTCACCAAGTTAAACGAGCTCATAATGAGGACAAACTGAATGAAATCTAGTGAGCTCGATGCACCAGATAATAAGAATATAATCTCTTTGCCTATGTAATATCCCATAGACGTGTCTGCCACCTACTGGACGGTTAGTGGATGATGGATTCTGTGAAGTGTCAAGTTTCAGTTTTTTGGGAGTATTTAATTGTTAATTTGTTGTTAATTAATGATGACAGTCAGTGGACTAGCTGTGCTAACGTTAGCGTCACAGATGTGTCATCCGTTCAGAGGAAGCACAGCGCCACACGTTCACGCCAGCAACAGAGGTTGTAAGTCAGCTTTGATCTTAATTAACACCGTCTTTGTTAAAGATGTTCACATTTCATGTAGTGTCATATCAGAGAGGAGTCACAACCAGAAAGGAGAACTTTTTTAAAAGAACAGAGTTGACACAATGTTTTGACTTCCTTCCCTTCCTTCCTTCCTTCCTACTCCATCTCTCCTCCTCAGAATTCTCTCCACCCTCTCAAAATAAAGTACAGCGTCAGAGTGCTCCCTGGTGGCATCACAGCTGAACTTCATCAGCCCCAAACTTGGCCAACTTGGTTTTTTGTCAGTTGAACCTCGAGTGTGTTCAGCCTCAGAACAGAACCGTCCGTGTTTATTTCAGCACACGGACAAAATCAAAACCCTGAACATTCACCCACGATCAATATGCTGATTAGTTTAATCACCTCGAAACAACATCTGACTTTTTTCTCCAAAGACATTCAGTTTTCTGGCATTTGGTGCAAACTGACCAAAACCAGTTTATGTCACATTCAGCTCCATGAAACCAGTTTGTTGCTGGTTTACAGCTGTTTAAAGTTAGAAAACATCTGGTTTAGAACCACTGACCATCTGTTCTGGGTGTTTCTGAGGGTTTGTGGCCTCATTTTTCACTGCACCTGCAAGTTCTGCATCTCCATTCCTGGTTCTTAAGACCAGGCACCTAAGTGGCTCTACTCTTCTTCTTCTTCTTTTTTAGATATTTATATATACTTTAGTTTAGTAGAGTTCTACCTTAGAATTGGAATGTATAATAGAAGACATACCTTACTGAATTTTCATGAACTGAAAAATGTCTCCTGTTTTTTCTCCCTTTTTTTTTTTATAAATGACATGTAGAACAAATAGATTTTGATGAAATATTTTAAGCTTGGATTTGTTTATTTTTCCTAATGAAAACAGTTAAGGCACGTGGGTAATTCAAGGACTGCTGGAAAGTTGGCAACTTGACAGGTTACAATAAAGATACAATAAATGGTGTCATTGTGGTGATGACTTATTTTTTTAAATGTATTGCTTGTTTGCTTATTCATTTATTTGAGGGATAATGTACAGCATCATTAAGCTCATCAAAGCAAAGAGGAGTTGTACCAGATTATAGCTGAATAGCTAATTTCCATCTGCAGTCCCTAGGTACATCAAATAATTTAACCATAAATAAATCAAAATTCATAAATTACAGTATATTAGCACAATATTCTAAAATTCAAGTTCTAAAAATTGGTCTCCCACAATAAATCACTGTCACAGGTACCATATCACGATATCACAGTCTGTCACTCAGTCGCAAGCATATAAATATAAATATAAATGTAAATGTATGGTTTAAACCCCGGTGTTCTTGATGGTTAAGGAACCCTTCATACAAAACAGTTACAACTAGATTACCACTAATTAGGCCAGAACATTTGATTGATGGTGGAGAACTTTTTGAAGCAGCTATTTGATTATAAAAAGTTTTTTTTTTAACAACTTAAACGTTTTACACATTTCTAAATGGACTTTGATCTTCTTAGACTGGACACACCATTAGCTATAGCAATATGTGCTGGTTCTGAACCTTCATCCGGACTCGACTGGACCTGTACTGGCTGAAATTCCAGAGTAGACAAAGACCACAGCAGAGAATCCAGACCCATCACAAACGAGCGTATCAACATGTCTTCAACACACTGTGTACATGAGTCAAGATCCTGTCTCTGACCTGCAAGTCCACCACAGACCAGCGAGTCCTGATACAGTGAGTCCACACTTAGATCTTGGGGGGAGAAAATACAGAAAAGGCCATCAAAGAAAGGCAGAGAACGCTCTTTGATCTCTGTTAGCTAAGTTGTCAGGTGGCTTCTTTAACGACTTTTACCCGAGACAACCTCAACACCGACTAAAAGAAGAATACACCCAACTCAGACCCAGTTCCACAAAATAATGTTTCTATAACCAGCATGCTTATTGTAGCAGGAAACCAGAATAAAGTGAAAGTTAACAATTTTTAACTGAACTGTTCCACGTATACGTGTCAGAGGCTGGTAACCATCATTGTAGTTCTTTAACTAAACCAACTACACCATTTTTCTCACCGTGTTTCTTGATGACTTCGACGAGCCTCCAAAGTGCCACGGAAGCGTGATCCGACAGAGCGCACTGCTCCGCCTCTAAAAGAGAAAGAAAGACTTGATTGTATTTTTACTTATACATTTATGTATCAAAAACGTATCCATGAGTCAGTGTAAACCCTACGGACTCTGCTGCTTTGTGAGTGGCAAACTAAACACTGTCTGATCTGAACACAGAACACTACAGTCTGAGGAATATGTCAGCTCAGAGCCGGCCCAAGGCATAAGCCAACTACGCGGTCGCTTAGGGCCTCCACGCCACCAAGGGGCCCCGAGAGCACCGAGACGTTGTGATAAAAAAGTAAATATATACATGAAATTAAAATAATATTGAATAATTTAAACGAAATTGTATTACACCCAAAAAAAATAAATTCATTTTGACAAAATAACAATACTAGGTTAATTGATGCCTCCTGTTGGCTGCTGCCACTGTTGGGCAAATTTAGATACACCGCTTGGGTCAGATGGTGGATGACTAATCGTGAGGAAGGAAGTGAGTGCAAGTCATGTCTCAAAAGAAATTATCCCTCTGGAGTGGAGAAAAGAAAAAAGAAGGAGTTGGAAGACGAGAAAAAAACAACAAGACAAAGGTAGGTTTGCATGTCCAATATTACAATTTTTGTTGTCATTTGCGAAATGCTCCGTTCGTTTAGTGTAAAGTGCTTTACAAGGTATCTTATAAAACTAACTGGCAGTTTTATAATAAAAAAAAAAAAAAACTATATGGATTTGAATGACGTGCGATTACACCAATCATGCTTGAAGCCTCGTGCGCATGTGTGAGTTTTTTCAGGCGTGTCGGTGACGTCATTTCCCTGTGGGCAGGCCTTGAGTGAGATGTGGTCCCACCCTCTCGGCTGAATTCCTTTGTTTCACACGCTGCTCGAGACGGCGCGCGTTGCTTTATCAACATTTTTTTGGACCTGTGAGGAATATCAGAGTAGACACTATTCGAGAAATTCAGCTGGTTTTTGGTGAAAAGTTTAACGGCTGATGAGAGATTATGGGGTGTTTCTGTCGCTGTAAGGACTTCCCACGGAGCGGGACATCGTGCAGCGCTTCCAGGCGCCGTCGTCGGCCTGTTTCGACCTGAAAACATCCTAATTTAAGGCTTAATTCACCCAGGACATCGTGAGAGAACAGAGAAGATTCAGAAGAGGCCGGCATGAGGACTTTATGCGGACATTCCACTGTTTAAGGACATTTTTAAATGAAAGACGTGCGCGCAAATTCGCCGAGTTGTTTCCGTGACGACTCTGCGAATCTGTGTGCGCCGCGACAGGAAAAACACCTCCGTGTTGAAAAACATTTGTAAAATTCAGGCGGCTTTTGATGGCTTTCAACAAGTGAGTAACTGAGAAATTGTTTAACAGCTGGGCATGTTCCAACTTGTCCGATAAAGTTTCCAACGCAGGTGTTTTTCCTATCGTGACCCCCCACGGTCGGGTCCAGCCCGACATGCGACTCTGCCCGCACGTTCTTTCATTACAAAATGTCCGTTAACAATGGAATGTCCGAATAAACTCCTCATGCCGACTTCTTCTGAAAGTTCTCTGTTCTCTGATGACTTACTGGGTCAACAGAGCCTGAAATGTGGAAGTTTTCAACTTGAAACGGCGAGACGCTGCCGCCTTGAAGCGCAGATCGCCGTTAGGCGCTGTGGGCCGTCCTTACGGCGACACTACCAGACCAAAATCTCTCATCAGCCGTTAAATTTTTACCGAAAACCAGCTGAATTTATCGAATGGTGTCCACTCAGTTGTGCCTTACAGTTTTGAAAAAATTTTGATCAAACAAAGCAGCAGTCTCTGAGCCATTCCTAAACAATGAAAAAACGACGAGAGGGTGGGCCACTCCTCACTCAAAGACTGCCCACAGGCGAATGACGTAACCAACAGGCATGAAAAAACTCTTGCATGCCCACGAGGGTTCAAGCATGTCTGATGCAATCACACGTGATTCAAATTCATATGGTTTTTGAAAAAAATAATAAGGTCGGATACTTTTCTAATAGACCTCGTAGGTGTCTTAAAGTCAGAGGTGATTGCTCTAAGACTGCAAGGGAAGCTCAGCTTCCCCTAAAATGTCAAAAAATAAGTGATCAAATATATACTGTTGTGTATACATGTCATTGACTAAATATGCGCTACAACGCGCTCAACTTTTGTTCAGAATCAGCTTCTTATCACTGGTAACGACGAGGCTTTCCTCTCACTCAAACCCGCAGCTTCACAGTGCTTTAAACAGTGTGGACGCTGAGCGACACAAAGCACGCAGCGAAACGAGACCAGTCATTGGATAAATGCTGGGCTTTGTCCCGCCCATCGGACGCTCAGCGTGTCTGGGGGTCTATGGGGCAGTGGGCGGGCCTCGGCTGGCCCGGACGCTCAGCTTCTGCATGATGATTGGATGATCTGTCTGAGGCTGAATCCCTTTTTGATTGACAGCGAAATGAACGAATCAGCGATCTTTTGGTGTAAACATCCGTGGGAGCATTTTTTAATTTTCATTCTGTTCTGAGTTGAACCGGAGACTTTCTTAATCCTCTTAGCGGTATTTTCTTTTGTTAAAGACGTCTAGCGACAAATCGAGCTTCTATTTCTGGTGTGTTTTTTTTTTTTTTTGTAGCTGCTTGTGTTTGGAGACTGACTTCTATCACTCTTTCTGACTTCTATCTCAGTTTCTGTTCCTACCGAGCAGCGGGTGCTGCTGAGCTCCTCCACCGTCACAAAGCACTCACAGGCGGACAAACTTCACACGAGCCTCGCACCAGTCCCAGCTAGCGAGCTAGCTAGGTAGCAAGCTGCACATAATGGCAGACAATTTGAATGTTGTGGACCGGATTTTGGCGAAGCCATCTGATAGTCTTCCTTACGAAGAAAAACTTAGAGTTAAACAGCAGGGCAGATCAACTCCTCAGATTAATTAGGTGCAAAAGGTGGGGAAAAGTAAGATAATGTGAATGTCATTTGATTCTATTTTGTATTTGGATATTGAACATTTTGCACACCATTGCACATCTGAAAGAAATTAAACTATTTAACGTGTTTACTATAAATGCAATCTCCTGCCTGCTGATGTTACTTTCAAATACGAGGTCTGTTAGAAAAGTATTGGACCTTTTTATTTTTTTCAAAAACCATATGGATTTGAATCATGTGTGATTGCATCAGCCAAGCTTGAACCTTCATGCGCATGCGTGAGTTTTTTCACGCCTGTCGGTTGCATCATTCGCCTGTGAGCAGGCTTTGTGTGAGCACTGGTCCACCCCTCTTGTCGGATTTTTATTGCGAATAAATGTCTGAACGATTTGGAGCTTTGCTGCATCAATTTTTTCCAGAAACTGTGAGAGACCTCCAGGTGGACACCATTCGGAAAATTCAAATGGCTTTGAGGGACAATTTTATGGGGATTACACAGATTAAGGAGTGATCCAGCCGGTTTAAAGACCGCCCACAGCATCTGAGAGCACGCCGCGCTCTGAGCGCTGATCGACAGGCTGAAACCCCGCTGAAACAACCAGATCATTTCCAGCGTGAAGGCTTTGTTGATCCGGGACCTCGTCTGACTTTCACAAAAATGGCAGGAGACATGAACATCAGCACTTTTTCGGCACATTCCACTGTTACAGGAGTTTTTGTCATGGAAAGAAAAGCGGAGGATTGCGCCACCAAGCCGCTCATGGCGCGGCACAAAACCACCTCCGTGTTGGTCTCACAGGACGGCTTTGAGATGGCTTTCAGACGGCTGTCGGTGGGTTTTCAGTCGTGTGACTAACCGAGAAATTGTGGATGAGCCTGGACATGCCAGAACATGTCCTGTGAGGCTTCATCACGGCGTTGCTTTGCGCCATGTGGCTCCACCGTGATGCGCGGAATTCCTCCGCACGTTTGTCTCAATGTGCCGACGATTGTAATATGGGTTCATTCACATGGGTCAATTCCATGTCATTTCAACGAGGGCCTCATGCACTTTGTCTCATTTTTCCTTCAAATTTTAATCAAATATTCCCAGACTATTCAGAACAACAAATCTGAAGTTTGAGGCCTGTAGGCCAAGTAGTTTCTGAGATATGGCCAATTTAGTGTGCATGGGGTCTGCCGTTTTTTAGGCAAAAATTATGGCTGTCATTTCAATATACAACCCCTGGCAAAAATTATGGAATCACCGGCCTCTGAGGATGTTCATTCAGTTGTTTAATTTTGTAGAAAAAAGCAGATCACAGACATGGCACAAAACTAAAGTCATTTCAAATGGCAACTTTCTGGCTTTAAGAAACACTGTAAGAAATCAAGAAAAAAAATTGTGGCAGTCAGGAACGGTTACTTTTTTAGAACAAGCAGAGGGAAAAAAAAATAAGGACTCACTCAGTTCTGAAGAATAAATTATGGAATCACCCTGTAAATTTTCATCCCCAAAACTACGTAACACCTGCATCAAATCAGATCTGCTCGTTAGTCTGCATCTAAAAAGGAGTGAACAAGTGGACTGACATGACATGACATGGCGCCAACACGAGAGATGTCAATTGAAACAAAGGAGAGGATTATCAAACTCTTAAAAGAGGGTAAATCATCACGCAATGTTGCAGAAGATGTTGGTTGTTCACAGTCAGCTGTGTCTACACTCTGGACCAAATACAAACAACATGGGAAGGTTGTTAAAGGCAAACATACTGGTAGACCAAGGAAGACATCAAAGCGTCAAGATAGAAAACTTAAAGCAATATGTCTCAAAAATCAAAAATGCACAACAAAACAAATGAGGAACGAATGAGAGGAAACTGGAGTCAACGTCTGTGACCGAACTGTAAGGAACCGCCTAAAGGAAATGGGATTTACATACAGAAAAGCTAAACGAAAGCCATCATTAACACCTAAACAGAAAAAAACAAGGTTACAATGGGCTAAGGAAAAGCAATCGTGGACTGTGGATGAAAGTCATATTCAGTGATGAATCTCGAATCTGCATTGGGCAAGGTGATGATGCTGGAACTTTTGTTTGGTGCCGTTCCAATGAGATTTATAAAGATGACTGCCTGAAGAGAACATGTAAATTTCCACAGTCATTGATGATATGGGGCTGCATGTCAGGTAAAGGCGCTGGGGAGATGGCTGTCATTACATCATCAATAAATGCACAAGTTTACGTTGATATTTTGGACACTTTTCTTATCCCATCAATTGAAAGGATGTTTGGGGATGATGAAATCATTTTTCAAGATGATAATGCATCTTGCCATAGAGCAAAAACTGTGAAAACATTCCTTGCAAAAAGACACATAGGGTCAATGTCATGGCCTGCAAATAGTCTAGATCTTAATCCAATTGAAAATCTTTGGTGGAAGTTGAAGAAAATGGTCCATGACAAGGCTCCAACCTGCAAAGCTGATCTGGCAACAGCAATCAGAGAAAGTTGGAGCCAGATTGATGAAGAGTACTGTTTGTCACTCATTAAGTCCATGCCTCAGAGACTGCAAGCTGTTATAAAAGCCAAAGGTGCTGCAACAAAATACTAGTGATGTGTTGGAGCGTTCTTTTGTTTTTCATGATTCCATAATTTTGTCCTCAGAATTGAGTGATTCCATATTTTTTCCCTCTGCTTGTTCTAAAAAAGTAACCGTTACTGACTGCCACAATTATTTTTCCTGATTTCTTATAGTGTTTGTTAAAGCCAGAAAGTTGCCATTTGAAATGACTTTAGTTTTGTGTCATGTCTGTGATGTGCTTTTTTTCTACAAAATTAAACAACAGAATGAACATCCTCCGAGGCCGGTGATTCCATCATTTTTGCCAGGGGTTGTATAAAAGGAAATCTGAGACAAAGTGTGTGAGGCCCTCATTGAATTGACATGACCCATATGACATCCATAACGTGTCCTGCCTATGTGTAAACGCAGCATAACATGAGCTCACACACACGCACGCACACACGCACAGAAACATGAAACACTAACATGCACATGCACACACATACACACACTAACATGCACACGCTCTCACTTCTGTCATGTTGGAAATGATTTATTGATCAGTGGAATCCAGTGGGCGCTGAAGTCATGAAGTTGACCTTTGACCCTCTGTTCTGCTCAAGGTAAATACAGCTTTTCACCATTCACACATACACATGAGCACAACGCGTCTCCACCCTCCCAAATTATGTCACATATGAGGACCTTATGTTGAACATTTTACAATTTGGGAAAATACTGACTGAGTATGAAAGAGGAAATTCATTAGATCTTGTTTTTTTTAATGCGATGTTTCAGTGTCATCTTGTTCTCTGGAAACCAGGCACCATCCCTACAGTGAAGCATGGTGGTGGCAGCATAATGCTGTGGGGATGTTTTTCAGCAGCAGGAACTGGGAGACTAGTCAGGATTGAGGGAAAGATGAATGCAGCAATGAACAGAGACATCCTGGATGAAAACCTGCTCCAGAGCGCTCTTGACCTCAGACTGGGGCGACGGTTCATCTTTCAGCAGGACAATGACACTAAACACACAGCCAAGATATCAAAGGAGTGACTTCAGGACAACTCTGTGAATGTCCTTGAGTGACCCAGCCAGAGCCCAGACCTGAATCTGACTGAACATCTCTGGAGAGATCTGAAAATGTCTGTGCACCGACACTCCACATCCAATCTGATGGAGCTTGAGAGGTGCTGCAAAGAGGAATGAACCAAACTGCCCAAAGATAGGTGCACCAAGCTTGTGGCATCATATTCAAGAAGACTTGAGGCTGGAACTGCTGCCAAAGGTGCATCAACAAAGCAAAGGCTGTGAATACTTACGGACATGTGATTTCTTATTTTTTAATTTTTAATAAATTTGGGGAAAAAAAACTTCTTTCATTTTGTCATTATGTAGTGTTGAGTAGAATTTTGAGGGGAAAAAATAATTTACTACATTTTGGAATAAGGCTGTAACATACAATGTGGAAAAGGTGAAGCACTGTGAATACGTTCTGGATGCTCTGTACGTTAAGTACTTAAAGTGATGTTTCCAACAAGCACAAGACAATTCAATAGTTGCGTCGACGGTGTGTTGATCAGTTGGGTATGGCATTGTTTATTTTCTTCCAGACCTATGTTCAACACAGCTTCCACAGTGGGTATCATGATTTAAGAGGACATTAGGTGAAAAAAAAATGGAGGTCTGGGTGTTCCTCGTGGATCCAAATCATCCCACAAAGATTAAAAAATTCTGAGATGTCAACAGATTCTTCACTGATTTGACAGTAAATTAATGTAGACCTGTTGAGTGTTCATTCATTCAACAGCGTGCATAACTGTTCAAGAGTGTGTTGAACGTTTTCAGAGTCATCCCTCAGGACTGATATGTATGATGACCTCTGACCCCTGCCCATCTTCTGACTGTGGATTAGTGCACATATGACATCATGTGTTCATGTCACACAGCACTGTGCATAGTCCACATTTTCTGCTCTTAATATCCTTCTCCCTGGGAGTCATCACCTGAGCACAAGCGCCTCTCGTCACGGAGTTAATGTCTCCCCATACGGAGCTCGGAGAGGCTGGACTCTCTGCTTTACAAACACGTGATAATCTATGAGCCCGTCGACATCCTGAACGTGCGCTACCACCACGACCACAAAGTACTTCAGGAGAGAAAACCATCAGAGATGTCGTGCCGTTGTAAATTAAATGCATTTCTAATGGCAAATGTTGATAATAAAACACAGGAGTGGCCACAGTGAAGCTACCGCCACAAGCAACAACCTGCAAAACGCCCCCCAGGGGTGCAGTGGTGCATAAAGGACTGAACATTACCCAGTTCCAGGACACATGTGTATGCAAAGAATAAAAGCCATCAGGAGCTTAATGCAGCTTCCAATGCAAACGTAAAGTGCTGCTTTATCGGCTCCTGTAGGAAACCTCAGTCCTCCTCCACTCTGAGGGGTCAGAGGTCACCCGCTGAGCAGCTCTTACTAAATATCTCCATGTTTACATATTTACATTCATATAAATATCCTCTTAGTGTCCTCTTGGCTTTTTTTGTCTTGTGTTTGTGATGAGGTGAAAAAAGAAAGTAATTTTGTTCTGACACAGATACTGAAGAACAGCAACCAGGGCGCTGCTGTCCGTCGAGCCGTGACAGGTAGCCAGTTCATCCGTTACCTGACGGAAATGACATCAATGTAACTATTGTCACAAAACTACAATTAATGTGATGCAACCACAATTAATACATTAAATATTTAACCCAACAAAGACTTTCTATAACAACTGGAATATGAAACTTCGATCAGTAAAGTGGACTTTCTGTGATTTACAACCCCTGGCAAAAATTATGGAATCACCGGCCTCGGAGGATGTTCATTCAGTTGTTTAATTTTGTAGAAAAAAAGCAGATCACAGACATGACACAAAACTAAAGTCATTTCAAATGGCAACTTTCTGGCTTTAAGAAACACTATAAGAAATCAGGAAAAATAATTGTGGCAGTCAGTAACGGTTACTTTTTTAGACCAAGCAGAGGGAAAAAAATATGGACTCACTCAATTCTGAGGAATAAATTATGGAATCATGAAAAACAAAAGAACGCTCCAACACATCACTAGTATTTTGTTGCACCACCTCTGGCTTTTCTAACAGCTTGCAGTCTCTGAGGCATGGACTTAATGAGTGACAAACAGTACTCTTCATCAATCTGGCTCCAACTTTCTCTGATTGCTGTTGCCAGATCAGCTTTGCAGGTTGGAACCTTGTCATGGACCATTTTCTTCAACTTCCACCAAAGATTTTCAATTGGATTAAGATCCGGACTATTTGCAGGCCATGACATTGACCCTATGTGTCTTTTTGCAAGGAATGTTTTCACAGTTTTTGCTCTATGGCAAGATGCATTATCATCTTGAAAAATGATTTCAACATCCCCAAACATCCTTTCAATTGATGGGATAAGAAAAGTGTCCAAAATATCAACGTAAACTTGTGCATTTATTGATGATGTAATGACAGCCATCTCCCTAGTGCCTTTACCTGACATGCAGCCCCATATCATCAATGACTGTGGAAATTTACATGTTCTCTTCAGGCAGTCATCTTTATAAATCTCACTGGAACGGCACCAAACAAAAGTTCCAGCATCATCACCTTGCCCAGTGCTGATTTGAGATTCATCACTGAATATGACTTTCATCCAGTCATCCACAGTCCACGATTGCTTTTCCTTAGCCCATTGTAACCTTGTTTTTTTCTGTTTAGGTGTTAATGATGGCTTTCACTTAGCTTTTCTGTATGTAAATCCCATTTCCTTTAGGCGGTTTCTTACAGTTCGGTCACAGACGTTGACTCCAGTTTCCTCCCATTCGTTCTGGGGATGAAAATTTACAGGGTGATTCCATAATTTTTTCCTCAGAATTGAGTGATTCCATATTTTTTTTCCCTCTGCTTGGTCTAAAAAAGTAACCGTTACTGACTGCCACAATTATTTTTCCTGATTTCTTATAGTGTTTCTTAAAGCCAGAAAGTTGCCATTTGAAATGACTTTAGTTTTGTGTCATGTCTGTGATCTGCTTTTTTTCTACAAAATTAAACAACTGAATGAACATCCTCCGAGGCCGGTGATTCCATAATTATTGCCAGGGGTCGTATCCAACAGTCACAGACACCTCGTCACTGCTAACTGATCCACACTGCAGGAATCTGAACTCAAACTGAGGTTTGGACGGATGTGGAAACTTTGTTGTTCTGGTGAGTCAAACTTAGTGATGGCAAAATGAGGCCTCGTGATATATGTGGTGGTGTTTTCTGAGCCCACTAGAGGGCAGTGTCTGTTCAAAAAGAATTTAAAGCACAATGAGCTTCAATTTCTTTAGAAGCCATTTTTGAATTAACGCTGCCATCTACTGGCCTTTGAATGATTCATTAAGCCTCGTTTTGCCATCACTTGTCAAATTTACTTGATCTACAGATTTTTTTAAAAACTACACTCAAAACCAGCAGTGTGTTTCTAAGTTTTCATTACATCCCCTGATATAATTTCATAAAACAAACTCTCCATGGAGAGCCATGCACAACATGAAAAACCTTTCACCCACTGAAACCAGCAGACCCCAACCAGGTCTACTGCCGCCACCCACACCCCATCTCAACGCCCCCACCCCCACCCCACTATAAAACAACTATTAACGTATAAACTCACTTATCTACTACAAAAAGAAACCGGTTGGTTGTTGTTGTCTCTTGACATGGAGCAATAACTCCACCTGGTGGACATTTACTATTCATGCAGATAAAACAGAATTTCAAAAAGAGGTGGAGTTAACTTATAAACTACAATGATCAGTGTTGGCTCGAGACCCAAATGTAATCCAGGTGTAATTACATCATTAGAAATGACATCACAGGTGTCCCACTTTGATGTAATGTTCACTGCCAGTGAGTCTTGTCCCTGTAACACCTCCTTCTCCTCCTCTTCCATCCCTATCCAGGTCCAACCTGCTCCCTATCCCATCAGGTGCAGACAGCTCCCCCTGTGTCATAGTGTTCTTGAGCAATACACAGAACCTGAATAAACTCTGTCCCATCCTGGGTATTATTCTGTGTCTGGGTCTCCTGTGGTCCCATACCTGTAGCAGGATTCACACTCACACTCACACACAGGACGGCTTTGGCGTAAAGTGTCACTCAACAAGGACAAAAACTCAAAATTAATAAGTAATGAATTCAGTGGAAGAAAAGGGCTTAGAGGCGGCTTCCTGCTGGATCACTTCAAACTGCAAACGACCACGAAGAGCATCTTTATGAGATGGGTACAGCAACCAACGGGAACAGCAGCAAACCATTAGACCTTCCCCACACCTGCTTCCACCTCAGCGACAGAACATGATCACTCTGCTCAGAACCGGCACGGCCAAAGAGATCCAGAGGAGGGAATCTGCCTCCAGGCAGAGTCACAGACCCCTCCTCAGGCACAACAATGGGACGTTAAATTAAAGACAAAAGACAGAGACAGAAAGAGAAAGGCTGAGAGAAAAAGACAGAGTGGAACTTTAAAAAAAAGCTGATTTTCCACAATACAAAAAACCCACTGAAGAGTCATTTATACAGCGAGGCAAATACGTATTTGATCCACTGTGGATTTTGCAGGTTTTCCCACCTACAAAGAATGTAGAGGTCTGTCATTTTTATTGTAGGTTCACTTCAACTGTGAGAGACAGAATCTAAATAAATAAATCAGATAATCACATTGTAGGATTTTTAAATAATTAATTTGCATTTTATTGCATAAAATAAGTATTTGAACACCTACCAACCAGCAAGAATTCTGGCTCACACAGACCTTTTAATTTTTCTTTAAGAAACCCTCTTATTCTGCACTCTTTACCTGTATTAATTGCACCTGTTTGAACTTGTTACCTGTATAAAAGACACCTGTTCACACACTCAATCAATCACACTCCAACCTGTCCACCATAGTCAAGACCAAAGAGCTGTCTAAGGACACCAGGGACAAAACTGTAGACCTGCACAAGGCTGGGATGATCCAGAGGAGGCATGGGAGAAGGTCATGTGGTCAGATGAGACCAGAATAGAGCTTTTTGGAATCAGCTCCACTTACCATGTTTAGAGGATGAGAACAACCTCAAGAAAACCATCCCAACCATGAAGCATGGGGGTGGAAACATCATACTCTGGGGGTGCTCTTCTGCAAAGGGGACAGGACGACTGCACCGTGTTGAAGGGAGGATGGATGGGGTCATGTATGGTGAAATTTTGTCAAACAACCTCCTTCCCTCAGTAAGAGCATTGAAGATGGGTCATGGCTGGGTCTTCAGCATGACAATGACCCCAAACACACAGCCAGGGCAACTAAGGAGGGGCTCTGTAAGAAGCATTTCAAGGTCCTGGAGTGGCCTGGCCAGTCTCCAGACCTGAACTCAATAGAAAATCTTTGGAGGGAGCTGAAACTCCAAACCTGAAAGATCTGGAGATGATCTGTATGGAGGAGTGGACCAAAATCCCTGCTGCAGTGTGCAAACTTGGTCAAGAACTACAGGAAATGTCTGAGCTCCGGAACTGCAAACAAAGATTGGGTACCAAATATTAAGGTGTGTTTTTCTATTGGATCAAATACTTATTTCATGTAATAGGGTACAAATTATTTAAAAATCACACAATGTGATTTTCTGAAATTTTATTTTAGATTGTCTCTCACAGTTGATGTGAACCTACAATAAAAATTACAGACCTCTTCAATTCTTTGTAGGTGAGAAAACCTGCAAAATCGACAGTAGATGAAATACTTATTTGCAGAAAAAAAATATTTAAATGCAGCTGGACTTTAGATTTTGTCTTTACTGCGACCATAAGTTCAAATATCACAGCGCCATTTCCTCGTTAACTCAATGTTGTGTTCCAGTTGTCCCTTGTGGTAACATGACAGCTTCAGGACTAATTACTCCCCTGTACTGAATCTAATTACCTCATTAGTTTAAGTACCAACTCTCTCCCAACCTTCAAGACCTCTCTCCGGACTTCATGGAAATGACATTTAACTCAGAATGGACACAATATGTCAAACACGCCAGAAAGACCGTCAACACATCAAACAGGCTACAAACACCGTTGACACTTCGCCAAGGCCGTCGACATGTCAAACATGTCTAGTCAAACACATTACAACACTGCCGTCAAGTCAAACACGCCACAAAGACCGTCGTCAAGTCAAACACATTACAACACCACCGTCAAGTCAAACACACCACAAAGACCGTCGTCAAGTCAAACACGCCACAAAGACCGTCGTCAAGTCAAATACATTACAACACCGTCGTCAAGTCAAACACATTACAACACCGCCGTCAAGTCAAACACGCCACAAAGATCGTCGTCAAGTCAAACACACCACAAAGACCGTCGTCAAGTCAAACACATTACAACACCGCCGTCTAATCAAACACACCACAAAGACCGTCGTCAAGTCAAACACATTACAACACCGCCGTCTAATCAAACACACCACAAAGACCGTCGTCAAGTCAAACACATTACAACACCGCCGTCTAATCAAACACACCACAAAGACCGTCGTCAAGTCAAACACATTACAACACCGCCGTCTAATCAAACACGCCACAAAGACCGTCGTCAAGTCAAACACATTACAACACCGCCGTCTAGTCAAACACGCCACAAAGACCGTCGTCAAGTCAAACACATTACAACACCGCCGTCTAGTCAAACATGCCACAAAGACCGTCGTCAAGTCAAACACATTACAACACCGCCGTCTAGTCAAACACGCCACAAAGACCGTCGTCAAGTCAAACACATCACATCAAACACATCGCAAAGACCGCTGATCAAATGGATCACAAGGACAGAAAGAAAGCAAACATGTGACAAAGAGAGAACCCAAACATCACAAAAAATTAAAACAAGCACACGTAAAAATAAATGAACAGTAACAGTAAGTGTACCTCAATTGAATTTTCATTTGTTCCATTGGCAGACTTTTTTTTAACTTGCTATGACTTAAAAACGCCTCATTTTCATAATAAAAAAAACTAATCTGCCAATGAACAAGTGAAAATGTACTTAAGATTTATTGAAATATGACTCAAAACTAGATGTTTTCAAAGTCTTTCACTGAAGCGATGCATTATATAAAAACAAGTAATTACATCTAACAGAAATTGTACTTATTCAGTGAAACTTTTTTGTAACATTAACTGTAGTTAGATATTTTGACGACAAGTCAGACAGAGCTACTTGGAAAACTTCATAAATAAGTGGGGGGGGGGGGCATGGAGGACCCAAGTAGCTCGATACCTAAAAATAAGCAACCACAGCCAAAGGCATGAGGTCACGGTCTTTTTTATTAAATATGTAGTACATGAAGAATGTGCAGGTTTATGATGAATTTATAAAATTATCTCTCCAAAAAATGTGTCTGACATTACAGGTAACACAACCACTCATGCACTTTGTTTACTCAGTGGTAACGAGTCACTTAACTCATATCCGGATGCATGGCACGTGACACACAACAGACATTAGAAATTATCTTAAAAACAATGGTGGGCACAGATAACCAAAAAGTTACCTTCAATAACCATTAATCAGATAACTGAAATGTTATCTTTTATAACGGTAAACTGCTAATAAAGTTATCTTTATTACAGATAACCGATAACTATTAGTATTGATTTGGACGCGGCCACATCAGATTACACTGTCGACGTCACAGACACTGTCGACGTCACAGACACTGTCGACGTCTGATAAACCAGTTTCACTTTAGGCGCCGCAGGGGCTGCTGGGTAAATTCAAGGATCATAAACACAAAGAACACATGAAAATGAATAACTAAAAAATAAAACCCCAAACACTGGTCATCTTTCAAAAGCAGTAACACACAGTATTAGAAGTCACAGTTTATCTCAGTATTAGATTCACCGTCATTTACGAGCTAAAAGCTGCCGCTTTTTTCACACGCTTTGAACCCTGCAGCTTAAACAACTGAAATACATCCATTAATGCATTGATGGCAGAGTAAAATACACATAGTAAATATGAATTCTTACCTGTTAGTTTCAGTGGGATTCATCTGAATAAATAATCCACATAAAGCGTCTTTTAAAAGCAAAACAGTGTCTAAACGTGAAGAAAAGTCCCTCTGTACACACAGCTGCGCCATGAGAGCTCCTCTCCCCCACAAAGAAAAAAATAAATAAAATAACGTTAAAATTAGTCTTTTGTTTTTGTGTTGAGTGGACAAGTTACTGTAACGTCCAAAGTGAACCTGAACTACACTACCCACAATGCTCCCTGCATCGACCGGCCAATCACGTTTTGCGCTTAATGATGACGTCATCAGCAAGTGACAGGCAGCCAGTCTGCTCCGTGGCTATAAACGCACAACAAACAGACTAAAATGTTTGATTTTAGGGTTTACAAACGTTTTTGACTGTTAAACTTTACTAGCAAAGAAAATGTTATTGGACTGAAAGTAAATTTATCGGAAGATAATTGGTCCGATGAGCTTCAATAATTATCTGATATCGGATTAGATGAACTGTGCTGACCACCGGTTAAAAATACACCAGGGGAGACATTGGTGAATCCTACAACGATATGGTCAGAAAAAAACTGGAGACAACACTAGACGGCTAAGGTTAATGTTAGCAGGACACTGAGCTTGTCACCATCACTGAGGGACAATAACAGAGCTCGTATTTGGAATCACTTGATGACCAACTCTACAATACCTACTCTAACCTGTGTCACTGAGCCCCACCTTGACTAGTGCAAGGTATAACCTAGAGTACCAAGTCCGTTCATGATCCATGAATTCCTCGTTGGGTTGTCTCATACCCTACGTTCATGGACTCTGTCCCTGGTGGCCAAAACTGAAACTGAAATCTGCCCAATGTCAAACTTGACCAGAGTCTTCATGAGGTGACTCTGTCTTAGTTAAGAAGTTGTGTACACATCCAAAACACACACACACACAGATGGAGGAAAGCAGATCCCAGACCTGCTCTGTCTTTGACGATTCAAAACCAAAGAGCGCTCTCGTTCCAGTCCAGTGGCGAGATCTTCCTCATCACTACACTAACAACAGAGGTCAAACATGCAGGATGACGAAACGGCATTAAATCATTTCCCAGCCTACTAATTGGCTCACTTTGTCCACACAGAGTGCGTTCAGCTCTTGTAATTAGTGACGGGTTTTTCTGACAGTTTACAGAATGGAGTTCGTGATGGGGTGTACTTATGGCCGCTGCAGGAGACATCGGACGACGCCACTTTGATTGCAGGTTTTCAGCACATTTATCGTCGGCCTCTGACAAACAAGAGAGGCCAAAAAGAGAGAGAGAGAGAGGTTTTCAGCTGTGTGATTAATGAAGCTTGTAAGTTGTTTATCATCACTAACGCCACCTGATTTCAATGCTGATCTGGTAGCAGAAACATCAGCTGGCTGAAAACCCTTCAGGCGTCGTCACTGTCACGTTAAATGAGTGCGTTCATCTAAATGATGGTGAACTATTAAAAGCATCTGTGCTGATTTTCCTCTCATCTCTCCTTGTGTGTTTGTGTTGTTCTTATTTACGTGTGGACATTTGGCAGAAAAAAAACATGCAGACTTTCTGGAAATCATCTCACCGCTGATTATTTTAAATCTTCCATCCTTCAGCAGCGACGGTCGACCTCATGTCCTGATCCAGGCCTTCGGGTCTTTGAATCCTGCTCATGCTACCTGTGTGTCCTGCTTTGTCCCAGTCCATGCAGCTGTAACTGGGCACTGACACCACAAACGCACACGACCGATTACAATACCCTGCTTCACCGCTTCTTGCAAGCTAAGGGTCACTTGTGTAAACCCGTTTGAGCTCTTGTTTTTGACAGAGAGGTATGATGTCATAACTCCCACCCTCCTCCGACAGCCACCCAATGTCACACAGACTTGATCCTATGTCACAGGTGAGACGCTGCACTTAAACGTTTTACAGCAACACAAAGTTAACTGCAGAACTTTGACCTGCTGACTTCTTAATTAAATAACTCACCTGCACAGGAAACACCTGAGCAGGCAATTATCCAATTACTTCTTAGTTGGATAATTAATTAAAGTTTAAAGTCTGCAAACAAGCAATGTTTGTTTTTAACTGCAAGATGTGTTCAAGTGTCTACATCAGTCAATGTTCTGATGTTGCTATAAGCTACAGAAAAAAAAAAAAAAAAAAAGCGCTCGTCTGTCTTCAGCATCCGTCAGGGAGCCGACGGTCCGGGATTTCCTGCACAACCAAACCCAGCAGACACTACAGAGTGCTGCGGAGACCGGAGAGGAAACAGAGAACTCTTTTATACTTCCACTAACAGCTGGAAACAACGGTGCTGCGAGTCTGAGCGACTCCGGTCATTGGACGAGTTCACAGCAGTCAGACTTTACTCAACCTGTTTGACCTCAACAACAAAATAACACTTTTCAATAAAATCAGTCACAAAAAAACATCATTTGCCCAACATAAATTACAAACCTCCCAGTTTTAATATTGAAAGCAGAACTGTCAAGAACTGCTGGTTCTTTTTACCCAAATCCCAAAGTGGTCACATGGCTTGGTCGGCAGCACACAGTCGTCTTATTTTCTAAATAAAGTATCAGAACATAAAAACACACACTTTACCCCCTAATCTGCACCAGTTAAACCCAGTCATTGATCAATTATTGATGATTTATCACATCATAATTTTTTAAAATCTGAATTCAGGTCCGAAAATCCCATTAATTATTCACTGCACAAAAAAATATCAACTATCAGGTTTCCAAATTGGCCAGTGGGAGGAGACCTTCTGGAGCCTCAGGTGGTGTCCATGTGGTGCGTTTCTCAGGTCATGATCCAACACGCAGGTGCTTCAGTGTCGAGGAACCCAGCGGCTGGAGAAACCCAAGGACACGCCCACCTTTCACCTGGCTATGGCCACGCCCACCTTCCACCTGGCTGACTGACTGATACAGTGTAGAGTTTGTTTTAAAATAGAACTTGAGGACAAACTATTAATTTTTAGTTCAAATGATTTGAGTGGGGGTCAAAAATGCTAGCATGCTAGTTAGCGCACTTACTATGACATCTTGTCATTTCAGCTAGCTGAGCCTAGTTAGCATGTAGCGGGAATGAAAGAGTTTGTTGAGCTGAGTGGTGAGAAGACATTCATATAAAGTGTTAATCTGAACAGCGTGTTTGTCATTAAACTACAGAATTACAGTTGAAACATCAGATATTAATTCATAATGTTTAGGAACACTTGATCAAACATCAAGCCCCGCCCATTTCCCAGGATTACGTGGACAGCATTTCCGGTGTATTGTTTCTTGAGGAAGCAGAATATTTTTGCTCATTGTTCTGAGGGAAAAGGAGCACTGAAGAAATGAATTCCCTCCAGAGTTAAACGCCTCACCCGCACACTGTTTTGCGTAGTTGTGACGTTATATAAGACGCCTCTGCATCTTTGCATTTCCGTCTCTCCCTGCAGCTCTCGTTCTGCACACAAACCCTTCCACTTTAGCAAAAAATAAAATAATAATGAAATAAAACCCTGGTCTGTGGACCTTCCCGAACAGCAGGAACGTCTTTTCAGAAAGAAAGAACTCTGCTTTGCAGAATAAGATCAAAGGCGGCAGACAGGAGGGAGTGGAGGATTGTCGGATATGAAACAGCAGGTGGGGTGTGGGTCTGCGTTCAGCCTAAAGCCTGCAGGGGGAGACGACGCAGTGCGATTACCACTGCAGTTTAAATTTGGAGACGGAGACTCCGGTACCCAGAGGATCTCGGTCTTTCTTCTCGGACTGGAATTAGAACCGGAAAGGTTCAGACGCCAGTTTTTCTGGGTTTGATCCCAGCTGCTGCCTCCAGACGTCTTCAGGGGAGACGGCGATAGACGAGATCTGACTTTAGAGGCGGCGCTACTTTCAGCCTGGAATTAGACAATCTTTTGTTGGAACAAAATGATTCAGTGAGAAGGTGGACTGAGCCAGTCGGAGAGTCCAAACTAAAGTCGGGAAGCTGTTCCGAGGACGACTCCTCAACTCCTCATTCCTCCACTCACCCATCAGGGGCTTCCAGAATATTTCATTCTCCCTGTTCGTCTGCTCATTAATCCACCCAACAAGCTATGACTTCAAAAAAAATCTGGAAAAATATTCTGCTTCAATATCAAACATTTAACTACCATAGTTTCCAGCGTATAAGTTCTAAAAATCTATTTAACATAAAAATTCAAAAAGAAAAAATAATATAGCACCTTCAACTACACCACAGACTAAAACAGTTAAATGTGGTCTATTAAACATTAGGTCTCTCTCTTCTAAGTCCCTGTTAGTAAATGATATAATAATTGATCAACATATTGATTTATTCTGCCTTACAGAAACCTGGTTACAGCAGGATGAATATGTTAGTTTAAATGAGTCAACACCCCCGAGTCACACTAACTGTCAGAATGCTCGTAGCACGGGCCGAGGCGGAGGATTAGCAGCAATCTTCCATTCCAGCTTATTAATTAATCAAAAACCCAGACAGAGCTTTAATTCATTTGAAAGCTTGACTCTTAGTCTTGTCCATCCAAATTGGAAGTTCCAAAAACCAGTTTTATTTGTTATTATCTATCGTCCACCTGGTCGTTACTGTGAGTTTCTCTGTGAATTTTCAGACCTTTTGTCTGACTTAGTGCTTAGCTCAGATAAGATAATTATAGTGGGCGATTTTAACATCCACATAGATGCTGAGAATGACAGCCTCAACACTGCATTTAATCTATTATTAGACTCAACTGGCTTTGCTCAAAATGTAAATGAGTCCACCCACCACTTTAATCATATCTTAGATCTTGTTCTGACTTATGGTATGGAAATTGAAGACTTAACAGTATTCCCTGAAAACTCCCTTCTGTCTGATCATTTCTTAATAACATTTACATTTACTCTGATGGACTACCCAGCAGTAGGGAATAAGTTTCATTACAGTAGAAGTCTTTCAGAAAGCGCTGTAACTAGGTTTAAGGATATGATTCCTTCTTTATGTTCTCCAATGCCATATACCAACACAGTGCAGAGTAGCTACCTAAACTCTGTGGGTGAGATGGATTATCTCGTCAGTAGTTTTATATCCTCATTGAGGACAACTTTGGATGCTGTAGCTCCTCTGAAAAAGACAGCCTTAAATCAGAAGTGCCTGACTCCGTGGTATAACTCACAAACTCGCAGCTTAAAGCAGATAACCCGTAAGTTGGAGAGGAAATGGCGTCTCACTAATTTAGAAGATCTTCACTTAGCCTGGAAAGAGTCTGGTGCTCTATAAAAAAGCCCTCCGTAAAGCTAAGACATCTTACTACTCATCACTAATTGAAGAAAATAAGAACAACCCCAGGTTTCTTTTCAGCACTGTAGCCAGGCTGACAAAGAGTCAGGGCTCTACTGAGCCGAGTATTCCTTTAACTTTAACTAGTAATGACCTCATGACTTTCTTTGCTAATAAAATTTTAACTATTAGAGAAAAAATTACTCATAACCATCCCAAAGACATATCGTTCTCTTTGGCTGCTTTCAGTGATGCTGGTATTTGATTAAACTCTTTCTCTCTGATTGTTCTGTCTGAGTTATTTTCATTAGTTACTTCCTCCAACCATCAACATGTCTATTAGA
The DNA here is from genome assembly GCF_902500255.1 of Thalassophryne amazonica. Classification (NCBI taxonomy): domain Eukaryota; kingdom Metazoa; phylum Chordata; class Actinopteri; order Batrachoidiformes; family Batrachoididae; genus Thalassophryne; species Thalassophryne amazonica. Next base: position 4,914,308 of record NC_047112.1, on the reverse strand, counting down.
CCCCATTCCTACCAGGCTGCTCAAGGAAGCCCTACCATTAATTAATGCTTCGATCTTAAATATGATCAATCTGTCTTTATTAGTTGGCTATGTACCACAGGCTTTTAAGGTGGCAGTAATTAAACCATTACTTAAAAAGCCATCACTTGACCCAGCTATCTTAGCTAATTATAGGCCAATCTCCAACCTTCCTTTTCTCTCAAAAATTCTTGAAAGGGTAGTTGTAAAACAGCTAACTGATCATCTGCAGAGGAATGGTCTATTTGAAGAGTTTCAGTCAGGGTTTAGAATTCATCATAGTACAGAAACAGCATTAGTGAAGGTTACAAATGATCTTCTTATGGCCTCAGACAGTGGACTCATCTCTGTGCTTGTTCTGTTAGACCTCAGTGCTGCTTTTGATACTGTTGACCATAAAATTTTATTACAGAGATTAGAGCATGCCATAGGTATTAAAGGCACTGCGCTGCGGTGGTTTGAATCATATTTATCTAATAGATTACAATTTGTTCATGTAAATGGGGAATCTTCTTCACAGACTAAGGTTAATTATGGAGTTCCACAAGGTTCTGTGCTAGGACCAATTTTATTCACTTTATACATGCTTCCCTTAGGCAGTATTATTAGACGGCAATGCTTAAATTTTCATTGTTACGCAGATGATACCCAGCTTTATCTATCCATGAAGCCAGAGGACACACACCAATTAGCTAAACTGCAGGGTGTCTTACAGACATAAAGACATGGATGACCTCTAATTTACTGCTTTTAAACTCTGATAAAACCGAAGTTATTGTACTTGGCCCCACAAATCTTAGAAACATGGTGTCTAACCAGATCCTTACTCTGGATGGCATTACCCTGACCTCTAGTAATACTGTGAGAAATCTTGGAGTCATTTTTTATCAGGATAGGTCATTCAATGCGCATATTAAACAAATATGTAGGACTGCTTTTTTGCATTTGCGCAATATCTCTAAAATTAGAAAGGTCTTGTCTCAGAGTGATGCTGAAAAACTAATTCATGCATTTATTTCCTCTAGGCTGGACTATTGTAATTCATTATTATCAGGTTGTCCTAAAAGTTCCCTAAAAAGCCTTCAGTTAATTCAAAATGCTGCAGCTAGAGTACTGACAGGGACTAGAAGGAGAGAGCATATCTCACCCATATTGGCCTCTCTTCATTGGCTTCCTGTTAATTCTATAATAGAATTTAAAATTCTTCTTCTTACTTATAAGGTTTTGAATAATCAGGTCCCATCTTATCTTAGGGACCTCATAGTACCATATCACCCCAATAGAGCGCTTCGCTCTCAGACTGCAGGCTTACTTGTAGTTCCTAGGGTTTGTAAGAGTAGAATGGGAGGCAGAGCCTTCAGCTTTCAGGCTCCTCTCCTGTGGAACCAGCTCCCAATTCGGATCAGGGAGACAGACACCCTCTCTACTTTTAAGATTAGGCTTAAGCCTTTCCTTTTTGCTAAAGCTTATAGTTAGGGCTGGATCAGGTGACCCTGAACCATCCCTTAGTTATGCTGCTATAGACTTAGACTGCTGGGGGGTTCCCATGATGCACTGTATGCACCACTCTGCATTTAATAATTAGTGATTGATCTCTGCTCCCCTCCATAGCATGTCTTTTTCCTGGTTCTGTTATGTGTCGGACGCAGCTCGGAGAACCGACCAGCGTTTGAAAGACCCAGTATGAAATAAGCAGAGCACGGTACAAAGGCTAACTGAATTTAATACATAACAGTGATACATAAAAAATACAAAAGAAGGTGCGGTCTGGCGTGGTGCGCTCCCAGCAGCGCTAACGGTCCGGAGCCAGAAGCTGTTCGGACTCAAGGACCCCGCCGACACCCCCCAGGTGGCCGCAACAAACCGAGTCTGTGAAAGAAGGAACCATTATGTCGTGCGTTGCCTGTGCTGCTTCATGGCCTGTTTGGTGCCTTGATTGGGGCACTCCTTCTGCTGAATCACCTTTAAATTATTTACACATTATTCACTTTGTGTGTTTTTAGGAATCCGCTAGGTTGCGTAGCTACTAGCTCTTAGCCGATTTAGCATGGCGGCTTCTCCTGTCTCTCCCGTACTTTTCTGCTCTGGGTGTGAAATGTTCAGTTATTCCTCGGCCTCCTTTAGCAGTAACGGTACTTGTAATAAGTGCAGCTTATTCGTAGCTTTGGAGGCCAGGCTGGGCGAATTGGAGACTCGGCTCCGCACCGTGGAAAATTCAACAGCTAGCCAGGCCCCTGTAGTCGGTGCGGACCAAGGTAGCTTAGCCGCCGCTAGTTCCCCCCTGGCAGATCCCGAGCAGTCGGGAAAGCAGGCTGACTGGGTGACTGTGAGGAGGAAGCGTAGTCCTAAACAGAAGCCCCGTGTACACCGTCAACCCGTTCACATCTCTAACCGTTTTTCCCCACTCGACGATACACTCGCCGAGGATCAAACTCTGGTTATTGGCGACTCTGTTTTGAGAAATGTGAAGTTAGCGACACCAGCAACCATTGTCAATTGTCTTCCGGGGGCCAGAGCAGGCGACATCGAAGGACATTTGAAATTGCTGGCTAAGGCTAAGCGTAAATTTGGTAAGATTGTAATTCACGTCGGCAGTAATGACACTCGGTTACGCCAATCGGAGGTCACTAAAATTAACATTAAATCGGTGTGTAACTTTGCAAAAACAATGTCAGACTCTGTAGTTTTCTCTGGGCCCCTCCCCAATCAGACCGGGAGTGACATGTTTAGCCGCATGTTCTCCTTGAATTGCTGGCTGTCTGAGTGGTGTCCAAAAAATGAGGTGGGCTTCATTGATAATTGGCAAAGCTTCTGGGGAAAACCTGGTCTTGTTAGGAGAGACGGCATCCATCCCACTTTAGATGGAGCAGCTCTCATTTCTAGAAATCTGGCCAATTTTCTTGGATCCTCCAAACTGTGACTGTCCAGCGTTGGGACCAGGAGGCAGAGCTGTGGTCTTATACACCTCTCTGCAGCTTCTCTCCCCCTGCCATCCCCTCGTTGCCCCATCCCCGTAGAGACGGTGCCTGCTCCCAGACCACCAATAACCAGCAAAAATCTATTTAAGCATAAAAATTCAAAAAGAAAAAATAATATAGCACCTTCAATTGCACCACAGACTAAAACAGTTAAATGTGGTCTATTAAACATTAGGTCTCTCTCTTCTAAGTCCCTGTTGGTAAATGATATAATAATTGATCAACGTATTGATTTATTCTGCCTAACAGAAACCTGGTTACAGCAGGATGAATATGTTAGTTTAAATGAGTCAACGCCCCCGAGTCACACTAACTGTCAGAATGCTCGTAGCACGGGCCGGGGCAGAGGATTAGCAGCAATCTTCCATTCCAGCTTATTAATTAATCAAAAACCCAGACAGAGCTTAAATTCATTTGAAAGCTTGTCTCTTAGTCTTGTCCATCCAAATTGGAAGTCCCAAAAACCAGTTTTATTTGTTATTATCTATCGTCCACCTGGTCGTTACTGTGAGTTTCTCTGTGAATTTTCAGACCTTTTGTCTGACTTAGTGCTTAGCTCAGATAAGATAATTATAGTGGGCGATTTTAATATCCACACAGATGCTGAGAATGACAGCCTCAACACTGCATTTAATCTATTATTGGACTCTATCGGCTTTGCTCAAAAAGTAAATGAGTCCACCCACCACTTTAATCATATCTTAGATCTTGTTCTGACTTATGGTATGGAAATAGAAGACTTAACAGTATTCCCTGAAAACTCCCTTCTGTCTGATCATTTTTTAATAACATTTACATTTACCCTGATGGACTACCCTGCAGTGGGGAATAAGTTTCATTACACTAGAAGTCTTTCAGAAAGCGCTGTAACTAGGTTTAAGGATATGATTCCTTCGTTATGTTCTCTAATGTCATATACCAACACAGAGCAGAGTAGCTACCTAAACTCTGTAAGGGAGTTAGAGTATCTCGTCAATAGTTTTACATCCTCTTTGAAGACAACTTTGGATGCTGTAGCTCCTCTGAAAAAGAGAGCTTTAAATCAGAAGTGTCTGACTCCGTGGTATAACTCACAAACTCGTAGCTTAAAGCAGATAACCCGTAAGTTGGAGAGGAAATGGCGTCTCACTAATTTAGAAGATCTTCACTTAGCCTGGAAAAAGAGTTTGTTGCTCTATAAAAAAAGCCCTCCGTAAAGCTAGGACATCTTTCTACTCATCACTAATTGAAGAAAATAAGAATAACCTCAGGTTTCTTTTCAGCACTGTAGCTAGGCTGACAAAGAGTCAGAGCTCTATTGAGCTGAGTATTCCATTAACTTTAACTAGTAATGACTTCATGACTTTCTTTGCTAACAAAATTTTGACTATTAGAGAAAAAATTACTCATAACCATCCCAAAGATGTATCGTTATCTTTGGCTGCTTTCAGTGATGCCGGTATTTGGTTAGACTCTTTCTCTCCGGTTGTTCTGTCTGAGTTATTTTCATTGGTTGCTTCGTCCAAACCATCGGCATGTTTATTGGACCCCATTCCTGCCAGGCTGCTCAAGGAAGTCCTACCATTATTTAATGCTTCAATCTTAAATATGATCAATCTATCTTTGTTAGTTGGTTATGTACCACAGGCCTTTAAGGTGGCAGTAATTAAACCATTACTTAAAAAGCCATCACTTGACCCAGCTATCTTAGCTAATTATAGGCCAATTTCCAACCTTCCTTTTCTCTCAAAGATTCTTGAGAGGGTAGTTGTAAAACAGCTAACTGATCACCTGCAGAGGAATGGTCTATTTGAAGAGTTTCAGTCAGGTTTTAGAATTCATCATAGTACAGAAACAGCATTAGTGAAGGTTACAAATGATCTTCTTATGGCTTCGGACAGTGGACTTATCTCTGTGCTTGTTCTGTTGGACCTCAGTGCTGCTTTTGATACTGTTGACCATAAAATTTTATTACAGAGATTAGAGCATGTCATAGGTATTAAAGGCACTGCGCTGCGGTGGTTTGAATCATATTTGTCTAATAGATTACAGTTTGTTCATGTAAATGGGGAATATTCTTCACAGACTAAAGTTAATTATGGAGTTCCACAAGGTTCTGTGCTAGGACCAATTTTATTCACTTTATACATGCTTCCCTTAGGCAGTATTATTAGACGGTATTGCTTAAATTTTCATTGTTACGCAGATGATACCCAGCTTTATCTATCCATGAAGCCAGAGGATACACACCAATTAGCTAAACTGCAGGATTGTCTTACAGACATTTTTGATCAGGATATGTCATTCAAAGTGCATATTAAACAAATATGTAGGACTGCCTTTTTGCATTTACGCAATATCTCTAAAATCAGAAAGGTCTTGTCTCAGAGTGATGCTGAAAAACTAATTCATGCATTTATTTCCTCTAGGCTGGACTATTGTAATTCATTATTATCAGGTTGTCCTAAAAGTTCCCTAAAAAGCCTTCAGTTGGTTCAGAATGCTGCAGCTAGAGTACTGACGGGGACTAGCAGGAGAGAGCATATCTCACCCGTGTTGGCCTCTCTTCATTGGCTTCCTGTTAATTCTAGAATAGAATTTAAAATTCTTCTTCTTACTTATAAGGTTTTGAATAATCAGGTCCCATCTTATCTTAGGGACCTCGTAGTACCATATTACCCCATTAGAGCGCTTCGCTCTCAGACTGCAGGCTTACTTGTAGTTCCTAGGGTTTGTAAGAGTAGAATGGGAGGCAGAGCCTTCAGCTTTCAGGCTCCTCTCCTGTGGAACCAGCTCCCAATTCAGATCAGGGAGACAGATACCCTCTCTACTTTTAAGATTAGGCTTAAAACTTTCCTTTTCGCTAAGGCTTATAGTTAGGGCTGGATCGGGTGACCCTGGACCATCCCTTGGTTATGCTGCTTTAGACGTAGATTGTGGGGGGGTTCCCATGATGCACTGTTTCTTTCTCTTTTTGCTCCGTATGCATCACTCTGCATTTAATCATTAGTGATCGATCTCTGCCCCCCTTCACGGCATGTCTTTTTCCTGTTTTTTTCCCTCAGCCCCAACCAGTCTCAGCAGAAGACTGCCCCTCCCTGAGCCTGGTTCTGCTGGAGGTTTCTTCCTGTTAAAAGGGAGTTTTTCCTTCCCACTGTTGCCAAGTGCTTGCTCATAGGGGGTCGTTTTGACCGTTGGGGTTTTTCATAATTATTGTATGGCCTTGCCTTACAATATGGAGCGCCTTGGGGCAACTGTTTGTTGTGATTTGGCGCTATATAAGAAAAAAGTTGATTGACTGATTGATTAAAATCCCTCTAAAATAGGTCCATGTTGGCTATCTTTGAACTTGTCCAAGGTCTGAATTTGCAGACTGGTAGTAACAGGACTGGACTTTTGCTGAACACAGACAGACAGACGAAAAGCCTTCACAATACCCAATGCTTTTTTTTTTTTTGCCTGAGGCCATATTTGATGGCCTCAGGCAAAAAAGACATAAAAAGGATGACATATTTCACAATATAAAAAAATTAACAAAATTTAATAACAACAATTTAACAAATTTTTCAAATGTTTCATGCTGAAGCCTTAATTGACTCTCCACAAAATATCACTGTGACTGCACTAAAGTTTAAACCAACTTCAGTGCAGTCACAGTCATTAAACAGTGATGCACATGTGTGTGTGAGAGAGAGAGACTGGGGATAATATGGAGTGTGATAAACTGGATTTTCAGAGGATCGGTGTTAATACATCACCATGGACGGATGGAATTAGTGATGTCATGTGATCCGTGTGCGAGTATGAGAGGTTTCTAAATGAGCTCGCAGACCATCAGACGTACGAGAGAGAAAAAAAAAAAAAACACTTTCTAAAACAAATCCTCTGTCAAAGCCTGCCGATATTCCAGAAGAATGAATTATTCAGGATTCATGGAACTTTAAACAATAATCATGTGCAGAAACACTGAGGTTTTAAATTAGGATAAATTCAAGCTGCAGCTTCCATCAGACTTCAGTCTTGTGTGACAGTGACTGCACTAAGAACACTCTCCATCTTTTTCTTAGGCCACCTCCGTCTCACACGGCCCGGCGCCAGAACAAAAATATTAATGGGGGCGATGAGTTTATCACAGGGGGCGGGGTCGCCCCCCCCCCAAAAAAAAGTGCGCACCAGAGGGTACCTGCCTCTGAGTGTGCGTAATGAATTGGGTGCGCTCCTGGAAAGCTCGTGTATTTAGGCTACACTGTTGTAAGAGACTGACTGAGTAAGAGTAAAGAGTGATGACAGTATTTTTTTAATTATTATTTGAACGTATAGACCCTCGGTCAAGTGATCTCCAGCATACCACAAAACCAAACCAACAACTGATCTGAGAAACGACACGAGACAGTAGATTAACCCTACATACAGCCCTCCATCACAAGCGCAAACACAGCACAACTGGGCATGACAGTCACACAACGGGTCAAAGATAAACCTTTCATGTAGATACACAGTGGTCCCTCGTTTATCGCGGGAGTTACGTTCTAAAAAAGGCCCGCAATAAGCGAAATCCACGAAGTAGTCAGCGTTATTTTTTACAATTATTATAGATGTTTTAAGGCTGTAAAACCCCTCACTACACACTTTATACACTTTTATCAAACAGGCATTAACATTTTCTCACTTTTCTCTCGTGTGTAAACACTCTCAAAGTTCAAACCTTAGTAGAAAAATAAGACCAACCTGTTTTCAGGCCCAAACATTTGTTTGAGAAATAAAAATAGAATGTTTTCCTATAAATAATTATGATGGCTTTTAGAACTAACAAATTTAATTTTAACGATCAACCTACGAGGTTGGACACATAAGAAATTATTAATAGTGACTGAGCAGTATTTCACAGTTCCTCTGATGGCGCCTCTTCGTCCTGGTGCCGCTCCACTGTCGCGCCTTTTTCCACCGAGTCACATCTCGCTGCAGGTGTCTTTTTCTGAGTGAAGAACACAGTTATGAGTAGTTGTTGGCGCTCTTTTTTGTTCTGGGCGAGAAGATTCTTATAAACAGACACGCAGAACACAATGCGCGTGCTCTCCCTTCGCGGTGCCGCAACAGGTGTCCCGTCATCTCGACAGAACACCGACCTGCTTGATGAGGATGCAGAGCACAATGCCCTGTTAAAAAAAAAAAAAAAAAGCATGCAAAATTGGACTAAAAAAGGCGCTATATTTTCCAGTATTTCTTTTTCTTTCTTTTTTACTTTTATTTTGATAACTCTCACATCCGAGGGGGCGAGGTTGATGACGTGAGGGGGCGTCGCCCCCAAACGCCCCCTCGTGGTGCCGGGTCCGCGTCTCACACGGCCTTAACCTTGTGATTTGTAGTTATGTGATGCGCTCGTTTCCTGCTGCTTGCTTTCCTCCCGCTGAGTCGGGGTTTTTCTTGTTGTTGTTGTTGTTTATGTTTCATCTTGTAGAGCTTTCAGGGTTGCCAGTGGTGACATCAAACCTCTGCAACTGCAGGATGCCAGGTCTCAGCCTTCTTAGTCCAGGTCAGATTTACACACCGAGGGTGAACTTGGAAAAGTAATCATGAGCTCGACTTAAACCCAGTGATGAAATGTGAAAGAGAGAAAAGGTACTGAACGTGAGAGATTTGCAGCTCAAAAAGCTTAAAAAAAAAAAAAAAAACTATCTGAAGAAGACTAAGTCAGAAAGACAACCGTGAAAGGTAAAGGCTGGTTCAGCATCCAGGAGGCTGATGGTCCAGATAAACTGAAAATTTCTAAAGGAAAAAGCAAAACGGGGAATTGAGAAGAAAGCTTCTGTGATAAGACTCAGGAGTGCAAGGACAGATGTGGAATCAACCTGGAGGTGGAGCCAACAAGCAGTGAAGCTATCAGAGGGAGGGGCTGTCAGGCAGGAGGTTTAGGTGTGATCTTCAGCGCCACAAAACAGAAAACTTAAATAAGACAAAGAACAGCAGGTTTTCCTTTGCAATCCAGATCACCAGAATTTGGCTAATGGCAAAAAAGGGACCCAGCCAGAGAGAGGACGAGGAGGAGGGGCTCAGAAACAGTAATCGGGCCATCGGCTGCTGGAGAGGAGATGAAGGGAGGGGCGGTGCCAGAAACAGTACTTGGGCCATCAGCTGCTGGAGAGGAGACGAAGGGGGGGGGGCAGAAACAGTACTCGAGCCATCGACTTGCATCTAGGGGACGAGGAGGGCAGGCCCAAAAACAGTACTCGGGCCATTGGCTGCCGGAGAGAAGACGAGGGGGGGGGGGGGCAGAAACAGTACTCGAGCCATCGACTTGCATCTAGGGGACAAGGAGGGCAGGCCCAAAAACAGTACTTGGGCCATCGGCTGCCGGAGAGGAGATGGGGGGGGCAGAAACAGCACTCAGGCCATCAGCTGCCAGTGACGGAACGAGGAGGGGGAGCCCAGAAACAGTACTCAGGCCATCGGCTGCTGGACAGGAGATGAGGGGGGGGGGGGGGGGGGGGGGGTGCCAGAAACAGTACTCAAGCCATCGGCTGCTGGAGAGGAGATGAAGGGGGGGTGCCAGAAACAGTACTTGGGCCATTGGTTGCCGGAGAGGAGATGAAGGGGGTGTGTGCCAGAAACAGTACTCAAGCCATCGGCTGCTGGAGAGGAGATGAAGGGGGGGCCCAGAAACAGTACTTGAGCCATTGACTTGCATCTAGGGGACGAGGAGGGCAGGCCCAAAAACAGTACTCGGGCCATCAGCTGCCAGAGAGGAGACGAAGAGGGGGGGCCCAGAAACAGTACTCGAACCATCGACTTGCATCTAGGGGACGAGGAGGGTAGGCCCAAAAATAGGGCTGTCACGATTAGGAATTTCTGGAGACGATTAATTGTCAGACAAATAATTGCGATTGACGAATACATTGTCTATTTTTTTTCCTTTTTTCCCTTCTTTATATTCTACTATCGTAGTACAAAGCAACACAACTCTGTAAGAACGTTTGGCTTCTGTGAGTGGAGAAACTGGGAAGAGTGCAACATTTTTATTCTTATCTTCTGATTTGTGGTGAAATTGAAATTTCACCACAAATCTGAAATTGTTTCTCCTCATCAGTCACGTTTTGTGCTTAAACACTACATTAAGCTCTAGACTGAACAAATAAATACCTTTGGAAAATAACAGCTGTTAAAGTTCAGAGTTCTCATCTGCTTTTTGTGATCTGTGCATCTGAACATCACCACAGCTTCTCCACGTCAGGGTTTTTTTTTTTTTTTTTTGCTCAGTTCATTCATATATTCTCATTTTTAAATTATGTTTTTAGAGATATTTGACCGTTTATTTCATCCCATGATCTCATAAATTCAGTATACAACGCGCACATGGTGTGAACAGGACGGTAACGGCAGAATCACACCGGGAGAGAAAGTTCAGAGAGAAGTAAAGGCAGCTCCACGGTTTTGCTTTTTTAGCATGTTTACTCGGGTTAAAATCCTCTCTCTGCTCCGCGCCCGCTGTGTGCACTGATGGTTCTCAGACTGTAACGTGTCGCGTTATCTCCCTCACCCACCACCTTCCTCGCAGTCTGCAGCCTGTTGACTCCACACACACACACACACACACACACACACACACACACACACACACACACACACACACACACACACACACACACACACACACACACACACACACACACACACAGCACCTTCTGTAAACTCCGCATTTTAAACAGCTTTGAAGAAGACGGTCACTGTTTTAATCATCCGTTTTATCCAAACGGCAGGACAGATTGCTCCTCAGCCTCCATGTTATTGTCCTGCCTTAAGACGAGAGCGAGGCTGCAGCACAACGACGTCAGATTCTGAGTCATTTTATGCTTTGTGAATAAAATAAATAATTTGCGGTAATCGCGAATATGAAAAATAATCGTGAATATGAAAAATAATCGCGATTGGCGAATATTGTAATAATTGTGACTGCCCTACCCAAAAACAGTACTCGGGCCATTGGCTGCCGGAGAGAAGACGAGGGGGGGCAGAAACAGCACTCGGGCCATCAGCTGCCAGTGAGGGAACGAGGAGGGGGAGCCCAGAAACAGTACTCGGGCCATCAGCTGCCGGTGAGGGGACAAGGAGGGGGAGCCCAGAAACAGTACTCGGGCCATCGGCTGCCGGAGAGAAGACGAAGGGGGGGCAGAAACAGTACTTGGGCCATCAGCTCCTTAAATGGGGATGTGCTGGGTGGGCTCAAGAAACAGGGCAAGGGTCAGCCATCCTTTTCCTGGTGAGGAAAAAAGACAGGCAGCTTTGGAAACAAGACCTGGGCCATCAGCTGCCAGTGTCGCAGACCGAATGGTCCCCCCTAAAAATAGATCCACCCTGCCTTCACTGCGCTGCGTCATTTTGGAGATCAGTAGCATGTCTTAGTCTGACTGAGTCTGACTCTCTGAGTAATGTGATTATTAACCATCAGATGACAAAGTAAAACCTCTTAAATCGTCTTAAAGTCAGTTTTAAGCAAAAATGAGGCGATAATCGGTGTTGTTACTGATGCTCTGAAATGACGCAGGCGCAGCCGCTGTGCTGTGGCGCTCTGATCGCTACCCCCGTCTTTTATTGTGGAATAATGCTGAATTTATGGGGAAATGATTGTTGTACAAAAGCTTCAGATGATGACTGGAGTGCAGTTTTAAGCAGAAATGAGGTGATAATCAGTGAATTGCTGCTGAGCTTCGAAATGACACATGTGAAGTGAAGGCAGGGCGGACTGATTTATGGGGGGACCGTTTGGTCAGCAGTGAGGGGAGGAGGCAGGTGAGTTTGGAAACCAGATCTGGGTTGTGGGTTGCAGGTTCCAGTTGTGGCTGTGGATCAACAAACTCAGTCTTTGGGGCTATAATCGGAAGCCCGTGCGCTGGTTTTAGGTGAACGTGCTGTGTCTGAGCGTCTGATGGCTTTGAACACTAACACTGAGCTGCTCTCTGCCGTTATTAAACCTTGTTAGATCATTTTATGGTTGTAAACAAAGACATCTTGAACAGACAGATTTGTTTTTTCCTGGAAAAGCTCAGTAATGAAATGATGAATGCAGAGTAGTGCTGAGACAGAGTCCAATCTTTAGGTAGCATTAAAATGACAGAGTGAGGGGAGATGAATGAGGAAGCGAGTGTTTCAGAGGCGACGCGGCTCTGAGGTGGTGTTTGATTAAATGAGAAAACAAAGTGATGGAGGGGGTGTGAACAGAAAACGTCTCTGCTCCTGAAGTGGACAATAATTTAATCAGTCATGAGCGCCGGGAGAAGATGCATGGATCTGTTAACGCAGGCTGACAAACACACACAAACCACACACACACACACACACACACACACACACACACACACACACACACACACACACACACACACACACACACACACACACACACACTAAAACGCTACAGTGAACATGACTTTCAAACAGCTCCAAGTTACAGCAAACTTTAATCAAAGCATACAAAGAAGCAGCATTAATGATCCGGTGGTCATGTGATCAGATTAAAAAAAAAAAACTTTGGGGGGGGGGGGGGCTCAAGTTGAGGAAGAGCCCGTTACATCTTTGATTTTATTTAATCAATTCTTCCTTCAAGAAAAATAAATTGTGTCATAAAAACAAATGATGTTGATGTACTCTTGCACCTGTTACTGTAATAAGTCTCAGTGTTGTAGTAATTATTATTCTGTGTATCTGATGCACAGAATATTAATACTACAACAGTGAGACTTATTACAGTAATTAATATTCTGTGTATTTTGATTTAATTCTGTGTATCTGATGCACAGAGTGACAGTGGACATGACCTCTGAACTATCATTTGTCTAGACTATTTGCTCTTTATATACAAAGAACCTGATGAGGAAAAAAAACCCACAGTCTGTCTGCAGTCTAAAGGTCCAGTTCAACTGGAATTCTCAAATCTAACCCCAAAATCCCCTTAAAGAATTAATTCTGTCAAAGAAATTTAATCTTCAACCCAATTTTGACCACATAGGTGGATTCCATAAATGCCCTGCCAAGGTCAGCAAGAGGTCAAACATTTGAGAGAGGTCAAGATCACTGGGGTCAAATGTCAGGCTGTTGCGGATGTTACTCTCTTCACAGGTACGTTACCAAATACACAACTTTCAAATACAATCTGCAAAGTCACTTCTCCAGAAGTGGAAATTTCCCAGATTTCGCTCACCTACTGCAGCAGATCTGATAACTTCCTGCCCGTTTGTGTTGTAGTGATATAAAGTTTTGTTTGTGCTGCTGATCAGTAGATCCTCCTCTGTGCGCGAGCACAGGCCTGTCGGCTCATTCTAAGGCCAACTAGGCAGCCAGCAAAATTCAGGCTTCACTGCCATCAGAGCTGCAGCACTAAACGGCTCCTCCTGATTCACTGACACCCACAGAAATGCAGCCGTCGCAACACTTCCCATGATTCCCTGCTGCCGTCAACAGTCTGTACAGGTGAGTCAACACTGCAATTAAAACTCTCAGGCTCTCAAGATCCTTTGCTTCTCTTCTATTTGTGATCTTTTACTGAGTTATTTGCTCCTGTGCCTTTTATAGCAGCTTCATCCAGTTGATCAGTTCGATCCTGGGACTGTTTGGACTCATCACATCGTTATTGTATCAATGCATGTTTCACCACAACAGATCCAGATACTAATCAGTGTGAAATTTCACTTTCTGATGGTCTGTTGTGGGTTATGTGGGTGATTCTTAGACTACGGGCACTTATTATGTCCTTTGATCATATTGTATGAAAAACAGAAAAAAGGGGAAATTTCACACTTTTATAGTTATCTTTACAATGAAAGTGTGTTAAGAAATTTGTTCTAGTAGTCTATGATGACTTTTTCACCTTTTTTCAGCATCATTATATGCAAATATTGCCGTTTTGTGCTTGTCCCACACCCAGACTTTTGATCTTCAATGATAAAAATGAATGGTAAAGAAACGTTTTTTCTAATGTTTTAAAATATCTCTAAATAAAATATCAGTAAAATAATAAAAACATAATTGGGGTATTCAATGTCATACAACTGTTGTGATTTTTTTAAACAAAATGTAGTTGTCCCACACTATTGCCGTAATTTCCACCACAACACTGTAATGTCCCTTTAAACAGTTTGTATGAAAGATTGTTTGGGTAGTTTCTATGGAGATAAACAGTGACATCAGAGCACATGTATATAGCGCCAAATCACAACAAACAGTTGCCCCAAGGCACTTTATATTGTAAGGCAATGGTGTGGTGGAAATTACATTTACAAGGCCAATAGTGCCTGTAGTTAAAGAATCATGTATGAATGAAAGGTTTGATCACATTTAACAGCTTAAAAAAAAAAAACGTACCAAAATATTGAGATGCGTCACTCAGCAGTAGAGACATTAAAAAGCAAATAAAATGAAATACAGTGGGGAAAATAAGTATTTGACCCCCTGTCAGTTTTGCAGGTTTTCCCACCTACAAAGAATGTAGAGGTCTGTAATTTTTATCGTAGGTACACTTCAACTGTGAGAGACAGAATAAAATAAATAAATAAAAAAAATCCAGAAAATCACATTGTATGATTTTTAATTAATTTGCATTTTATTGCATAAAATAAGTATCTGAACCCCTACCAACCAGCAAGAATTCTGTCTCTCGCAGACCTGTTCATTTTTCTTTAAGAAGCCCTCTTATTCTGCACTCTTTACCTGTCTGAACTTGTTATCTGTACAAAAGACACCTGTTCACACACTCAATCAATCACACTCCAACCTGTCCACCATAGCCAAGACCAAAGAGCTGTCTAAGGACACCAGGGACAAAACTGTAGACCTGCACAAGGCTGGGATGGACTACAGGACAACAGGCAAGCAGCTTGGTAGAAGACAACTGTTATATACAGGGTTGGGAGGGTTCCTTTAAAAATGTATTCCGATACAGTTACTAGTTACCTGTTGAAAAATGTAATCAGTAACGTAATCCAAGTACCATAATATTAAAGTAATGTAATTTGACTACTTTCAATTACTTCTGGATTACTCCAATATCAAATATGTTAATACAGACAAAAGAAACTAAATAGAAATAGTCTTGACTACATAGTACAGTTTATTAAGCAAAAATCAAACTCCATGGCATGCTCTGTTTTATTTCACATTATGAATTAAGAGCACCACAATATAGTTTTAAACACACCCAGTGTTCACCTGCTAAATTTTCAACAAAAAATGCCAAAGGATAATGAAAACTCAGGCGTGTGCGGATGAATTTGTAATTAAAAGTGGCAGAACAATATACAAAACAAAAAAAAGTCTACTACTTGTTCAGTAAACCTAAAATTATCTTACTTTAGTCTTTCACATAACATTTGCACCATGTTTAAAATATCAGTCCACTTAGTGAACTTTCAAAATAAGAACAGCAGCATAATGAAAACCATTAAGTAAATCTTGTCAGTAAGGAGGCGTGGTCACCATTTTAATTCCAGGCAAGATAGTGATTTGCGTGCACAGAAGTTCAAGAAACAGGTGGAATATGCCGGAAAGCTGCACATGTTGGCAAAGTCACAAACGGAGGAACAAGGGAGACGATATTTCCTTCCATATGTAAGTGGTTCCCTTCCAAGATGGTGCCACGTGAAGGCGCCCTGGTATTCTGGTGCTCCCTGTTTTGTCTGTTTTTGTGCGTGAATCGTGCGTCATCGTGTCCCTACACCCGCGAGGAGCTTCTAAACATCAAATCATTACGCAACATTACGCCAGTTTTTTTAGTGCTTGCAGCTGAACTGGTTTACGTTTTGGCCAAAAAAGTGAGACAACGGCAGAGAGGGAAACGCGCTGGAGCTCTCGTGTGCCTCAGACAAAGGGGCACGCGCATGCCCCTACCTGGGATATTTCTCTCCAACGTCCGCTCACTCCACAACAAGATGGATGAGCTCGCACTGCTGATGAAGAAGAATAGAGATTTCTCCTCATCTTGTGTACTGTGCTTCACGGAGACGTGGTTAAATGCACAGACACCGGACTGCGCGCTCCAACTAGAGGGATTCCAACTCCTCCGCGCAGACAGAGACCGAGCACTCTCTGGTGGAAAAACTAGAGGTGGAGGACTCTATATCAACAACGCCTGGTGCTCCGATGTGACTGTGATCTCCCAACACTGCTCTCCCTCTCTGGAATATCTCCTCATAAACTGCAGACCGTTCTACTCTCCACGTGACTTTAACTCTTTCAGACTTTGCTCTGTGTATATTCCGCCGAGCGCGCGCTCGCGGATCAGATTATGAGCGTGGAGAGAGACTTTCCGGACTCTCTTGTTATAATTCTCGGTGATTTTAGCAAAGGGAATCTCAGTCAGGAATTACCAAAATACAAACAGTTTGTTAAATGCCCGACCAGAGAAGGGAGCACGTTAGATCATTGTTACACGACAGTGAGCGGTGCCTACCGCGTGGTGGCCCGTGCAGCTTTGGGACTCTCAGATCACGTGATGGTCCACTTGATCCCCACGTACAGACAGAGACTTAAACTCTCTAAACCTGTTGTGAGGACGTCTAAAGTGTGGAGCAATGAAGCTGTAGAGGAGCTACGCGCGTGCTTGGCCACCACGGATTGGGATATGTTTGAGGCTTCAACAGACAGTCTAGATGACTACACGGACACTGTGATGTCATATATTCATTTCTGTGAAGACAGCATCATTCCACAGCGTACCAGGGTGAGATATAACAATGACAAGCACTGGTTCACACCTAAACTCCGGCAGCTCCGTCAGCAGAAAGAGGTGGCTTTCAGAGAAGGAGACAGCTATAGAGGTGCAAAGTACAGATTTAGCAAGGAGGTGGCAAAGGCTAAATCAATGTACAGTTCACGTCTGCGGCAAAGGTTCTCTGCCAACGACTCGGCCTCTGTGTGGAGGGGGTTGAAAGAGATCACCAACTACAAGCCCAAAGCACCTCATTCTATTGACGACCTGAAGCTGTCCAACGACCTGAACGTCTTCTATTCACACTTTGAAGACAAGGACTCACACCTCCCCACCCCCCACACAACTGGATATTCAAACACTCTGGACCTCCCCCCTTTCACCACTGCCCTCCCCACTCCCCCTGTTGCCCTCTCGGTCCAAGAGGAGGACGTGAGGAGACATTTCAAAAGGCTGAATCCACGTAAGGCCCCGGGCCCAGACTGTGTCTCTCCTACCACCCTGAGACACTGCGCTGATGAGCTGGCCCCAGTCTTCACAGGGATCTTCAACACCTCCCTGGAGTCATGCCATGTTCCAGTCTGTTTCAAGTCCTCAATCATAGTTCCAGTCCCCAAGAAACCACGCATCACTGGACTTAATGACTACCGTCCTGTGGCTCTCACGTCTGTAGTCATGAAGACCTTCAAACGCCTGGTTTTATCCCACCTGAAGTCCATCACCGACCCCCTCCTGGACCCCCTGCAGTTTGCCTACAGAGCCAACAGGTCTGTAGATGACACCATAAACCTGGCCCTGCACTCCATCCTGCAGCACCTGGACTCCCCAGGAACCTACGCTAGGATCCTGTTTGTGGACTTCAGCTCTGCATTCAACACCATCCTTCCAGCTTTGCTCCAGGACAAGCTTTCTCTGCTCCACGTGCCCAACTCCATCTGCAGGTGGATCACAGACTTCCTGACGGACCGGAGTCAGCGTGTGAGGCTGGGAAAAAATGTCTCAAACACTCGGGCTCTCAGCACAGGACCTCCACAGGGCTGTGTCCTTTCCCCTCTGCTCTTCTCCCTCTACACTAACTGCTGCACCTCCAGCCACGACTCCGTAAAGCTCATCAAGTTTGCGGACGACACCACCCTCATCGGACTCATTTCAGATGGGGATGAGTCTGCCTACAGGAGGGAGGTGGACTGGCTGGTGACCTGGTGCAGCAGCAAAAACTTGGAGCTCAACGCCCAGAAAACAGTGGAGATGATCGTGGACTTCAGGAAAGCCACAGCCCCCCCGCCCTCCCTCGCCCTCGCCAACAGCCCCATCACCACTGTGGACTGTCACCGCTTCCTCGGCACCACCATCACCCAGGACCTCAAGTGGGAGTCAACCATCAGCTCCCTCATCAAGAAGGCCCAGCAGAGGATGTACTTCCTGTGGCAGCTGAAGAAGGCCAAGCTGCCTGTCCAGCTGATGGTGCAGTTCTACACGACCATCATCGAGTCCATCCTCTGCTCCTCCATCACGGTGTGGTACGCCGGGGCCACAGCCACGGACAGACACAGACTGCAGCGCATTGTGGCCTCTGCTGAGAAGGTGATCGGCTGTAGCCTTCCATCTCTCCACGACCTGCACGTCTCCAGGACTCTGAGCCGAGCAGGTCGGATCACAGCTGACCCTTCTCACCCTGCACACGGTCTGTTCAAACCACTCCCCTCGGGCAGGAGGCTACGGTCCATCCGGACCAGAACCTCCCGCCATAAGAACAGTTTCTTCCCCTCTGCCATTAGACTCATGAACACCTCATAACTCAGTCACCTTAACCTTAACTCTGTCACTTTATCATTTTATCACGGGTCACTTTAGACAATGTACTTTGGTTTATAATTGCACTCCTCCCACTGCACTGTTTTTTCTGTTTCTCTGTTTTTCTGTTGCACACAGCCTTTCATATTTCTTTTTTTTTTTATCTTATATTTTATCTTATTTTGACACATATGTTATATTTTATCCTAGCATTTTATCTCTTCTTAATGTTGCACCATTGTACCGAAGCAAATTCCTAGTCTGTGAATCCTGTTCACTGGCAATGGCAATAAACTTCTTCTGTTTTGGTTCTTCTTGTCACTTTGTGATATTTGGATGATAAACATCTGTATGTCTCCTGCCATACCTGTGTCGCCTGATGACACGGACCATTAACTCTTCACTTATGTCTAGTTGATATTTTCCACTGCTAGACTAATGTCTAGTTAAAATACTTGTCGTTAGTGATTAAAACTGTTTTTTTAATTTGCACCTTAAAATAATGAGATTATAATGACCTGCGCTGTGCCGCTCACAGTCACACCCACACATGGTGTAATGGTTTTAGGAGCGGCGCTGAACAGCAGCTGCAGCAGGACGTCTCAGCTCAGCAGCTTGAACAGCACAGATCCATGTAACTTTCAACACTAATATTTGGGAATGTGTGTGTGTCAGAGTAAGTTTAATACTTTCCTGACATAATGTAATGTCATTTAATTTTACTGGCTCGATATCCAGGTCAAAATGGCATTTTTTTAACACGTATTTTGCGAGCATTTTTCTGAGTGTGTTCAGTGGCGAATCTCCACTGAAAATGCATTAACATCCGGGAACTTCATCAATATTTTGCCCGGTTAGGAGACGTCATGTCGCTGTGCATGAAGGGACGTTTTCATTTCAAAGAAAAAAAATTATATACAGATAATATTATAACATGCATTAAAATTTTAATCCTGTGAACTAATCCCCATTTTTACTAAATATACCTGTAATCTGAATACGTCGTTTTTTCTGTAACTGTAGCGGAATACAGTTACCTTTTTTTGTATCCTAACTATGTAACGCCGTTACATGTATTCCGTTACTCACTAAGCCTGCTGTTATGATTATTTATTAGAAAGTGGAAGTAACACAAGATGACTGTCAATCTCCCTCGGTCTGGGATTCCATGCAAGATCTCACTTTGTGGGGTAAGGGTGATTCTGAGAAAGCTCAGAACTACACAGGAGGACCTGGTCAATGACCTGAAGAGAGCTGGGACCACAGTCACAAAGATTACATTAGTAACACATGATGCTGTCATGGTTTAAAATCCTGCAGGGCAGCAAGGTCCCCCTGCTCAAGCCAGCACATGTCCAGGCCTGTTTGAAGTTCACCAGTTGGTTGTTCTCCAGATTGTCTCTGGTGAACCCAGCTCTCTTCAGGTCACTGACCAGGTCCTCCCCTGTAGTTCTGGGCTTTCTCAGAATCATTCTTACCCCGCGAGATGAGATCTTGCATGGAGCCCCAGGCCGAGGAAGATTGACAGGCATCTTGTGTTTCTTTCATTTTCTAATAACTTGTGCAGTGCCCGTAGGAAGTTTGTATTCCTGTAGAAAACTGGGAGCTTAAGTAGATTTTTCATGGCTGGTCATATGAGGCTGTGTTTGAAGGTGAGATGTGCTCAGAGGTGAACTTACTTACTCTGACATCGTTTTAACAGACAGCGTGTACGTTTTTAAGACATGGTTGACATTGAGATACAAATACAATTATTTTAAGAAAAAGCCTGACATTCATCCAACATGGTCAGACACATATATACACACACAGAGATACAGGAAGGAATAAACACAGTTAGCGTTCATGAAGCTCAAACATGTGGATGAGAATAAAGTCATTACTGATAATGTGACTCAGGGACATTTAAGTTTGTTGTGGATTGATTGATAACTATTGTGATTTCATATATTTTGGCTTTTATCAAGGACACTGGAGGGAGTTGAACCCTGTTCCTCTAATGTGAAAATAGCACTACCGCTGCCTTTTGCTTTTTTGGCCATTGAGGAAAAGCAAAAACATGAATGTGAGAGCATGATTTTTAAAAGTGTTTTGAATGTTCAGTCTGGTTGTTTTTTGTTTTGTTTTAGGTGAAGTCACGGATGCAATTTGGTGGGGGATGGGGGGACATGCCCCCCCACCTTTTCAACCAGGGGGGACAGAATATGGTATGTCCCCTCCACCTTCTGACATATATGTGTGTACTTGAAACATGCTATGTCAGTCTTATGTGCAAAACCATGTCAGAATAGTATCTAGAATTTTCTGGGACTGCATTTGCCCAGATTTGAAACCAAAAATAGTTGCCTCTAGGGACTAGTGTCTACACATAAGTATCAATGGACCATATGCTAATTTACTAAATTCTGAAAGTTAGAAAAGGAAATCAGAAAAGCTAGACTGATTTTGGAGATCAAGCCCATCTGCAATTATTGCTTGATCTCCAAAATCAGTCTATGCAAGCGTAATTATGTTCAGTATGAGTGTTGTCATTAGTGCCACTTTGAAAATTAAATTCATGATAAGTCATTTATCCCAAACTTATGATCTGTTGTTTTCTCAAACTTATGCAAAAACAAATCTTGAGAAAAAAAATACAGTATGTGATAGTTAATAATTATTAAGAGCCTGTTCTTTCATATTTTCATAAATTAAAGGAACACTTGAAACACATCAGATCTCAATGTGGTGGGGGTGAAGTCATGCTGGATATCTTTCCTGATATGGACTGAGTAATGGGTTAGGAACCTGTGACGTGCTCAGGTTGAACCTGCTCTCATCTGGTAAAAGCACAGGGTGCCAGTGGGGTTGCTGTCAACTCTGCTGTTCTAGAGCAACTACCAATTGAGCTCCACTGTGCCGACCAGTGAGCACAGCGCCCCCTACAGGACATTAGGCCCTCAGGCCCCCCTCATGAAGTCTGCTTCTGATTGTTGGGTCGGAGACATTCACAGGTCATTCTGTAGGATTCTGCCAGTGCTCATCCTGGTCCTCCTCACACAAAGGAGCGGGTCCCGGCCCCACTGATGGGCTAAGGACGTGCTGTGGCCCTGTCCAGCTCTCCCACAGTAACTACCCGTCACCTGGAATCTGTGCTGGAGACACAGCAAACCTCCTGGCAATGGCACGTATCATCCAGGAGGAGCTGGACCACCTGTGCAACCGCTGTAGGGTCCAGGTACGGCATCATGATACCAGGAAGGACACTGACCCCGGACAAAAGCAAAAGTAGTGAAAAATCAGTCAGAAAAGATGAGGAGGGAAAATGCCCAGAGGCCTCCACCACTGAGCCGGTGTTAATGTCATTAACACCAAATCAGCTGAAAGTGATGAACAACCTGCTCTGCTACTTAACTGATCAGATCAATATCCCAGAAGATGAACTGACTTGATGCTGTACTCTGATTAAAAAGTGCTTCTTCATTTTTTTCTAGCAGTGTGTACATACACTCAACAAAAATATAAACGCAACACTTTTGGTTTTGCTCCCATTTTGTATGAGATGAACTCAAAGATCTAAAACTCTTTCCACATACACAATATCACCATTTCCCTCAAATATTGTTCACAAACCAGTCTAAATCTGTGATAGTGAGCACTTCTCCTTTGCTGAGATAATCCATCCCACCTCACAGGTGTGCCATATCAAGATGCTGATTAGACACCATGATTAGTGCACAGGTGTGCCTTAGACTGCCCACAATAAAAGGCCACTCTGAAAGGTGCAGTTTTGTTTTATTGGGGGGGGATACCAGTCAGTATCTGGTGTGACCACCATTTGCCTCATGCAGTGCAACACATCTCCTTCGCATAGAGTTGATCAGGTTGTCAATTGTGGCCTGTGGAATGATGGTCCACTCCTCTTCAATGGCTGTGCGAAGTTGCTGGATATTGGCAGGAACTGGTACGCGCTGTCGTATACGCCGGTCCAGAGCATCCCAAACATGCTCAATGGGTGACATGTCCGGTGAGTATGCCGGCCATGCAAGAACTGGGACATTTTCAGCTTCCAAGAATTGTGTACAGATCCTTGCAACATGGGGCCGTGCATTATCCTGCTGCAACATGAGGTGATGTTCTTGGATGTATGGCACAACAATGGGCCTCAGGATCTTGTCACGGTATCTCTGTGCATTCAAAATGCCATCAATAAAATGCACCTGTGTTCTTCGTCTATAACAGACACCTGCCCATACCATAACCCCACCGCCACCATGGGCCACTCGATCCACAACATTGACATCAGAAAACCGCTCACCCACACGACGCCACACACGCTGTCTGCCATCTGCCCTGGACACTGTGAACCGGGATTCATCCGTGAAGAGAACACCTCTCCAACATGCTAAACGCCAGCGAATTTGAGCATTTGCCCACTCAAGTCGGTTACGACGACGAACTGGAGTCAGGTCGAGACCCCGATGAGGACGACGAGCATGCAGATGAGCTTCCCTGAGACGGTTTGTGACAGTTTGTCCTGAAATTCTTTGTTTATGCAAACCGATTGTTTCAACAGCTGTCTGGTCTGCTGAGTGGCTGGTCTCAGACGATCTTGAAGGTGAACATGCTGGATGTGGAGGTCCTGGGCTGGTGTGGTTACACGTGGTCTGCGGTTGTGAGGCTGGTTGGATGTACTGCCAAATTCTCTGAAACGCCTTTGGAGACGGCTTATGGTAGAGAAATGAACATTCAATACATGAGCAACAGCTCTGGTTGACATTCCTGCTGTCAGCATGCCAATTGCACGTTCCCTCAAATCTTGCGACATCTGTGGCATTGTGCTGTGTGATAAAACTGCACCTTTCAGAGTGGCCTTTTATTGTGGGCAGTCTAAGGCACACCTGTGCACTAATCATGGTGTCTAATCAGCATCTTGATATGGCACACCTGTGAGGTGGGATGGATTATCTCAGCAAAGGAGAAGTGCTCACTATCACAGATTTAGACTGGTTTGTGAACAATATATGAGGGAAATGGTGATATTGTGTATGTGGAAAAAGTTTTAGATCTTTGAGTTCATCTCATACAAAATGGGAGCAAAACCAAAAGTGTTGCGTTTATATTTTTGTTGAGTGTACATATGTACTTTGTTTTGTGAGTCAATGAAATTTGTGTTGAATTTTTTGGGTGGGCTCCAGATTTCAAAGTGGGCCGGAGTTCTGAAGTTGGGGAATTGCTGATCTAATGTGTTCTGCTAGAATACGATTTTACGAGATTTGTGCATCACTAGAAACTCTCTCTCTCACACACACACACACACACACACACACACACACACACACACACACACACACACACACACACACACACACACACACACACACACACACACACACACACACACACACACACACACACACACACAAATTTTGAAAGTTGCTCATGAGCCCGGGTCCTTGTAGATTCTGAGGGATCGGATCCAAGAGGTTGGTTTGTCCTCAGGTTGAGTTCCAGCTGAGATCCGACAGCAGAATCTCACATTCTCTTTGTCCGAACCCTCAAACGTCTCCACGTGAGACATGAGACAACACAGGGATGAAGTCTGAGCAGCTTTTGTTATTTCACTTTGAACTCAGAGCCGTGATGCTGCACATCCCGGCCAGATTCTTTCTTTTTTTTCTGAGTAAAGAACATTTTACTGAGAGCCGTCACTAGTCAGGGTTTTTCTGCCACAAAAAGTCACACTTAAAACGGTTCTTTTCTCTCCGCCAACTCTTTTAAAAAGGATGTGGGCAGATTTCAGAACAAAGTCAGAACATTTAAAGGTTTTTCCATGAACATATATTTTCTTAAGGTTACTTTATAAGAAAAAGGAAACATGGACAGTTTTTGGGACGACAGACACAAAGTGTCAACGACAGAGTGGAAAACCTACTGGTCACATGACCTTCCAAAGGGGAGGGTGGAGCTTATGACAGTGCTGGCGGTTATTTGTCTGTTGGTGTCCATAATAACAGAATTATGGAGACATATGGGACATGGGAAGTGGACAAACTGATAAGGACAAAAAAAAAAACAGGAACTGAAGTACTGCGAGGGACCAAACAAAGTGAAGGCAGGAGAGTAAATTAACTGAATGAGGTGCAAGTGTGTAAACAGAAGAAATCCATGGAGTCAACTCACCACACGAACACCAGGGGGAGACACACACATGGGGAGACGTACCAACTCCTGCACAATTCATGATCATGAATCTATAAGTCGGTGATATCAGGCCTCTCCAGGACAATCCTGTAAAAAACAGGACAGATAAGGTCCATGAGTGGACCAGAAGAGCGTAGCAGAGAGCCCGGTGAGCGGGACAGGTGAGCGGACCAGAAGAGCGGACCAGAAGAGCCTGGTGAGCGGGACAGGTGAGCGGGACAAAGCTTGGTCTGGTCTTTTCAAAAATGGATTTTATTGGAGACAAAGATAGCAACCATACATGGCCTCGGCCGAGTTTCAGTGCTTCAATTAACATCTATCAGCAGGCGTGTGTGCACATACGTGCACTGATTTGTGACAATAAAACACACAGAAACTTTGAACTACAGGACCAGACATCTGCAGAGACAGAAGATGAAACAGACACCCAGTGAAGGTTTGTTCACTCTCTCTCTCTGCGCTCGGTGCTCGCTCGCCCGCTCTGATAACACACCATGTTGTGTGTATTTAATTATGTGTCCTTCAGGATAATAAAAGTGTCCACAATGAAGGAAGCAGGAGACGCAGGCTGAGCAGACATCGTGCACATTATTGCCTTCACCTTTTTGGAATTGTTTGATTTGTGGTTTCCAGGCAACAGTGCTGCTCGGGCCGCTCGAGTCACGACGTAAACACGTGCAACATGTCCCTGACCAGCATCACAGCTCAGAGTTCAGGACAGACTTGGTGGATAGTGGGCGTGGCTTAGATGATGAGCCAATGCTCTGATTTCAGAAAGCAGTCTGGCATTTTCATATTTGTTACTGACATCAAATTTTAAATATAAATCAACACTAAAATACTCGGGGCTATCTGAGCCTGTAATCAATGATCAGTGTGAATCGCTGCGTTAAGGCGCTGGTCCACAGCCACAGTCTGAAAATAAATTCAACATTTATAAAGTTCTTCTTCTTTGTGTTCAAGAGCAGCTCACAAACCAACGCGTGCATACTGCCACCTACTGCTGCTGTGTGTGAGGAATATTAATTATTCTAAGTCAATACAATACAGAACATGAAACAATAAAATGGTAAATGGACTGCATTTATATCGCGCTTTTCCATCTGCATCAGACGCGCAAAGCGCTTTACAATAATGCCTCACATTCACCCCGATGTCAGGCTGCTGCCATACAAGGTGTTCACTACACACCGGGAGCAACTAGGGGATTAAGGACCTTGCCCAAGGGCTTAGTGATTTTCCAATCAGGTTGGGATTTGAACCAAGGATCCTCTGGTCTCAAACCCAACACCTTAACCACTAGACCATCACCTCCCCTAAAATGAAATCTAAAAACATGTAATAAATATTTTAACACGACTAGTTAACAGCACAGGTTTGAACTGGGAGTGCTGTAGTTTTTTAACCACTGCGTTGCCGTGATGATTTCAGTCGTGGGCCTACATTTAACTAGTGAGATGTAACGAGAAGACAAGAGACAGGTGTGGTGATTGTAATGAGACACACCTGTGAAGGAACACCAAGAGACAGGGCCACGCCTACACACACACGCACACACACACACACACACACACACACACAACGACAGAGTGAAACATCAACACACAAAGAACCTTTGGAGGGAGTAGAACCTAAAACAAACCACCAAGAATTACAAAATGAAAGGGGAACCAAGAAAGGCTCAAGTGTGACACACACGAAAACACAACAGCAAACAGAAAGGACATAAGACACAGGCAGGGGACAGACACACATACAGACTGGCTGGTTGTAGGGTCAAGAGCTGGTCCATGGTTCCACAACAAGGTCAGAACCCTCTTTGTTCCTCTTGAATCAAATCAAATCAATTTTATTTATATAGCGCCAAATCACAACAAACAGTTGCCCCAAGGCACTTTATATTGTAAGGCAAAAGCCATACAATAATTACGGAAAAACCCCAACGGTCAAAACGACCCCCTGTGAGCAAGCACTTGGCAACAGTGGGAAGGAAAAACTCCCTTTTAACAGGAAGAAACCTCCAGCAGAACCAGGCTCAGGGAGGGGCAGTCTTCTGCTGGGACTGGTTGGGGCTGAGGGAGAGAACCAGGAAAAAGACATGCTGTGGAGGTGAGCAGAGATCAATCACTAATGATTAAATGCAGAGTGGTGCATACAGAGCAAAAAGAGAAAGAAACACTCAGTGCATCATGGGAACCCCCCAGCAGTCTAAGTCTATAGCAGCATAACTAAGGGATGGCTCAGGGTCACCTGATCCAGCCCTAACTATAAGCTTTAGCAAAAAGGAAAGTTTTAAGCCTAATCTTAAAAGTAGAGAGGGTGTCTGTCTCCCTGATCTGAATTGGGAGCTGGTTCCAGAGGAGAGGAGCCTGAAAGCTGAAGGCTCTGCCTCCCATTCTACTCTTACAAACCCTAGGAACTACAAGTAAGCCTGCAGTCTGAGAGCGAAGCGCTCTATTGGGGTGATATGGTACTATGAGGTCCCTAAGATAAGATGGGACCTGATTATTCAAAACCTTATAAGTAAGAAGAAGAATTTTAAATTCTATTCTAGAATTAACAGGAAGCCAATGAAGAGAGGCCAATATGGGTGAGATATGCTCTCTCCTTCTAGTCCCTGTCAGTACTCTAGCTGCAGCATTTTGAATTAACTGAAGGCTTTTCAGGGAACTTTTAGGACAACCTGATAATAATGAATTACAATAGTCCAGCCTAGAGGAAATAAATGCATGAATTAGTTTTTCAGCATCACTCTGAGACAAGACCTTTCTAATTTTAGAGATATTGCGCAAATGCAAAAAAGCAGTCCTACATATTTGTTTAATATGCACATTGAATGACATATCCTGATCAAAAATGACTCCAAGATTTCTCACAGTATTACTAGAGGTCAGGGTAATGCCATCCAGAGTAAGGATCTGGTTAGACACCATGTTTCTAAGATTTGTGGGGCCAAGTACAATAACTTCAGTTTTATCTGAGTTTAAAAGCAGGAAATTAGAGGTCATCCATGTCTTTATGTCTGTAAGACAATCCTGCAGTTTAGCTAATTGGTGTGTGTCCTCTGACTTCATGGATAGATAACAATGAAAATTTAAGCAATGCCATCTAATAATACTGCCTAAGGGGAAACATGTATAAAGTGAATAAAATTGGTCCTAGCACAGAACCTTGTGGAACTCCATAATTAACCTTAGTCTGTGAAGAAGATTCCCCATTTACATGAACAAATTGTAATCTATTAGATAAATATGATTCAAACCACCGCAGCACTGAGGTCTAACAGAACAAGCACAGAGATGAGTCCACTGTCCGAGGCCATAAAAAGATCATTTGTAACCTTCACTAATGCTGTTTCTGTACTATGATGAATTCTAAAACCTGACTGAAACTCTTCAAATAGACCATTCCTCTGCAGATGATCAGTTAGCTGTTTTACAACTACCCTTTCAAGAATTTTTGAGAGAAAAGGAAGGTTGGAGATTGGCCTATAATTAGCTAAGATAGCTGGGTCAAGTGATGGCTTTTTAAGTAATAGTTTAATTACTGCCACCTTAAAAGCCTGTGGTACATAGCCAACTAATAAAGATAGATTGATCATATTTAAGATCTAAGCATTAATTACTGGTAGGGCTTACTTGAGCAGCCTGGTAGGAATGGGGTCTAATAGACATGTTGATGGTTTGAAGGAAGTAAGTAATGAAAATAACTCAGACAGAACAATCGGAGAGAAAGAGTCTAACCAAATACCGGCATCACTGAAAGCAGCCAAAGATAACGATACATCTTTGGGATGGTTATGAGTAATTTTTTCTCTAATAGTTAAAATTTTATTAGCAAAGAAAGTCATGAAGTCATTACTAGTTAAAGTTAAAGGAATACTCGGCTCAATAGAGCTCAATAGAGCTCTGACTCTTTGTCAGCCTGGCTACAGTGCTGAAAAGAAACCTGGGGTTGTTCTTATTTTCTTCAATTAGTGATGAGTAGTAAGATGTCCTAGCTTTACGGAGGGCTTTTTTTTATAGAGCAACAGACTGTTTTTCCAGGCTAAGTGAAGATCTTCTAAATTAGTGAGACGCCATTTCCTCTCCAACTTACGGGTTATCTGCTTTAAGCTGCGAGTTTGTGAGTTATACCACGGAGTCAGGCACTTCTGATTTATGGATTTTGCTCTCAGACGCTGTGGGTGGTCTTTAAACCGGCTGGAGCACTCCTTAATCTGTGTAATCCCCATAAAATCATCCCTCAAAGCCATTTGAATTTTCCGAATGGTGTCCACCTGGAGGTCTCTCACAGTTTCTGGAAAAAATTGATGCAGCAAAGCTCCAAATCGTTCAGACATTTATTCGCAATAAAAATCCGACGAGAGGGGTGGACCAGTGCTCACACAAAGCCTGCTCACAGGCGAATGACGCAACTGACAGGCGTGAAAAAACTCACGCAGGCACACGAAGGTTCAAGCTTGGCTGATGCAATCACACGTGATTCAAATCCATATGGTTTTTGAAAAAAGTAAGAAGGTCCGATACTTTTCTAACAGACCTCGTATTTGAAACTAACATCAGCAGGCAGGAGATTGCATTTATAGTAAACACGTTAAATAGTTTAATTTCTTTCAGATGTGCAAAATGTTCAATATCCAAATACAAAATAGAATCAAATGACATTCACATTATCTTACAGAAAAATAAAGTTGTAATCAAAATTAAATACTTAAATAATAAATACAATACTTAAATAA
Source organism: Thalassophryne amazonica (assembly GCF_902500255.1). NCBI lineage: Eukaryota > Metazoa > Chordata > Actinopteri > Batrachoidiformes > Batrachoididae > Thalassophryne > Thalassophryne amazonica. The sequence goes on along the minus strand of NC_047112.1, from coordinate 4,884,922 downwards.
TCTCCAAAATGAACATAGAAATCCACAACATAACAGCAACGTGTGTGTGCATAGCAATGCACAAACATTGCACTGGGGGCTATTGCTTTAACTTTGGCCTGCAAACCTTTGAGAGCTGAGCTACTTTTCCCCACCTTTTGCACCAAATTAATCTGAGGAGTTGATCTGCCCTGCTGTTTAACTCTAAATTTTTCTTCGTAAGGAAGACTATCAAATGGCTTCGCCAAAATCTGGTCCACAGCATTCAAATTGTCTGCCATTATGTGCAGCTTGCTACGGACTGGCGCGAGGCTCGTGTGAAGTTTGTCCGCCTGTGAGTGCTTTGTGACGGTGGAGGAGCTCAGCAGCACCCGCTGCTCGGTAGGAACAGAAACTGAGATAGAAGTCAGAAAGAGTGATAGAAATCAGTCTCCAAACACAAGCAGCTACAACAAAAAAACAAAGTAGAGTACTACAAGCTAGAGTGCTGACGGGGACTAGAAGGAGAGAGCATATCTCACCCATATTGGCCTCTCTTCATTGGCTTCCTGTTAATTCTAGAATAGAATTTAAAATTCTTCTTCTTACTTATAAGGTTTTGAATAATCAGGTCCCATCTTATCTTAGGGACCTCGTAGTACCATATCACCCCAATAGAGCGCTTCGCTCTCAGACTGCAGGCTTACTTGTAGTTCCTAGGGTTTGTAAGAGTAGAATGGGAGGCAGAGCCTTCAGCTTTCAGGCTCCTCTCCTGTGGAACCAGCTCCCAATTCAGATCAGGGAGACAGACACCCTCTCTACTTTTAAGATTAGGCTTAAAACTTTCCTTTTTGCTAAAGCTTATAGTTAGGGCTGGATCAGGTGACCCTGAACCATCCCTTAGTTATGCTGCTATAGACTTAGACTGCTGGGGGGTTCCCATGATGCACTGTTTCTTTCTCTTTTTGCTCTGTATGCACCACTCTGCATTTAATCATTAGTGATCGATCTCTGCTCCCCTCCACAGCATGTCTTTTTCTTGGTTCTCTCCCTCAGCCCCAACCAGTCCCAGCAGAAGACTGCCCCTCCCTGAGCCTGGTTCTGCTGGAGGTTTCTTCCTGTTAAAAGGGAGTTTTTCCTTCCCACTGTAGCCAAGTGCTTGCTCACAGGGGGTCGTTTTGACCGTTGGGTTTTTCCGTAATTATTGTATGGCCTTGCCTTACAATATAAAGCGCCTTGGGGCAACTGTTTGTTGTGATTTGGCGCTATATAAAAAAATTGATTGATTGATTGATTGATTTGTCGCTAGACGTTTTAAACAAAGAAAATGCCGCTAAGAGGATTAAGAGTCTCCGGTTCAACTCAGAATGAAAATGCTCCCATGGATGTTTACACCAAAAGATCGCTGATTCGCTCATTTCGCTGTCAATCAAAAAGGGATTCAGCCTCAGACAGATCATCCAATCATCATGCAGAAGCTGAGCGTCCGGGCCAGCCGAGGCCCGCCCACTGCCCCATAGACCCCCAGACACGCTGAGCGTCCGATGGGCGGGACAAAGCCCAGCATTTATCCAATGACTGGTCTCGTTTCGCTGCGTGCTTTGTGTCGCTCAGCGTCCACACTGTTTAAAGCGCTGTGAAGCTGCGGGTTTGAGTGAGAGGAAAGCCGCGTCGTTCCCAGTGATGAGAAGCTGATTCTGAACAAAAGTTGAGCGCGTTGTAGCGCATATTTAGTCAATGACATGTACACACAACAGTATATATCTGATCACTTATTTTTTGACATTTTAGGGGAAGCTGAGCTTCCCTTGCAGTCTTAGAGCAATCACCTCTGACTTTAAGACACCTAAAGCACTTTACACTAAACGAACGGATCATTTCGCAAATAATGACAACAAAAATTGTAATATTGGACATGCAAACCTACCTTTGTCTTGTTTTTTCTCGTCTTCCAACTTCTTTTTTCTTTTCTCCGCTCCAGACGGATAATTTCTTCTGAGACATGATTTACACTCACTTCCTTCCTCACGATTAGTCATCGACCACCTGACCCAAATTTGCCCAACGGTGGCAGCAGCCAACAGGAGGCATCAATTAACCTAGTATTGGTATTTTGTCAAAATGATTTTTTTTGGGGTGTAATACAATTTTGTTTAAATTATTCAATATTATTTTAATTTCATGTATATATTTACTTTTTTTATCACAACGTCTCGGTGCTCTCGGGGCCCCCTGGTGGCGTGGAGGCCCTAAGCGACCGCGTAGTTGGAGTATGCCTTGGACCGGCTCTGTACTTCGTGTAAGTGTGTATGTGGGGGATCCCGACACTTTGTCTTAGTGACTTGTGGGGACTGAGGGGACACGTCACCTCCTGATGACTCTTCTTTAACGATGGGGACCACCACCCACACGGACGGTCCCAGACTGTCATGTAGGGTTGGGGAGGTGTGTCAGCACATCCAAACTCTTCAGTGTCTCCGGGTGAATCCCGTCAGATCCCAGAAACTTACCAACAAGTATTTGGACTGCGTCAGTGGAGACACCAGAGCCGCCTGAAGATTAAATCAGCTGACGTGGACAAAATTCTCCACCAGAGGACTGTTTTCTTATAAAACTCAAAGAGCAAAAATAAAGAGCGACGAGAGTCTGCAGACTGACAAAGACATGCTGTTTGACGGAGGAGGAGCCATCTGCTGCACGCACGCACGCACACGCACACAGTCTTCTGATGTGGCACAAATAACGTTCTTTAAAAGATTAGAGCAATTTAAGAGTCTTTTTATTGTTTGGTGTGAAGGTGCAGAAAAACTAAACCTCTGCAACATGGATCATCCACCAAGGAGTTTACATGTGTGTCTGTTTGTGTGTTTCTGTTTGTGTATCTGTGTGCTTCTGTCTGTGTGTGTCTGTCTGTGCCTGAGTGTCAGGTGTATTTGTGTTTGTGTGTCTGTGTGTTTCTGTTTGTGTGTCTGTGTGTGTTTCTGTCTGTGTGTCTGTGCCTGAGTGTCTGTATCTGTGTGTTTCTCTTCTGTGTGTTTCTGTCTGTGTGTCTGTGCCTGAGTGTCTGTATCTGTGTGTTTCTGTCTGTGTGTTTCTGTGTGTCTGTATGTGTCTGTGTGTGTCTGTGCCTGAGTGTCTGTATCTGTGTGTTTCTCTTCTGTGTTTTTCTGTCTGTGTGTCTGTGCCTGAGTGTCTGTATCTGTGTGTTTCTGTCTGTGTGTTTCTGTGTGTCTGTATGTGTCTGTGTGTGTCTGTGCCTGAGTGTCTGTATCTGTGTGTTTCTCTTCTGTGTGTTTCTGTCTGTGTGTCTGTGCCTGAGTGTCTGTATCTGTGTGTTTCTGTCTGTGTGTTTCTGTCTGTGTGTTTCTGTGTGTCTGTATGTGTCTGTGTGTGTCTGTGCCTGAGTGTCTGTATCTGTGTGTTTCTCTTCTGTGTTTTTCTGTCTGTGTGTCTGTGCCTGAGTGTCTGTATCTGTGTGTTTCTCTTCTGTGTTTTTCTGTCTGTGTGTCTGTGCCTGAGTGTCTGTATCTGTGTGTTTCTCTTCTGTGTTTTTCTGTCTGTGTGTCTGTGCCTGAGTGTCTGTATCTGTGTGTTTCTGTCTGTGTGTTTCTGTCTGTGTGTGTTTCTGTGTGTCTGTATGTGTATGTGTGTGTCTGTGCCTGAGTGTCTGTATCTGTGTGTTTCTCTTCTGTGTTTTTCTGTCTGTGTGTCTGTGCCTGAGTGTCTGTATCTGTGTGTTTCTGTCTGTGCCTGTGTGTTTCTGTCTGTATGTGTCTGTGTGTCTGTGCCTGAGTGTCTGTATCTGTGTGTTTCTGTCTGTGCCTGTGTGTTTCTGTCTGTATGTGTCTGTGCCTGAGTGTCTGTATCTGTGTGTTTCTCTTCTGTGTGTTTCTGTTTGTGTGTCTGTGTGTTTTTGTTTGTGTGCCTGTGTGTTTCTGTCTTTGTCTGTGTGTTTCTGTGTGTCTGTGCCTGAGTGTCAGGTGTATTTGTGTTTCTGTCTGTGTGTCTGTGTGTTTCTGTCTGTGTCTGTGTGTTTCTGTCTGTGTGTCTGTGTGTTTCTGTCTGTGTCTGTGTGTTTCTGTGTGTCTGTGCCTGAGTGTCAGGTGTATTTGTGTTTCTGTCTGTGTGTCTGTGTGTTTCTGTCTGTGTCTGTGTGTTTCTGTCTGTGTCTGTGTGTTTCTGTCTGTGTGTGTGTTTCTGTCTTTGTGTGTCTGTGCCTGAGTGTCTGTATCTGTGTTTCTGTCTGTGTTTGTGTGTCTGTGTGTTTCTGTCTGTGTGTCTGTGTGTTTCTGTCTGTGTGTCTGTGCCTGAGTGTCAGGTGTATTTGTGTTTCTGTCTGTGTGTCTGTGTGTTTCTGTCTATGTTTGTGTGTCTGTGTGTTTCTGTTTGTGTGTCTGTGTGTTTCTGTGTCTGTGTGTTTCTGTCTGTGTGTTTCTGTCTGTGCCTGAGTGTCAGGTGTATTTGTGTTTCTGTCTGTGTGTCTGTGTGTTTCTGTCTGTGCCTGAGTGTCAGGTGTATTTGTGTTTCTGTCTGTGTGTCTGTGTGTTTCTGTCTGTGCCTGAGTGTCAGGTGTATTTGTGTTTCTGTCTGTGTGTCTGTGTGTTTCTGTCTGTGCCTGAGTGTCAGGTGTATTTGTGTTTCTGTTTGTGTGTCTGTGTGTTTCTGTCTGTGTTTGTGTGTATTTGTGTTTCTGTCTGTGTGTGTCTGTTTGTGTGTCTGTGTTTGTGTGTCTGTGTGTTTCTGTCTGTGTCTGTGTTTCTGTCTTTGTGTGTCTGTGCCTGAGTGTCAGGTGTATTTGTGTTTCTGTCTGTGTGTCTGTGTGTGTCTGTGCCTGAGTGTCAGGTGTATTTGTGTTTCTGTCTGAGTGTCTGTGTGTTTCTGTCTGTGTCTGTGTGTTTCTGTCTGTGTCTGTGTGTCTGTGCCTGAGTGTCAGGTGTATTTGTGTTTCTGTCTGTGTGTCTGTGTGTTTCTGTTTGTGTGTCTGTGTGTTTCTGTGTCTGTGTGTTTCTGTCTGTGTCTGTGTGTTTCTGTCTGTGCCTGAGTGTCAGGTGTATTTGTGTTTCTGTCTGTGTGTTTCTGTCTGTGCCTGAATGTCAGGTGTATTTGTGTTTCTATTTGTGTGTCTGTGTGTTTCTGTCTGTGTTTGTGTGTATTTGTGTTTCTGTCTGTGTGTGTCTGTTTGTGTGTCTGTGTGTTTCTGTCTGCGTGTGTCTGTTTGTGTGTCTGTGTTTGTGTGTCTGTGTGTTTCTGTCTGTGTGTGTCTGTTTGTGTGTCTGTGTTTGTGTGTCTGTGTGTTTCTGTCTGTGTCTGTGTTTCTGTCTTTGTGTGTCTGTGTGTCTGTGCCTGAGTGTCAGGTGTATTTGTGTGTGTGTGTCTGTGCCTGAGTGTCAGGTGTATTTGTGTTTCTGTCTGTGTGTCTGTGCCTGAGTGTCAGGTGTATTTGTGTTTCTGTCTGAGTGTCTGTGTGTTTCTGTCTGTGTCTGTGTGTTTCTGTCTGTGTCTGTGTGTTTCTGTCTTTGTTTGTGTGTTTCTGTCTGTGTGTTTCTGTGTTTCTGTCTGTGTCTATGTTTTTCTGTCTGTGTCTATGTTTGTGTGTCTGTGTGTTTCTGTCTGTGTCTATGTTTGTGTGTCTGTGTGTTTCTGTCTGTGTCTGTGTGTTTGTGTGTTTCTGTCTGTGTCTATGTTTGTGTGTCTGTCTGTGTCTGTGTGTTTGTGTGTTTCTGTCTTTGTGTGTATGTCTGTGTGTTTCTGTCTGTGTTTGCATGTTTGTGTGTTTCTGTCTTTGTGTGTATGTCTGTGTGTTTCTGTCTGTGTTTGCATGTCTGTGTGTTTCTGTCTTTGTGTGTCTGTGTGTTTCTGTCTTTGTGTCTGTGTTTGTGTGTCTGTGTGTTTCTGTTTGTGTGTTTCTGTCTTTGTGTGTCTGTGCCTGAGTGTCAGGTGTATTTGTGTTTCTGTCTGTGTGTGTGTCTGTGCCTGAGTGTCAGGTGTATTTGTGGTTCTGTCTGTGTGTGTGTCTGTGCCTGAGTGTCAGGTGTCTGTGTGTTTCTGTCTGTGTGTGTGTCTGTGTGTTTCTGTCTTTGTGTGTCTGTGCCTGAGTGTCAGGTGTATTTGTGTTTGTGTGTCTGTGTGTTTCTGTCTGTTTGTGTGTCTGTGTGTTTCTGTCTGTGTGTTTCTGTCTTTGTTTGTGTGTCTGTGCCTGAGTGTCAGGTGTATTTGTGTTTGTGTGTCTGTGTGTTTCTGTCTGTGTTTGTGTGTCTGTGTGTTTCTGTCTGTGTGTTTGTGTGTCTGTGCCTGAGTGTCAGGTGTATTTGTGTTTCTGTCTGTGCCTGAGTGTCAGGTGTATTTGTGTTTCTGTCTGTGCCTGAGTGTCAGGTGTCTGTGTGTTTCTGTCTGTGTGTTTCTGTCTGTGTTTGTGTGTCTGTGTGTTTCTGTCTGTGTGTTTCTGTTTGTGTGTCTGTGCCTGAGTGTCAGGTGTCTGTGTGTGTGTGTGTCTGTGTGTGTGTCTGTGTGTTTCTGTCTTTGTGTGTCTGTGCCTGAGTGTCAGGTGTCTGTGTGTTTCTGTCTGTGTGTGTCTGTGCCTGAGTGTCAGGTGTCTGTGTGTTTCTGTCTGTGTGTGTGTCTGTGCCTGAGTGTCAGGTGTCTGTGTGTTTCTGTCTGTGTGTGTGTCTGTGTGTTTCTGTCTGTGTGTGTCTGTGCCTGAGTGTCAGGTGTCTGTGTGTGTGTCTGTGTGTTTCTGCCTGTGTGTGTGTCTGTGTGTTTCTGCCTGTGTGTGTGTCTGTGTGTTTCTGTCTGTGTGTGTGTCTGTGCCTGAGTGTCAGGTGTCTGTGTGTTTCTGTCTGTGTGTGTGTCTGTGTGTTTCTGTCTGTGTGTGTCTGTGCCTGAGTGTCAGGTGTCTGTGTGTGTGTCTGTGTGTTTCTGCCTGTGTGTGTGTCTGTGCCTGAGTGTCAGGTGTCTGTGTGTTTCTGTCTGTGTGTGTCTGTGTGTGTGTCTGTGCCTGAGTGTCAGGTGTCTGTGTGTTTCTGTCTGTGTGTGTGTCTGTGTGTTTCTGTCTTTGTGTGTCTGTGCCTGAGTGTCAGGTGTATTTGTGTTTGTGTGTCTGTGTGTTTCTGTCTGTGTTTGTGTGTCTGTGTGTTTCTGTCTGTGTTTGTGTGTCAGTGTGTTTCTGTCTGTGTGTTTCTGTCTTTGTTTGTGTGTCTGTGCCTGAGTGTCAGGTGTATTTGTGTTTCTGTCTGTGTGTCTGTGCCTGAGTGTCAGGTGTCTGTGTGTTTCTGTCTGTGTGTGTGTCTGTGTGTTTCTGTCTGTGTTTGTGTGTCTGTGTGTTTCTGTCTGTGTTTGTGTGTCTGTGCCTGAGTGTCAGGTGTATTTGTGTTTCTGTCTGTGTTTCTGTCTGTGTGTGTGTCTGTGCCTGAGTGTCAGGTGTCTGTGTGTTTCTGTCTGTGTGTGTGTCTGTGTGTTTCTGTCTGTGTGTGTCTGTGCCTGAGTGTCAGGTGTCTGTGTGTGTGTCTGTGTGTTTCTGTCTGTGTGTGTGTCTGTGCCTGAGTGTCAGGTGTCTGTGTGTTTCTGTCTGTGTGTTTCTGTCTGTGTGTTTCTGTCTTTGTGTCTGTGCCTGAGTGTCAGGTGTCTGTGTGTTTCTGTCTGTGTGTGTGTCTGTGTGTTTCTGTCTTTGTGTGTCTGTGCCTGAGTGTCAGGTGTATTTGTGTTTGTGTGTCTGTGTGTTTCCATGAGGAAGTAAGAAAGGAGAGCAAGAAGACCAACAGAGACGCTGACGATGGGGGACAACCATCCTCAAGAGAGACACAACGATGACACCACATCAAAGATGCGTACAAATTGAAGGATGTTTCTGAGATCAGACAGATGAAGAGCTGGTTGATCTGATTCCTCCTGAGCAGGACCTTCATCCAGAGGTCAGAATGGTCACATGACATCTGCCCTCATTTGGATCATGGTCTGTTTGAGACACAAGAACCCTGAAGGTGAGATTTTAGTGGATAGTAAGCTGCTATCGTCCTCTGCAGTAAACAGCAGGTTTCTGTGTGATTTGAGGTCACAGGGACACCAATCAAAGCTCTAACGATCCATTAGAGTAATTAAGACTCCCTGCAGGAGAGACGCCTGGGACCGGCCCCAGGAGATGATATTGATATATTAAAGATGTCAGAGTGCGATCGATGTCCTCAGGACTCCAAGCTGTGTGGGTGACGAGGTCGGGACGACACCAATCGCATCACTAACGATCCACTCCGGCAAATGAGACCCTTAACAGCTAACGAGCCTGCAGGAACTCAACCACAGGAGAGTCCATTACTGTCCACATACCCTCACCTGGGAGCACATTTCAAACAGTTACCACAGGAATGAGGTCGTCCATGTGATCAACAAATATCCATTTTCAGCCACGCCAGTGCCTCTTCAGGATGTACCAGGGCAACAAGGTCCCGCCCACTCCTGGAGTCCAGGTACCGGCTCAGTCACTGCAACCCTGATGGACAAGTCAAGAGACTTTCCACACGTGTAGCTGCAGCCCGGTCCAGTCCAAGAACATGGCACATGGCACATGGCACCACCTTGCCCAAGAGTTTTTTTTTTACCAGCACTAGAACCTGACGGATATAGATTTTTGGAGGCTGATATATTATTATTGACAAAACAATCTATATTGTCTCAGTCCATCCAACAGTAAGTGGGTCATGTTCTCGGCTGGGGAAGTAACCCGCATTGGGCTCTTTTCTATTTGATGCTACAAAATCGGGAGATAAGCATCGGCACCGACAAATCTCAGGGCCTATACAGGACTTAATACCAATATTAGGGGAAAAATATTTACAATTCAAACATATCTACCGATATATAAGATAAAAAATGGCAGCAATTCCGAACATTGTTTTAGATCAAATCCTCGTAACAAAGAAATGTAACTGAGGTTTTCTATTTTATACTTTAAACATGGACATTTATTTACCGCACATTTATTTATGATAAATAAATATAAATATGACAATAACAACCAACCAACCAACACACATCATGTTGTCTTCACTTGGATTGCCAGTGTTGCGTTGCTTTGCATTTGCATAAAATAGACTTCTCCTCTGATTTGGCCCCGCCTATCTGATGGCGTAGTGACCGTGTGTCTCTTGTGGCTGTGAAATGCCTGCTCGGCTCAAAAATGAATGGCAGCTGAACGGCAGCCACCGTCTCTTGTAGCAAATGTGAGCAAGGGGTGAGGGGGTCCCAGCCACGCATGAATGCCATTAGCGCACCCTCTGCTGGACAAACTACATAATGACACCATTTACAACAGCTAAAGTGTTCTGCCTTGTTTATACAGCAAAATAACATTTTCATATCATCAAAAATAACAGATACCAAAATGTTCACGAAAGGCTAATATTGGTCGCAATATATTAGCTTAGCTCAACTTAGCATCAATCAGAAATCAGTTACAACAAATGGAGCTGTAATCACTCTGATCACAAATAAACAGTATATTCATAATGTCTATTTTATTTTTCAAACAATAATTGTTTCCAACAATCTAATTGGTCAGAGAGACGTCTGTCCACGTTTAAAAAGAGAGAAACTCAAAGCGTGCAAACAAAATCATAAAGAAACACCTTCTTCCTTGTAAAACGTCACCTCGAGGCAGATTTTAAACACACATACGCAGGATGTATAAATGTGTATTTATGTTTATGACACGCGGCGCTGCGACACTCGGTGATGAGGCGAGGCCGTTAAGGAGACAAATGGAGGAAATAAAGTCTCTGCCGCACACGGTTACCTTCCATACATTATCCCGTCCCAGTGACCCACGCATTAACCTCCCCTCTGCCCCCAGCATGCCGTTCTGCTGCCTGGACTCCTCCTGCAGAGACATCGCACTACAGCACACGTGAGCAAATTAACTGCTCGCCTTTTTAACCTTTTCCACGCACAAAATAGACCAAGACCGTTTCCAGCCTGCACTGCTTCCTGCAGGTGAGTGGACGGCATGCATGCTGCAGACAGTACGGTGCAGTGTCAGGGTCAAACGTATATGGTTGCAACAAAAGACAGAAGAAAGATGCTCAGTCAGGGAGGTGAAGAAAAACGGTGGCCAAGCATAAAAAGGCGTGAAAACGCTTTTAAAACCACCTGAGAACATGGCCCCAAAGGTCACCAGGGTCAGGATGCTGGTGACCCCAAAGGGCACCAGGGTCAGGACGCTGATGACACTGTTTGGTACAGTTTGATATTTGGTGTTGGCGTCCTGCTTCATCAACGGACAAAATGATTTTTCTCCTTCAAAAGCTCGTCCATCATAAAGATCAGCCAATCAATGTATCACAACTGACAAACATGTTTGGATCCAGACCTTCTTTTTAGTGTCTGGTCCTGGTGTACTGCTCGGTCAACCAGTAGCTGGTGCTTCGACCCTCTGGTATCGTTTCCAGTCACCTTCTGAGCTGCACTCGTGTTCACTTGTGTTCACTCATGTTCTGACTCGACTCAGTTGCTATGACGCCTGATAAGAGTTTCCATGTTGTGGACAGGCAGGACAGGCCTGCCCTGTGTTAGTCAGTCTGTGTGAGTACCTGCTGTTAGTAGCCCACCCATTTGTGCTGCCTGGTGCACCTGAGCGCTGTTTGCTTCTTCAGCCCGCCGGTGTGGATCATATGTGGATCAGCCCTGGTGCTGTCCAGCTCTTCATCCCTGAGACTTGCTGTTGGATGTCTTCCTTTGTGATGTTGAATTGTTCTTGTTCTGGGAGGTGGCTATGATGTGCTCTTAGGTCCACCGTCCACTTGGCCTTGTGTTGTGTGATGCCTCTTTCTCCCACATGTTCTTCCAGTAATGCTCAGTCTCAGTTCTGGGAATATATATATATATATATATATATAGCCGCCGTTAGTTTCCCTCTGGCAGATCCCGAGCAGCCGGGAAAGCAGGCCGACTGGGTGACTGTGAGGAGGAAGCGTAGCCCTAAACAGAAGCCCCGTGTACACCGCCAACCCGTTCACATTTCTAACCATTTTTCCCCACTTGGCGACACACCCGCCGAGGAACAAACTCTGGTTATTGGCAACTCTGTTTTGAGAAATGTGAAGTTAGCGACACCAGCAACCATAGTCAATTGTCTTCCGGGGGCCAGTGCAGGTGACATTGAAGGAAATTTGAAACTGCTGGCTAAGGCTAAGCGTAAATTTGGTAAGATTGTAATTCACGTCGGCAGTAATGACACCCGGTTATGCCAATCGGAGGTCACTAAAATTAACATTGAATCAGTGTGTAACTTTGCAAAAACGATGTCGGACTCTGTAGTTTTCTCTGGGCCCCTCCCCAATCGGACCGGGAGTGACATGTTTAGCCGCATGTTCTCCCTGAATTGCTGGCTGTCTGAGTGGTGTCCAAAAAATGAGGTGGGCTTCATTGATAATTGGCAAAGCTTCTGGGGAAAACCTGGTCTTGTTAGGAGAGACGGCATCCATCCCACTTTGGATGGAGCAGCTCTCATTTCTAGAAATCTGGCCAATTTTCTTAAATCCTCCAAACCGTGACTATCCAGGGTTGGGACCAGGAAGCAGAGTTGTAGTCTTACACACCTCTCTGCAGCTTCTCTCCCCCTGCCATCCCCTCATTACCCCTTCCCCGTAGAGACGGTGCCTGCTCCCAGACCACCAATAACCAGCAAAAATCTATTTAAGCATAAAAATTCAAAAAGAAAAAATAATATAGCACCTTCAACTGCACCACAGACTAAAACAGTTAAATGTGGTCTATTAAACATTAGGTCTCTCTCTTCTAAGTCCCTGTTAGTAAATGATATAATAATTGATCAACATATTGATTTATTCTTCCTTACAGAAACCTGGTTACAGCAGGATGAATATGTTAGTTTAAATGAGTCAACACCCCCGAGTCACACTAACTGTCAGAATGCTCGTAGCACGGGCCGAGGCGGAGGATTAGCAGCAATCTTCCATTCCAGCTTATTAATTAATCAAAAACCCAGACAGAGCTTTAATTCATTTGAAAGCATGACTCTTAGTCTTGTCCATCCTAATTGGAAGTCCCAAAAACCAGTTTTATTTGTTGTTATCTATCGTCCACCTGGTCGTTACTGTGAGTTTCTCTGTGAATTTTCAGACCTTTTGTCTGACTTAGTGCTTAGCTCAGATAAGATAATTATAGTGGGCGATTTTAACATCCACACAGATGCTGAGAATGACAGCCTCAACACTGCATTTAATCTATTGTTAGACTCGATTGGCTTTGCTCAAAATGTAAATGAGTCCACCCACCACATTAATCATACCTTAGATCTTGTTCTGACTTATGGTATGGAAATTGAAGACTTAACAGTATTCCCTGAAAACTCCCTTCTGTCTGATCATTTCTTAAGATTTACATTTACTCTGATGGACTACCCAGTAGTGGGGAATAAGTTTCATTACACTAGAAGTCTTTGAGAAAGCGCTGTAACTAGGTTTAAGGATATGATTCCTTCTTTATGTTCTCTAATGCCATATACCAACACAGTGCAGAGTAGCTACATAAACTCTGTGAGTGAGATAGATTATCTCGTCAATAGTTTTATATCCTCATTGAGGACAACTTTGGATGCTGTAGTTCCTCTGAAAAAGAGAGCCTTAAATCAGAAGTGCCTGACTCCGTGGTATAACTCACAAACTCGCAACTTAAAGCAGATAACCCGTAAGTTGGAGAGGAAATGGCGTCTCACTAATTTAGAAGATCTTCACTTAGCCTGGAAAAAGAGTCTGTTGCTCTATAAAAAAAAAAGCCCTCCGTAAAGCTAGGACATCTTACTACTCATCACTAATTGAAGAAAATAAGAACAACCCCAGGTTTCTTTTCAGCACTGTAGCCAGGCTGACAAAGAGTCAGAGCTCTATTGAGCTGAGTATTCCTTTAACTTTAACTAGTAATGACTTCATGACTTTCTTTGCTAATAAAATATTAACTATTAGAGGAAAAATTACTCATAACCATCCCAAAGACATATCGTTCTCTTTGGCTGCTTTTAGTGATGCCGGTATTTGGTTAGAGTCTTTCTCTCCGATTGTTATGTCTGAGTTATTTTCATTAGTTACTTCATCCAAACCATCAACATGTTTATTAGACCCCATTCCTACCAGGCTGCTCAAGGAAGCCCTACCATTAATTAATGCTTCGATCTTAAATATGATCAATCTGTCTTTATTAGTTGGCTATGTACCACAGGCTTTTAAGGTGGCAGTAATTAAACCATTACTTAAAAAGCCATCACTTGACCCAGCTATCTTAGCTAATTATAGGCCAATCTCCAACCTTCCTTTTCTCTCAAAAATTCTTGAAAGGGTAGTTGTAAAACAGCTAACTGATCATCTGCAGAGGAATGGTCTATTTGAAGAGTTTCAGTCAGGGTTTAGATCAGGGTTTTTCTTTCTGTTTTTGCTCTGTATGCACCACTCTGCATTTAATCATTAGTGATTGATCTCTGCTCCCCTCCACAGCATGTCTTTTTCCTGGTTCTCTCCCTCAGCCCCAACCAGTCCCAGCAGAAGACTGGCCCTCCCTGAGCCTGGTTCTGCTGGAGGTTTCTTCCTGTTAAAAGGGAGTTTTTCCTTCCCACTGTCGCCAAGTGCTTGCTCACAGTGGGTCATTTTGACCGTTGGGGTTTTTCCGTAATTATTGTATGGCTTTGCCTTACAATATAAAGCGCCTTGGGGCAACTGTTTGTTGTGATTTGGCGCTATAGAAATAAAATTGATTTGATTATTTTTTTTTACAATTATTATAGATGTTTTAAGGCTGTAAAACCCCTCACTACACACTTTATACAGTTTTCTCAAACAGGCATTAACATTTTCTCAATTTTCTCTCCTGTGTAAACACTCTTTTTTCTTCTGCGCAAGAAGACAAACGGACACACGCAGAACACAATGCACATGCTCTCCCTTCACTCACTGCCTCCAGGGGTACGGATGTGGGACCTGCAAAGAATCCAAGTCATGGCCACGGAGCTCTGCAGCTGCGGTTACCGAGACCATGCAGGGGGCGCTGCGCATCAAAACAGTGAGCGTAGTCTCTGGACCTGTTGCCAGAGTTGGATGCAGCTCGGCACAGCAGACAGGGGGCGGTGTGAGTGGCCCGCTGTGGCGTTTACCGAGCCCGCAGACTCAGTAAGTGCATCGGAGGCAGTGAGAGCAATCGCAGTGATCCCGACCGGTGCCACGACCGGCCCGCCTGATAAGGATGCAGAACACAATGCGCTGTTAAACAATAAAATAAAATAAGCATGCAAAATTGCACTAAAAAAATCCACAAAACTGCGAGGCCGTGAAAGGTGAACCGTGACATAGCGAGGGACCACTGTGTGTGTGTGTATATATATACGCTCAACAAAAATATAAACGCAACACTTTTGGTTTTGCTCCCATTTTGTATGAGATGAACTCAAAGATCTAAAACTTTTTCCACATACACAATATCACCATTTCCCTCAAATATTGTTCACAGACCAGTCTAAGTCTGTGATAGTGAGCACTTCTCCTTTGCTGAGATAATCCATCCCACCTCACAGGTGTGCCATATCAAGATGCTGATTAGACACCATGATTAGTGCACAGGTGTGCCTTAGACTGCCCACAATAAAAGGCCACTCTGAAAGGTGCAGTTTTGTTTTATTGGGGGGGGATACCAGTCAGTATCTGGTGTGACACCATTTGCCTCATGCAGTGCAACACATCTCCTTCACATAGAGTTGAAGAGAACACCTCTCCAACGTGCCAAACGGCAGTGAATGTGAGCATATGCCCACTCAAGTCGGTTACGACGACGAACTGGAGTCAGGTCGAGACCCCAATGAGGACGACGAGCATGCAGATGAGCTTCCCTGAGATGGTTTCTGACAGTTTGTGCAGAAATTCTTTGGTTATGCAAACTGATTGTTTCAGCAGCTGTCCGAGTGGCTGGTCTCAGACGATCTTGGAGGTGAACATGCTGGATGTGGAGGTCCTGGGCTGGTGTGGTTACACGTGGTCTGCGGTTGTGAGGCTGGTTGGATGTACTGCCAAATTCTCTGAAACGCCTTTGGAGACAGCTTATGGTAGAGAAATGAACATTCAATACACGAGCAACAGCTCTGGTTGACATTCCTGCTGTCAGCATGCCAATTGCACGCTCCCTCAAATCTTGCAACATCTGTGGCATTGTGCTGTGTGATAAAACTGCACCTTTCAGAGTGGCCTTTTATTGTGGGCAGTCTAAGGCACACCTGTGCACTAATCATGGTGTCTAATCAGCATCTTGATATGGCACACCTGTGAGGTGGGATGGATTATCTCAGCAAAGGAGAAGTGCTCACTATCACAGATTTAGACTGGTTTGTGAACAATATTTGAGGGAAATGGTGATATTGTGTATGTGGAAAAAGTTTTAGATCTTTGAGTTCATCTCATACAAAATGGGAGCAAAACCAAAAGTGTTGCGTTGATATTTACTCAACAAAAATATCAACGCAACACTTTTGGTTTTGCTCCCATTTTGTATGAGATGAACTCTGTGTGTGTGTGTGCACACACACACACACACACACACACATTTATACATGCGAAGCGAAGTGAAAGCGGCATCCCAAACAGGATTTTGAGTCCACAGTGATATTTATCCTGTTTTTAATTATGTTGTTTTTGCGCTGCTATGTTTGTCTTCTGTAACGTTTCTGTGTAGCTTTTTGTTTGTCTCAATTTTTAAAAAAAGAAAATAAAACTTAAAAAAGGAGAAAGAGGAGATCTTGTGGGAATTCAGTGCACAGTCGACACTGAAACAGGAAATGCTAAATGTTGAGTCAACATTGAATCAGGGAACAATAAAGTGAGAGGAAGTGACGATCTTCATAGCACATGAGGTCAGTCAGAGGATTATTCAGTTTGCAAATTGCATGAAGGCATTTAGCCATGCTAATGCTCTCCACAACCATTTACTGAAAAAAAGGATCTAAAGGATCTGAAGAATCTAAATGAGATGATGAGGACTCTCAGGCATGTGAGAGGCAAATAAAGAAAAATGCTTAAAATGGTGGGGGTTAAGAGGGCTGTAGTTGGGGGGTCTGGGTGTCAAAGCCCCCCAGAAGCTGAAGGTTTTTAGCCATGCTAATGCTCCCCAAAAGAATTTACTGAAAAAAGTCTGAAGGACCTAAATGAGACGGTGAGATGTTGAAGAGCTTCACTCGTTCATGTTTGCAACATATACATATTATTGAATTATTGATGACTGTGTTCAGTAATCATTTATTATTAGTGAAGTTGAAAATCTTTATAAATTGATGTCTAAGTTAACACTTCACTGTTGCATTAATTAATGTACTTTTTTAAAATTGTCAGTGTCACATTTGTGCCATGATGAGTCCGTGGGTCACAGTGGCTCACAGGTCTCTGAACCATGCTTCATATCATTTCCAGATTCCCGTTTTTAATCTGTGTGCCGTGGAGCTCTGGGAGCTTCTCGCCGGCTGAAATGTTTGCATAAATCTTCTTCATGCATTCGAGATTCCTCCCAGGCTGATTTTAATGTCAGAGGCAAAGCTTTAAAAGCAATTTATGCTCATTTTAGGCTTCATGAGATGTGAGCATATGTACTCCAAGGTCACGTCTAATTTGATGTGGAAGAGTGTTAAATATTCATCTGTGACCTGAGGTGTTCCCTCGTGCTGAAGCGGCGTGCGCGGGGTGAGAACGGCGCCCTCGTTAGCTGGAAACATGGCGTCCCAACACTGGCTTCAGGCGGTTTCCAGTGTCACCAGGACTTGAACCATGTCGGAGAAAAACCTGAACAGGTGATGTTTGTCAAATTATTGAGCATCATTTCCTCCTCAAATTGTCATTTTCACATAAATTTGGGGGGAATCTTCACAGCCAATTACAAACGTGCCCGAGGAGTGTTTTTATTCGTCGTCAGACTGAAGGCAGGAGGCCTGAAGACATTTTTGGAGGGAGAATGTGACAGAAAACCAGCTTCAAAGTGGAAAATATCTCAGGATGAATTATTTCAGCTGCTTGTCTCTGACTTGTGCTCGTTGTTGAGGTGATGCCAACTGCTGGGACCCCGGGCGGTTCTGTCCATGACGTTCCCAGACCCATTGATCAGGAATAACAAATCATCATCCAACAGTAAGAACGACCAATCAACAGTCAGATACACCGTTCAACTACAACGTACAATAACTGACTAACTGACAGATGGACCAAAGGTTCACAGTACTGATGTGCAGGTCACATCCAACTGACCCCTCATAAGAGCCGAGCCAGAACCCAACCCGCAAAAATATGAGCCAAACGCAACCTGAGCTGAAGAGAAGAAGAAGAAGATGATGATATGTTTTCTCAGGACACACATCAGTACAAACTACAAGGTTTGGTACCATGACAGACAGACAGACACAGAGACAGACACAGAGACATAGAGACAGACACAGAGACAGACAGACAGACATATCACACTGTTTTGATGTTGTGAGACTAAAAGCGTCTCGTCTTTACGCCCACTTCCATCTTTCTGTCTGTTGTTTTTTTTTTTTTGTGTGTGTGTTTCCATCAGTGGTGTCTGATACCTGCTGGACCTGAAACTCTTCAGGCACAAAACATCTAAAGATTCAAATTTCTGAGGTGGACGGAAACAAAAAACTGCAGTGGACAACAACAAGACAAAATTCCTGTTCTAAACATCATCAACGTTCCTTAAAGAACTGATGACATTTTCCGACAGGAGGAGGATAAAAGAGTCAGAAGTGCAAGCGAGCACTCGGAATGACGAGGAAATTCCAGTTGTGTCTGTGTGTTGCGGCTTCTCTGCGCTGTTAACTCCTCTCACTCACTCCCCTCGGGACGCAACCTCACCACCTTGTGGATGCTCTGATCAGTCGGCTACTGTCGGGGGAGTGAGGCCTGTTGACTCCCAAATGCACAGCGACACCTGGTGGCCTCCGGACCGAGTTAGATTGAAGAATATCTGATTCCTCCCATTTTGTTTTTTTTATTTTTTGATTATTAAATCACTCATGTAACTGACAGGACTCAGGCCTGTTGTGGGCGGGACTCTGAATAATGACCTCACAACAGAACAACTGTAAAAACACAGCCAACAACAAACAAATGACACAGGCTGCTCTCCTGTAGGTGGCGCTACTCACTTGGTCTCATGACCGATGTTGAACTGTCCTAAACGTTTTCCTCGATTTCATCAGGTTTTGGTTTTTGACACGGAAATGGTTCATTATAAATCACGCTAGCAAATCAAAGTGAACGGACTAACAGGGAAAAACAAAACAGATCGTATTGCTGCACTGCATCAACCTCAGTGGACACTGGGGGGCGCTATAGGACCTGACCAGCCAGGGAATGTGAAAAACTGAGGCTGAAAACAGGATTTTGAAATTAAAATGTCATTCTTTTTTCCTCCTGGTGCCGCTGACGATGCTCCGTGCAAACACTCGTTTTATAAACTACATGTCCTTTATTTAGTGTTGAATTAGTTTCAAATTAAATAGTGCAGCCAAATGGTTTCACTTTTTCCTCCCATGTGTCTTGGTTAAAAAGACGTTTTTCTGTTGGTTCAAACTCGGTCATAGTGGAATTGTTTTTAGAACAAAGGTGAGCCTGTTGCAGGCCGACGACAGGAAACATGGATTTTATTCTCCACATGCAGTACAGGGACACTGTGGTCCTTTTGTCTGTGACTGTGAACTCTCTGCGTTTTGCTTTGACCCTGGAGACGATGTTGTTGAGTGAAGAAGATGGAGGTTTGTTTTTCTTTGTTCTCTCTGTGCATTCAGACATCACCTTTACAGCCCTCAGCCTGTGTTCTGCAGAAATGTGTCCTTCACTGCCCCCTACAGGCCCTCTGAAGGATGACACTGCAGGCATGAAGCACTTTCTTTGTTCCAGCTGTTGCATGAAGAGAAAGAAACTTTACAAATTCAGCCATAAAAGTCTTTTGTCACAAACACGCACACCGACCCTCCATCTGTCACCTTTTTAATATTGCTCTTTGTGCCTCAGGTTTCAATTATTTTTCATGATTAAAAAAAAGCACACCCGAAGAGCTCCCTGAAGAACTCCACAGAAGGAAAAACCAGACTGTAATCTGGAATAATTACATGAGTTTGTTGAGGAGCTGAATTAGTGGGAATTCATTTTACAGCAGGCAATCAGGTCCTGTTGGATCTAACAGCAGCCTTCGATACAGTGGACCATCAGATCCTCTTGTCTCGCCTGGAAAACTGGGTGGGCATTAAGGGTGTTGTTTTAGATTGGTTTAGATCCTACCTTTCAGAGAGACGTTTTTTGTCTGTATTGGAGCTGCTGAATCTTGTGCAGCACCCCTTGCATGTGGGGTGCCTCAAGGCTCCATACTTGGTCCGCTTCTTTTTTCTTTGTATTTATTCCCAGTGGGATCAATTTTTAGGAGACATGATATCTCTTTTCATTTTTATGCTGATGACTGTCAAATTTATCTGCCACTGAAGCAGCAAAATGCATACTCTGCAAACCATCTCTTAGAGTGCATTGGTGAGATTAAGGCATGGTTATCCATAAATTTTCTACACCTGAATGATAAAAAGACTGAGGTGTTGCTGTTTGGACCTAGTGACACTTCCAAAATCAATGTGGATCTGGGTCCCATGAGTCAGTATCTGACACAGACAGCAATAAACCTGGGTGTAAAGTTGGACAGTGATCTTAAATTCGATGCTCAGATTAGGTCAGTGGTCAAGTCTAGTTTCTGTCAACTTAGGCAACTGGCCAAGGTGAAACGATTTCTTTCACGACATCATTTTGAGATTTTAATCCATGCTTTTATCACTAATCGCCTGGACTATTGCAATGCACTTTATATTGGGCTGAATCAGACTCTGCTTACTCGCCTACAGATGGTGCAGAATGCTGCTGCTCGACTTTTGGCTGGTGTTAGAAGGTGCGAGCACATTACACCGGTTTTGGCCTCACTTCATTGGCTCCCAGTTCGTTTTAGAATTGATTTTAAAATTCTTTTATTTGTTTTTAAATGTCTTCATGGCTTTGCCCCACTATATCTGTCTGACCTGCTCCATTTATATGCCCCTTCACGCTCACTCAGGTCAGCTGATTTGTCACTGTTGGTTATCCCAAGGTCAAAGAGGAAGCGTAGAGGTGACCGAGCTTTTTCAGTCGTTGCCCCGAGACTGTGGAATGATCTTCCTTTGCACATTAGTCAGGCTGATTCTCTCTCTGCTTTTAAATCGTCTCTTAAAGCACATTTTTTCTCTTTGGCTTTTAACACAGCTTGACACTGTTTTGTGTGTGTGTGTGTGTGTGTGTGTGTTTTTGCTTTTAACTGTAACTTTTTATTTATTAAATTATTTTAACTTGCCTGTTTTTGTTGTGTACAGCGCTTTGGTTGTTGGTGCATTTTAAAGTGCTTTATAAATAAATTGAGATTGAGAATCAAACGGGAGGCTCATGTTCCTGCAGAGAGACACAACATTAATATTGTGGTTACCCAACAACTATTTAAATGCAGAGGTTTGGTGCTGCGGCGGCGTCTCGTGCAGAGAACGCAGCACCACTCCCACTGTGTGTGTCCTTATCTGAGCTTTTCTGTGCTCTGTTTACAAATCCAAGATGGCTGCATATTCATGTTTAATGCTGAGATTTCCATGTGCACGATTTGTGTAAGTGCCAATGTGTGAAAGCATTACTCCTCCCCATGTTTATAAAGCAGCAGCCCCACATTAATGATGCATTCAAGATGAGGGACAGAAGTGACTCAAAAAACTCCTCCAAAATAGGAACATGGTCGGACTAGAACCAACAAACATCTGGGTTTTCCCTCACCAAGAGCTGTCAGACCTCTTAAAAGGCTCCAACTGTTGTTCCTTCTGCTCTAGACATAGGAAGGAGGGTTGGGGAGGAGTGGCTGAGAAGGGGAGTGTCAATGAATTGCTGGAGCTAATGTGACATCTAGTGGCAGAAAAATTATTTATAACAATTTTAAGTCTGAATGTACTATATCATGAATGTACCAAGGGATTCCAAGGAACAGGAACGTAACCACTGTGGTGCTTTTTGTTGGAGATTCCATCATTTATCTTCCTCAACATGATCTACAAAACAATAATTACAATTAATTAAATGTAATTAATTAAATTTAAGGTTCTGATGTTAAGTAAACGTTGTTTTGTGTCATAGCTGTAATTTATTTTCCGTGAAGTAAGAACACTGTATGAATGTGTGATGATTCTGTTATTTTTTGTCACAGTTAGTTTGAGTGACTCCTCTGAGTAAATTAAATATTGTTTGGACGCACGGGATGACAGTGCCAATATGACCGTCCCGATACGGTTATTACTCCATCACTGTCTGCGTTGCTGCCAACTGACCATCACGTCAGATTTATCTTTGATGGGAATACGGCGTCCTCGTCACTGTTCTCTCCATTGAGCACCAACTGACACTAAAGGAATAAAAGTAGCATTGCCTGCACACACCACCCCCCTCCCAAGTTTGTGCAAGTGTCAGGATCAAAAAATTGAAGAATATTTCAACAGAAACATGGAATTCTGTGTGACAGTGTGAATTATTTTCTCGTAGTACTTCCAGCCGCCTACAGGATAAATTCTAAATTCATGCCCACAATATTGAAAATAGATTCCTGCAGGTAAAACGTAAAGTAAATTAGAACATTAATCATCACTCCACATCTCCAAAAACCCAGAGGTAACAGAATGTACAACGAGGTAATGACAGAAAACACATCTTCCCTTCATGTGATTTATTTCGACTGCAGCTAACGACTCTGAAATATAAAACTCACACAGTGAATCCAAAGGACACATGGACTCATCTTCATCTAGTTTGAAAGAAATAAATGGATTGGGGAAAAAGAACTGGCACAGTTGGAGAGATGAAGGAAATAGATGAGTAAAAGATCTGGCAACTTGTTGCTGTGACGCCACTCTGAACTTCACACGGTTGTATACGCTTCTTTTATTTCTGTTTAGCACTCTTCTGGTTATTAATTGTATCTACTCTGAACGTTATTTAACAACAGTCCTGTTGTGAATCGCTAGCAGTTAGCATTCGCTGGCGGTTAGCATTCGCTAGCGGTTAGCTTTCGCTAGCTAGGTCGACCCCTCCCCTCTCTGTTGTTACTTTTTATAGCTGTTTCTTTTCTACCTGTTTAATACTTCTGTTCGTTTTTCAGTTGAACTGCTGTGAATTTTAAGTAATTTTTACTCCTGTGTAAAATCTTAGGAGCGGCTAGCATTTTCACTAGCGGTTAGCTTGCACTATATATTTCTGACCCTTATCATTTTTTTCATTTCATTTTTTACACTCGTTAGTTAACTGTTTAGTGTATTTTATAGCTGCTGCTTTTTTCCTGTTTAATACTTGTTAGTTTTTCAGTGTAACTGCTGTGAATTTTAATTCATTTATCTGCGTCTGTGTGAGCCTTAGCAGTGGTTAGCTTATCCATTATTGGTTAGCTCGTGTTTGCTTGGCTACATTTTTTAATTTCTTAGTGCACAAAGTACACTACTTATTATACTTTACACCCTCCGTAAATCCTGCGTGATGTTGGAAGATAGGGTGGCTCTCTTAGAGAGCCGTGTCCGTAAATTAGAGCAGCTTCTTAGCGCAGTGGAGTTAGATGTTACGGGCACTCCAGATGAGGTTAGTGTTGGGTCGGCTAGCGAGCCCATTAGCATCATCTTAGAAACGCCGGCTGTGGAGGACGGCTTTCGGACTGTGGCTAGGCGGAGGAAGCCCTGTAGGGCTTGGTGCCCGGTTGTGGCACCCCGATCAGACTCGCCAGTGTGAACTGTGAATCGGTTCTCCCCTTTGATTTGCCAGATGTGAATTCTCTGAGCCCACGAGTGACTTCCACTTGTTGGGAAAGTGTAGGTACACGGACCCACAACAGGGGGCGCAAATGAACGGACAATGGAGGAAGTCAAATACAACACTTTACTGTTGTGAAAGGGCACAACAAACACAACAGATTACAACAATAGACAAAAGGTCAAATCACAAAAGGTGTCGTGTGGGCAGGCTTGAAGATAGAAGACGTCTGTCCAAAGTAGAACCGGAACCACACGATTTCCTCCGCCACCAGACCCCGGGAATACTGGAGCCGCCAAGTCCCGAACTCCCAGGTGGCCACTGCCTCCGCGTGTCGGATCTGGTACTGCTGGCGAGGAACAAAAAAACTCATCCAGGCCCTCAGCAAGGCAGAACGGGCGGCACGCCACACCCGACGGCACTTCCGTAGGTGGGCCTGGACCGAGGGCACACCGACCTCTCCCTCAACCACCGGAAACAGAGGAGGTTGGTACCCCAGACATACCTCGAAAGGGGAGAGGCCGGTGGCTGACGACACCTGGCTGTTATGGGCATACTCGATCCAGGCCAGATGGGTACTCCAGGCCACCGGGTGCGCGGCTGTCACGCAACGCAGGGCCTGCTCCATCTCCTGATTGGCCCGTTCTGCTTGCCCGTTGGTCTGGGGATGATACCCGGATGAGAGACTCACCGTGGCCCCCAGTTCCCGGCAGAAGCTCCTCCAGACGTGCGAGGAGAACTGGGGACCGCGATCGGAGACGATGTCTGTTGGGATCCCATGCAGCCGGACGACGTGGTGGACCAGGAGGTCCGCTGTCTCCTGGGCCGTCGGGAGCTTCGGGAGGGCCACGAAGTGGGCCGCCTTGGAGAATCGGTCCACTATCGTGAGGATGGTGGTGTTGCCCTGGGACAGCGGGAGGCCCGTGACAAAATCCAGGCCGATGTGGGACCAGGGGCGATGGGGCACGGGCAGCGGCTGGAGCAGTCCCGAAGCCCTGCGATGGTCAGCCTTGCCCCTGGCGCAGGTGGTGCAGGCCTGGATATAATCCCGGACGTCGGCCTCTAGGGACGCCCACCAGAAGCGCTGCCGGACAACTGCCACGGTTCTTCGCACCCCTGGATGACAGGAGAGCTTAGAGCCGTGACAGAAGTCCAGGACTGCAGCCCTAGCCTCTGGTGGGACGTAGAGTCTGTTCTTCGGCCCAGTTCCGGGGTCCGGGCTTCGTGCCAGGGCCTCCCGGACGGTTCTCTCTACGTCCCAGGTGAGGGTGGCCACGATAGTGGACTCCGGGATGATGGGTTCCGGTGGATCCGACAACTCCGTTTTGACTTCATCTTCATGTACCCGGGACAAGGCATCCGATCTCTGGTTTTTGGTCCCGGGACGGTAGGTGATCCGGAAGTCAAAACGGCCGAAGAACAGTGACCAGCGGGCTTGCCTGGGGTTCAGCCGCTTGGCGGTCCTGATATACTCCAGGTTCCGGTGGTCAGTGAAAACCGTGAATGGCACGGACGTTCCCTCCAACAGATGTCTCCACTCTTCAAGAGCCTCTTTCACCGCAAGGAGTTCTCGATTGCCGACGTCATAGTTCCGTTCGGCCGGGGTCAACCTGCGGGAAAAATAAGCACACGGGTGAAGGACCTTATCGGTCTTCCCGCTCTGGGAAAGCACAGCTCCTATCCCTGAGTCCGAGGCGTCCACTTCAACCACTAACTGGCGACTAGGATCGGGCTGCACCAGAACAGGTGCAGACGAGAAGCGCCGTTTCAACTCCTTGAACGCGGCATCGCAACGATCCGACCAGGTGAAGGGGACTTTTGGTGAGGTCAGGGCTGTCAGGGGACTACTAACCTGACTGTAGCCCTTAATGAACCTCCTGTAGAAATTAGCAAAGCCGAGGAACTGTTGCAGCTTCCTACGGCTAGTGGGTTGGGGCCAGTCTCTCACCGCCACAACCTTGGCCGGATCAGGAGCGACGGAGTTGGGGGAGATGATAAACCCCAGGAAGGACAAAGAAGTGCGGTGGAACTCGCACTTCTCGCCCTTCACAAACAGCCGGTTCTCCAACAACCGCTGCAGGACCTGACGTACATGCCGGACATGAGTCTCAGGATCCGGAGAAAAGATGAGTATATCGTCTAGATATACGAAGACGAATCGGTGCAGGAAATCCCGCAAGACATCATTAACCAAAGCTTGGAACGTCGCGGGGGCGTTTGTGAGGCCGAACGGCATGACCAGGTACTCAAAGTGACCTAAGGGGGTGTTAAATGCCGTCTTCCACTCGTCTCCCTTCCGGATCCGAACCAGGTGATACGCATTTCTAAGATCTAGCTTAGTGAATACTCGGGCTCCATGCAGGGGCGTGAACACTGAATCCAACAGGGGCAACGGGTATCGATTACGAACCGTGATTTCGTTCAGTCCCCTATAATCAATGCATGGACGAAGTCCGCCGTCTTTTTTACCCACAAAAAAGAAACCTGCACCCATCGGGGAGGTGGAATTCCGGATCAACCCGGCGGCTAAAGAGTCCCGGATGTAGATCTCCATTGATTCGCGCTCAGGTCGTGAGAGGTTGTACAGCCTGCTGGACGGGAACTCACCGCCTGGAACCAAATCAATGGCACAATCGTACGGACGGTGGGGGGGGAGGGTGAGCGCCAGATCCTTACTGAACACATCTACAAGGTCGTGGTACTCCACCGGCACCGTCCCTAGATTGGGCGGGACTCTGACCTCCACCTTAGCCTGGGAACCGGGAGGAACCGAGGAACCTAAACATACCCGATGGCAGGTCTCGCTCCACTGAACCACTACCCCGGACGGCCAATCGATCCGGGGATTGTGTTTTAACATCCAGGGGAACCCTAAAATCACACGGGAGGTAGCAGGAGTCACAAAAAACTCGATCTCCTCCCGGTGATTTCCTGACACCACCAGAGTTACAGGTGGTGTCTTATGCGTGAATGCAGGGAGTAGGGAGCCATCTAGTGCCCGCACCTGCACAGGCGAGGTAAGCGCCACCAGAGGGAGCCCTATCTCCCTGGCCCATTTGCTGTCTAGCAAATTCCCTTCAGAGCCCGTTCACCAGTGCTGGGGCCTTCAGGGTTAAATCCTCATAAAGGATTGTAACTGGGAGTCGTGTGGCAATGTGGGTGTGTCCCACGTGAATGTCTCGGCTCACCCCTAGCCCAGTTTCTAGGGGCGGGCGTTGGTGTTTAACCGCTCGGGGCAGTCTCTTACCTGATGCTCTATCGAGCCACAAACAAAACACGCTCCGCGGGCCAGCCTCCTCTGTCTATCTGGTGCCCTAAATGTGGCCCTGCTCGTGTCCATAGCTTCGTCAGCAGGGGGAGCTGTAACCACACGGAGCGCAGGGGCCGTGGAGCGTGGGGAGGGCGGAACGCGGTCGGAACCGGGAAGGGAGAGGGACGGCGCGTGCCCGGCCACGCCCTTCGTCTCGTTCCCGACGACGTTCTTCTAACCGATTGTCTAATCGTATGACAAGATCAATAAGCCCATCTAAGTCCCGCGGTTCGTCCTTAGCCACCAGGTGCTCCTTTAGAACCAATGACAGTCCATTTACAAAGGTGGCGCGGAGGGCAGTGCTATTCCAGCCGGACCTCGCAGCCGCGATGCGGAAGTCGACTGCATAGGCAGCTGCGCTCCGGCGCCCCTGTCTCATTGACAGCAGCACGGCTGAAGCGGTCTCTCCTCTATTTGGGTGATCGAACACTGTTCTGAACTCCCTCACAAACCCATCATATGTCTGAAGGAGCCGTGAATTCTGCTCCCAGAGCGCTGTAGCCCAAGCGCGTGCCTCACCGCGAAGCAGGTTTATCACATAAGCTATCTTGCTGGCATCAGTCGCGTACATGACAGGACGTTGTGCGAAGACGAGCGAACACTGCATAAGGAAGTCCGCGCACGTCTCCACACAACCTCCGTACGGCTCTGGAGGGCTTATGTATGCTTCAGGGGAAGGTGGGAGGGGTCGTTGAACGACCTGTGGAACGTCACTGTTACGCACAGGGTCGACAGGAGGGAGAGCCGCAGCAGCGCCCTGAGGGCGTGCTTCCACCTGCGCGGCGAGAGCCTCCACCCTGCGGTTAAGGAGGACGTTCTGCTCGGTCATTAAATCCAACCGAGCCGTGAAAGCGGTGAGGATCCGCTGCAACTCACCGATCATTCCTCCTGCGGACGCCTGTGCGCCCTGTTCTTCCATTGGCCGTTCAACAGCCGGTTGACGCCCCTCGGGATCCATGACGTTGGCCGAGATATCCTGTTGGGAAAGTGTAGGTACACGGACCCACAACAGGGGGCGCAAATGAACGGACAATGGAGGAAGTCAAATACAACACTTTACTGTTGTGAAAGGGCACAACAAACACAACAGATTACAACAATAGACAAAAGGTCAAATCACAAAAGGTGTCGTGTGGGCAGGCTCGAAGATAGAAGACGTCCGTCCAAAGTAGAACCGGAACCACACGATTTCCTCCGCCACCAGACCCCGGGAATACTGGAGCCGCCAAGTCCCGAACTCCCAGGTGGCCACTGCCTCCGCGTGTCGGATCTGGTACTGCTGGCGAGGAACAAAAAAACAATTAACTGTGGGCGCGTATGCACCCAGCAATTCACACGGCAGGGAAACCAACTCCACCTCTTGTTGGAAAAAGAGTCTGTTATGCGATACACAAAAAGTCACAAAAGGTTACTGTCGAATAAATCTCACAGCCAGCTGAGAACGTTACCTTCCTGGTAAAGCGATATCTCGGCAAAGAGGTGGAGATGACGTCTTGCTGATATACTGATGCTGATCAGATGAGTGGTGACAGCTGTCATAGGTGATGAGTGTCAGCTGTCACCCCGGCTACTCCTGTTAGGCGGCAGCGCCCTCTGGTGCCTGGAGCCCGTACTCCAGGCAGGGTGCCCTCTGGTGGTGGTGGGCCAGCAGTACCTCCTCTTCTGGCGGCCCACACAACACCACTCCCGTCTCCAGGCCGAAACACCGGACTTTAGTGATAGGGGATTCTATCACCCGCAAAGTCAGGTTACAGACGCCGGCTGACGTTAAATGTATTCCTGGGGCCAGAGCTCCTGACACTGCATCTCATCTTAGGGTGCTGACGCTGCAGAAGGGAAGACAGACAAAGGAACATGACATGAAATATAGTCACATAGTTATTCACATTGGCACCAATGATAATAGGATGAAGCACTCAGAGGTCACAAAAATGGACATAGAGAGGACTTGTGACCTTGCCAGAAAGATGTGTCGGCATCGATTAATAGTCTCTGGTCCCCTCCCCTCCCAGGGTACTGATGAGGCATTTAGCAGGCTGACATCATTAAATAGGTGGCTGGTGCAGTTTTGTAGACAGCAATGCTTTAGCTTTATTGATAACTGGCCTTCGTTCTGGGGCCACCGTGGCTTGCTGATGCCAGACGACCTCCACCCTACTGGGGAAGGCGCCGCCATCTTGTCTGCAAACATAGATAGAGCCCTACAGGGAGGGTAACATTAAGAATCTACACCAGGCCACGGAGCAGGTGATTAGAGACCCTGCAAGGCTTATGACAAATGTGGGTGTGGAATCCATTAGCTTAGCGGGAAATTTAGTGCAGAAAATCCACTATGGTGATAGTGCAGTTTATTTGCCAGGGAGGGAATTTCAACAAATTGAGACTGTGGCCTGCTTCCGTAGTCGTGTCCATAAAAATCATAGAGGGATATGCTTTACAGACTTAATACCCATTACTATATTGGATGATGTTGAAATTGAGGATGGCCCAGTGGTTGTTCCAGCAATAGCAAAGATTTCGTGTCTGCTACCTACAACGCGCGTGGATGTCTTAAACCCAAACCTACTTCTAGGCATCTTATATACGCTACTCTGGAACCACCCCTAAACCCAAACAGTTCAACTGTCAACCCCACTGAGGTCCCTAGACTGGGTCTCAATAACATAAGATCACTGTCTTCAAAATCATTGTTGATCATCCATCCATCCATCCATCCATCCATTTTCTTCCGCTTTATCCGGAGTCGGGTCGCGGGGGCAACAGCTCAAGCAAAGCTGCCCAGACCTCCCAATCCACACACACCTACCCCAGCTGGAGGCGGAAGCAACTCTCCACCAGCACTGTTTACGGTAAATGAGGCCTGCCCACCAGCATATACATTTAGTCACGTCCCTCGTGATGCGAAGCAAGGCGGGGGTGTTGCTCTTATTTATAAATCTAGGTTTAGCTTATCAGCTGTTGGGGGTTACAAATATCACTCATTTGAGCATGTGATTCTCCGCTCTGTTCAGGATATTACACATTGCCAAGGTCAGAAGAATAAAAATCAGTCGTATTACTTTGTCACTGTATATAGGCCTCCTGGTCCATATTCTGAATTCTTAGATGAATTTGGTGCGTTCATCTCTAACTTGTCAACTAGTGTAGATAACATTCTGATCATTGGTGACTTTAACATTCATATAAATAAGCCTTCTGATCCCCTCTGCAAATCATTTATGGAAATTGTGGATGCATTAGGATTTCGACAATGCATTCTGGATTCAACGCACATTAGTGGAAATACCCTGGATCTGGTTCTCGCACGTGGTATTGCTGTCACAAATATTGACATCATGCCTCTTACATCAGTGGTGTCTGATCACTCACTTATTAAGTTTACAGTTAAGCTGCTGTGTTTAGTGGAACAACAACCTTATATATCTTTACGGCGATGCATCAACTCCTCAACTAAGACTGAACTCGAAGCTAGACTGCCTGATGTCTTAGCTTCACATTTGACAAATACCCAGTCAGTAGACAGACTTGTGGATAGTTTAAACTCAGTGCTCAAAACTACACTCGACATGATTGCACCACCTGTGTTAAAACCGCGCTCCCCCAAATCACAGTCACCTTGGTTCAATGATTATCTGCGTGACCTCAAGCATAAAGCAAGCGGTCTAGAACAGAAATGGTGTCGTTCAAAATTAGAAGTATTTCACCTTGCGTGGCATGATGCTATCTTAGACTATAAGCATGCATTATTGGCTGATTTGATCAACAAAAACAAGCATAACTCAAAGTTCTTGTTCGACACTGTGGCAACACTTTTGCATGGACAACCACCTTTAGTTCGCTCTCCTTTTACAGCACAAGATTTCCTGGATTACTTTGGGAAGAAAATAGAAGACATCAGGTTAAACATATCCCGGCATGCCTTAATCCAGCCACTACACCCTGCTATTGATGTGGGCGCCACTACTGAGGTATTACCTAGACTTACAGAATTTGACAGTATCTCACTAGGCATGCTGACAAAACTCGTAATGTCAACAAAAAGCACAACGTGTTTATTTGATCCTGTACCAACAAAACTGTTTAAGGACCTGTGGCCCACTCTTGGGCCGACTATGCTGGAAATGATTAATCTTTCTTTAACTTCTGGATCTGTTCCTAAATGTTTCAAATCTGCAGTGATTAAACCATTACTTAAGAAACCTAATCTTTACCCTAGTGTATTGACAAACTATCGGCCGATATCAAATCTATCATTTTTCTCTAAAATTCTGGAAAAAGTGGTGTCACGGCAGCTCGTAGACTATCTTACTGAGAATAATCTCTTTGAGCCACTGCAGTCTGATTTTAGAAAATATCATTCCACAGAGACTAAAGTGGTGAATGATCTTCTGCTTACAATGGACTTGGACACCACTACGGTTCTGTTGCTGTTAGATCTCAGTGCTGCATTTGATACAGTGGATCATCATATTCTACTTGATAGGCTGGAAAATCATTTTGGGATTACTGGGAGTGCCCTTGCATGGCTGACGTCATACTTGACCAGTCGTTCTCACTGTGTTTTGTACAGTAACACTACCTCTAACCTTAGTGACATGAAATTTGGGGTTCCACAGGGGTCT
This sequence comes from Thalassophryne amazonica, assembly GCF_902500255.1. Classification (NCBI taxonomy): domain Eukaryota; kingdom Metazoa; phylum Chordata; class Actinopteri; order Batrachoidiformes; family Batrachoididae; genus Thalassophryne; species Thalassophryne amazonica. Next base: position 4,854,170 of record NC_047112.1, on the reverse strand, counting down.
GTCTTAGGCCCCCTGCTTTTCTCCCTTTATATAGCACCCCTTTAGCACATATTGCAGCGTTTTGGGATTACCTTTCACTGCTGTGCAGATGATACTCAGATATGCATGCCAATAACTGCTGGTAATCTCATTCACATAAAATCCTTAGAAGATTGCCTTGCAGCAGTGAGAAGTTGGATGTCTAGAAACTTCCTACTTTTAAACTGTGATAAGACTGAAATGATGGTTCTTGGTCCAGTGAGACATTGGCATCAATTTGACCAGTTAACACTCAGCCTCGGCTCGTGTGTCATACATCACACTGACAAAGTGAGGAACCTTGGGGTAATTTTGATCCTTCGTTGTCCTTTGGCCTCCACATTAGAAATATTACTAGGACTGCTTTCTTCCACCTGCGAAATATAGCGAAGATTCGTCCCATCCTGTCTATGGCTGATGCTGAGACCCTGATCCATGCATTTATCTCTTCTAGATTGGACTACTGCAATGTTCTATTTTCTGGTTTACCGCAGTCTAGCATTAGGGGTCTCCAATTGGTTCAAAATGCTGCAGCCAGACTTTCGACATGAAGCAGAAAGTTCGACCACATTACACCCATTTTGGCGTCTCTTCACTGGCTTCCTGTCCCAGTGAGATCAGATTGTAAGGTTCTGCTACTAACCTATAAAATTATTCATGGACTGGCACCCTCCTACCTAGCTGACCTAATTAAACCTTACGTACCTGTTATGTGTCGGACGCAGCCCGGAGAACCGACCAGCGTTTGAAGGACCCAGTATGAAATAAGCAGAGCACGGTACAAAGGATAACAGAGTTTAATAAACATAACAGTGATGTGATAAATATAAAAGTGCGCGGTCTGGCGTGGTGGATTGCGGTGCGCTCCCAGCAGCGCTAACGGTCCGGAGCCAGAACCAGTTCGGACCCAAGGACCCCACCGACACCCCCCAGGTGGCCGCGACAAACCGAGTCTGTGAATGAAGAAATCATCATGTGAGTCCACACTCAACACACAGAGAGACCGCTCAAAGGTGTACAAACAGCAAACACTTCCTGGCTTAATTACTAATCAGCTTCCCACCCTGCAGGCATGGAACATCCTGTTCACAAACTCACTGCAGTGGAAGCTGATTAAAATGACTAACATAACAGCTCAATATAATAAGGTGTGAGGGACACCACATTTACTGACTGTACAAATGTTAGTCACAAAACCTAATGTACCTCAGGAAGTGTGCTGACGAGCGTGAGACCTCACCCTCTCCTCTTTCACAGACCATGCATCAAACCTGGACGTTCTCTGCATCCACTGATGATGAGATGCCTCTCGAGACGACGATCTCACCCGTCTGGTCACAAGGTCGAGTCTCTGGCAAACACACACTGTGCACTCCAGACTTAAATGCCACCATGTTCCAATCCGTGTAGATGCACCACAGCTGTGAGTCCTGACGAGCTGCACGTGATCAGCCTCAGGTGATCAGGGTGAGGTCCTGATAAACTCAGCTACACAGCCACTCAGTCCCAAATGCGCACCACCTAGAAGGAAAACCAAAAGACAGAAACAGAAGACAAACAAAAGCCAGCCACAACAGTACCGGCCCGGGTTTTACATTCTCAGGGTGCAGGACTACTTTGTGTCCTTACGGTGAATAAGAAGTCTGCGGGTCACAGAGCTTTCTCTTATCATGCCCCTGTTCTGTGGACTGATCTCCTGCGTCAATAAAACAGTCAGATTCTGTGGAGACTTTCAAGTCCAGACTTAAGACGCACTTATTTTCCCTTTCATATGGCTAGCATACTGGTACAGTTTTTTTTTTAATGCTTTTTACTCTTTTAATTCATGTTATTAGTAATTGGAGCGTGCCGCGGCCTCAACTTTACCTAAATTCTGGGTCTTTTAGTGAAGTTTAGGACTAGTGGCCGGCGATCACCTTAGTATTTCTCTGTTTTTCCTGTTGTTTAATGCTGACAAATTATACTGTATTTCTTGTCTTTCTGATGCCTGATTCTGTTTTTCTCTCTGTTTAAGGTGCAGCTCCATCCAGAGATGGGAGCTGTGTTGGTGTTGGCGATCCTCCTGTCCTGTGCTCCAATAGCATTTCTTATGTATTCGTCCATGAATTGTTCTGTGAATTGTTCTGTAATTTATGTTTTGTAGCATGGCCCAAGCAGAGGGTCACCCCTTTGAGTCTGGTCTGCTTGAGGTTTCTTCCTCAGAGGGAGTTTTTCCTTACCACTGTTGCTCTGGGGGTTGGTAAGGTTAGACCTTACCTGTGTGAAGCTCTTTGAGGCAACTCTGTTGTGATTTGGCATTATATAAATGAAAATAAATTGAAAATTGAATTGAAATTGAATTTTGAATTAAAAGGAGATGCAGCGTAAGAAAGAAGATGTGAAAATGGTGCACAGCAGGCTGTAGGTGAAGTCGAACACTCAGGAAGGAGAAAAAGACTAGAATTGGCCGGTCACGAGGTTCCCTGACAGAGGTCATTGAGGATGCCAATGCCTTTGCAGGATATTGAATTTTCCAAGTCTTTTGGTTCCTGGTGCTTGCTGTGATCTGTAGTGAGAATATGGTGAAGCTGGAGGTGGAGATATGCTCTGGAGACAAGGGGAATGAAAGCCAGTAGCAGAAAGTATCAGCATGAGGGAGGACGGTGGAATGGTAAAGTTTCAAAGAGTAAAGGTACTGGTGACAGTATCTCAGGTCTGAACTGGGAGAAAGAACTGGTGTTACTGGTGTCCACCTCACCGTGGGACTGCCATGGGTCCTGAATGGCAACCACCCAGGCAGGCGACCAATCCATCCCCATGTCTCCAAAGTAACTATTTGCTGTAGCCAGATGATACTTGGTCATCCCCTTGGTTTTTTCCAGTTACTGAGGTCCTCAACACTGTGGCACCAACCTGCCTCATGTGGCCAGAGAAACACAAGCACCACATGACTAAGATGTTCCAGCTGTCATTCGCTTGTGATGCAAGTCTTCCTTTGTGTCTCATTCACCCAAGTAACCGTTCCAGTAGTACCCAAGGATCATCCAAAGGGACCTAATATGACAGTCAGTCAGCTGTTGCCTTAGGAACCTGGTTAGCATCCAAGTAAGAAAGGAAGCACCAGGACCCTAAAGACTTGTACCTTCGTTCACCAAACACCTCTGGACTAAAGGGCCTGCTGGATTTAACAGATAACACGTCACATCTGGAACTTCATGTCTTAATGTGAGTCTGTTCGCTGTCTTATTTGAAGTTTATATCATTTAGGGACCTGAAGAGATGCTGTTGGGAATTTTGTGGTTTCCCAGACTCGTTTTAACCACTGAGCTCTTTGTTTGCCTCCTTTCCTTTGTCCTGCTTCCTTCCTCTTTTTTCTTCATTTCCAAACAAACCATCCTCTCAGTTCTTTCTCCCCTCCTCTCACACTGTCTCCCGGCTCTTCTCTGGGATTGATGGGCTTACGGGAGTCTGTCATGCAGAAAATAACGTGAACATTGGCTCCACGCCATCGGACGTGGAATCCAGCCTGTTTGTGGCGCCGGTAATGCGCCTCCTCTTCCACCACGCTTCACCTGGGGAGACATCAGGCAGTGAGGGCAGAGAGGAGGAGGCCGCCACGGTCATCCATCACAAACCAATCCCAGCGCCATCACGTCACTCTTTGTTCTGCTGAATAAAGTATTCCTCTGCATCATTCCATCAGAACTGCAAAGCGTGTCGCAGCGCCACAATGAGCCCCCGCGGCTCATCAGAGGTTAACGCTGGGGATGATTGTAAATTGTTTGGTTACTTCAAGTCGTTGAGAAAGAGAGAACTCAGGTGGAAAATTTGCTCCGTTACTGAGCTCCTTTTCCTGATGGTATAACCGACACCTAAATCTTCCCGTCCATCTTCCTCCACCCGGGCTCATTTTCTTTCTCAGCGCACTTCACTCCATCTTCACGTTCACTCCATCTTCACGTTTGCTCCTCCTTTGTTCCACAAACATGACTTTTAAGATTATGAACCCTGCTAAGCTTCACCCGGTGTTAACGAGAGAGCAGGATGATAACTTCTCACCTTCGTATTGCAGTTTACGTCCCAGGAACACAGCACACACACACATCCTAAAAGGCAGCGGCACAGTATAGAACCGTGCACTGAATCTCATCTGGAAACAGGCAGCTCTCCAAAACCCAGCAAACTGTGTAAAAAGGAGACTGGTGAGGGAAGCCACCAAGACGCAGAGACAACTCTGAAGGCATTACAGGCTTCTGTGGCTGTGACTGGAGAAACTGTGCATAGAGGAACTTCTACATCACTTGTTTTAAAACTTCATGATGAAGAACAGAGAAGGATTCTATTTTTTTATGTGAAATTTTAGTTTTCCAGAAGACACTTGAGAGCTGTTATTTGTTCCAACTGTTTATTTTATGTAACAGGCATATACAATAAAACTCGCCCAAACCGTCATTGTATAAACCGGATATTTGCGCTCACTGGACAAAAACAAAAGTCGCAGTGTTTTTGGTTGGTTTTCCATGTAATAAACACCGTATATAACAGATTTTGCATAATGGAATTTTGCTCACATCGGACAAAACAACCTGTCCGACCGTAATGTATTTCCTTTAAAAAAAACAACAAAAAAAAAAAAAACCTTGCATGTACCGGACAGATCAGTCTGGACGTGCCCAGTAACAGAGGTATGAAATGAAGTTCAGCACTGACACTCACCGATTTGAGGAAACTGTATGTCTGTGATTAAAAGCCCGGTCGTTTAGTTTTTCAAACTGTGCTCAGACGGGGGACCTAAATGAGGCAGGACGTAATTCAAGGCCGGGGATTATTAACAGAATACTGCTTGCTGCCTGAACTGGAATATGGTGTTAAGTTTCACACATATCCCTGGGTGTGATGAACCAAAGTGCTTAGATCAGATCCCTCTGCAGGGCTGTGAACCCTCCACGTGACGTGCACCTGCTAAATCTGAGACCACAAAGGGCAGTGATTTCTCACTTTTCTGTTTTCTTCCTCTCCAGTCATATTTTCTTTTTTTTTTTTCTCCCACGTGCGCACGCTGATTTCATTTCGATCACGGATCAAATACATTTGGCAGAAAAGTCCGCAAATATGACCAACTTTACAACACAGAATCTGACAAAGATGCTCAAATGACCCACAATTCATGGAGGAAAATGCACGTAATATTGGTTTGGAGGTTGATGATTGTATAAAGAAGCTCATTGAGGGACAAATTAAACCACAAAACAGCACTGTTCCCGCTGTAAATTACAGAAAGACGCGATTGAGAACTTTAAAAGGGTCACGCACATGTCGATGTTGCATGGCCGCAGATTTACAGAGCTGGAGAAGCATAAATCAGGCTTTAGGATTTTAAGGTTCCACTTTGCAGCAGACCGAGAAAAAAAGAGTGACTTGATCAAATGTAAACTTTTTAATGCACATAAGGAAATCATTTCTTTTTTTTCAGATGAAGCTTGGAACAGACCAGATACGCTGCAGTCATCCATTCACTCTTCTTTTCTTCAGTTCTTTACTGCCTGTTCTCATCCCCCCTCCTTCCTGCTCCCTTTATGTCCGAGTCTAATATCCGGTCCTCGCCGGCTGATTTATGAACCACGTTCGTCCTCTGGTCTCATGGATTAATGTGAATTAATGTCTGATAAGTTAAAGATCAGGACACACAGACGCCTTCACGCCGTTACCAGTTTCTGTACCGCCGCTGGCGTGAAGCGTCACGTGAAGGAAATGATGACTTTGTGATGATTATGAGCACTAATGTCGCGTGGAAATAATCAGGAGGTTCTGTGGAAGCAGTGAGTGCATGAACAAAAGACACTAATGGACATCAGAGGGAAGCGATTCATCAGCAGAAAACGTGGGCTGCAGCAGAGAGAGGTCAGAGGTCAGGGCGTGTGCAGGCATGCATCACCAGCATCACAGGAGTCCAACGCCACCCAACGGCTCTGAGTCCGTTTGTGTGACATCATCACCGTCAGGTGCTATGTTTTATCTTCGTCTTCTCATCGCATGATGTCAAAGTGGAAAAAAAAACCTTTTAACGAGCAGGAGGATGAATATTCATATGAACGGGTGAAGCTGGATTCTGAGCGTTTTGAACAAGTGCCAGGATCATTAAATGTGCTCTTACGTACATTGACTTTAAAATCAAGTTAAAGTGCAACTGTGCGTGGACGCCTCTGCAGCGCGTTTGTGTGCAGATAGTTACAGGTTTAGCGGCTAACAAAGTCTGACGGGTGCTTCTCTCAGCCAGATGAAGCTCTGCGGGCTTAATGGCAGCGTGCTGCGGCTGTCAGATCTCACAGGAAGAGAATTACTGTAAATTCAGTAAAAAACAAGAATTTTGACCCACGCGGGATAAAACAACAACACGATGTGAAGAACTTTCTGTGCTGATGCCCTCGATGATGTTGGAGGAGGGGCTTCTCTAACCCAAAATGATCAACGTCAGCATCATGGAGCTGAAAGAAACGCAGGTGACTTTTAAATCTGATCAAGTGCCAAAAAGAAAATCAAAGATAAAATTGGAGCAGACAGGAAGCAGCGTGAAGCGTCGTGTCGGGAAGAACGCTGAACAATCTGGACAGTTGAGAAAACGTGCAGCGCGCTGCACGGCTCACTGCTGATATGAACATGCCTCACAGTTAAACCAATTTTATTTTGTTTGCCAAAATGAGTCCGTGGTGAGAAAAATGTTTCATTGTCACTTTATGTGTATTTTTCCTATTTGGTAGTAGAGAATTCCACGTTCCCAGTTTCCTCTGAATGCAGCATAAACGTGAATTCTTACACGTGCACTTCCTCCTTAGTGTCATCTGTGATGCTACATTCTGTCACACACATGAAGTCAATAATTCCAAGTCAGTATTTCCGACATCAGATCTAAATGTGTTCTAGTGCATCTGTGTGGGAAAACGTGGATGTTTGTATGTATAACGACATCAAACGCCTTTCTGCCGTATTTTCATCCGCCATCTTGGGAAGGGGATTGTCACCGTCGTACTGACATAAACACCAAGATCCACAACTCAAATACTGACCAGACAGAAGTCAAGGCCTTCAGAGTAATAACGGGTTCGGAACTCCATGATGTGAACGTAATGGTGAGGATGCATTTTCAGAGATGGCACTAGAGGTCAGATTCCCTTTTCTGCAGAGCTATGTGAATATTTTGGATGGGAAACAGAGGTTAGCTTATTCCAGTGTAATTTACTGTCATCTACAGACGGGCCAGAATTCATTCACTCATGTTCAGTGTCCAGGTCACAGTGCCAGCAGACCAAGCAGCTCAATCCACACTTCCCTATCTGGACCACGTTCTCTAACTCTTCCTGAGGAATCCCATGGCGTTCCCAAACCAGATGGGAAATAGAATCCCTTCAGCATTGGATGTGCCTGGAAGAGACCACCAGGGGGCAGCCTCACCAGATACTTGAACCACCTAATCTGCGGGAATCCCACACTTTGTTTTCTGGCAAATGCTGATGCAGATTCACGCTGACGTCCAATCATGAGGTGCAGTTCAACTTTCTGAAATAACCAATGTCAATGTCATGATGTGTGGGGGTTGTGGGTAATCTGTGTGCTTTACTTTGCAGTTATACAAAAGATGCAAAAATAAATATACATAAACTTTAGGAGCACAAAAGAGACGGATGAGGGAAGCCATCAAGGCACTCATGACAACTCTGAGGTAGTTTCCAATGGGAGAGACTTGTGTGTGATTCTCCAGCCACAGTTACATATTAAAGCAGAACACAAACACTTTATTCAAAGCAAACAGAACAAATCAAAGGTTCTGTTTAGTAAAGTGAAAAGAAGCCGTGTTTAAGTCTGATATTAGCCTAGCTGCTACACAGAGCTGCTGTGCTATGATTTTATAACATTTTGTACAGCTGTGATTGAAGAGAATTTGTATGTCGCCTCTACAGTCACAGCGACGTAAGAAATCAACGCTACAGTTTGTCAGCTATCAGATAGCATGCTGAATTATTAGCCTAGCAGCTAAACATAGCTTCTGTTTTGGACAGACTTTGTCAGTAAAAATAAGATGTGTTTAGCCATTAGCCTAGCAGCTAATCACAGCAGCTATTTTTTAATCATTACGTTTTTAAAACATTTGTCATTGGAGAGTCTGTTGTTTCGCCACGTAACAGTGGGACACAAACTTTGCTAAAACAAAAAAAAGTTTGTGGACATCAAATGTAATTCTATGTTAGACAAACATGAGACTTTAGAAACCCTGTTGAATTATTAGCCTCGCAGCTAAATATAGCAGCTGTTTTACAAAATAATCATTACTCTTAAAATGTTTATCTGCGAGTGAAGAGACTTTTTTCAGTAAAAGCTGTGATTAGCCATTAGCCTAGCAGCTAATCACAGCAGCTGTTTTATCCAGATAATTATTTATTTTATGTACTATCTCAGATTGCATGTGGCACATACGTGTACTTAACGTGTCTCCAGAAAATAAGCCACAAAGCAGACGTTAGAAGCACGTGTTTGACAGGTGACGGCCTCCAGCTTTACCAATTCCCGGGTTTGGCAGCTGCATTACAATTACGATATCGTTCACCTTTTCACCGCTCAACACCCTGAAGACGTGCGTGTGGATCCACGTCACTGCTTACCTGCAGGGGTTGCTCAGGCCCCGCCTCCTCCTCACCTGTGTCCTCCCTGGCCACACCTACCTGCCCCAGGAGCAGCAGTCGTCAGATTTCTGCTCGAGCTTCCATCACCCACACAGACACAGTGTTACCGCGGCGATCGCACCATCGGGTCAGCTCACCTGGCAGCACCTGAAGCCGCTGTCACTCGGTTTTCCTGTGAGGAGACGCCGCACTGCTGCAGGTGAGACAAATCAATAAACTCTACATTTTATCTGAAAGAAGTTTTTAATCCTCTTTGAGAGAATTAAATGTAAAAAATAAACTGCACAAATGTAACATTTAAATATAATGATGAATAAATAATAAATATAATTATTTACTTTCGTTAAAAAAGGAAAAACAAAAGCTCACCTGATTTTTATTTTTTCTAGGATAACAGCCAAATAAAAATTAAATCAAGCATTTTTGTTTTACCCTTAAAGTGACATTTTCTGTAGGTATTTGATCAAGCACCTGATTCAGTTCTAAACCCCATCAGCTGCACTGTGGTTTTTACAGAAACTGACGGGATGGAATTCTTTTTTTTTTTTTTTTTTTTTTTTACAGGTTAAAATGGGCTGTTTCACATTCATTAAAGTGATGATGGTTTTGTTCAACCTGCTCATCTTTGTAAGTTTTCACTCTTCATGCTCACACACACTGAAATCTAATATATAAAGCTGGCCTAAAGAGAAATGGAGGAATATTTTGTGGACTGATGAGAGTAAAATTGTTCTTTTTGGGTCCAAGGGCCGCAGACAGTTTGTGAGACGACCCCCAAACTCTGAATTCAAGCCACAGTTCACAGTGAAGACAGTGAAGCATGGTGGTGCAAGCATCATGATATGGGCATGTTTCTCCTACTATGGTGTTGGGCCTATATATCACATACCAGGTATCATGGATCAGTTTGGATATGTCAAAATACTTGAAGAGGTCATGTTGCCTTATGCTGAAGAGGACATGCCCTTGAAATGGGTGTTTCAACAAGACAATGACCCCAAGCACACTAGTAAACCAGCAAAATCTTGGTTCCAAACCAACAAAATTAATGCCTCACAGATGTGAAGAAATCATGAAAAACTGTGGTTATACAACTAAATACTAGTTTAGTGATTCAAAGGATTGCTAAAAAAAGGAGTTTGAACATAATCGTTTTGAGTTTGTAGCGTGAACAGCAGATGCTACTATTATTGTGAACACCCCCTTTTATACTTTTTTTTTACTAATAGCCCAATTTCATATTCTTAAGAGTGTGCATATCATGAACGCTTGGTCTTGTTGGATTTGTGAGAATCTACTAAATCTACTGGTACCTTGTTTCCCATGTAACAATAAGAAATATACTCAAAACCTTGATTAATCTTTTTAGTCACATAGCACTACTATTATTCTGAACACTACTGTACATGGTTAAATTCAAGAACTAAGGATGGGCTTGTTGTCTTCGTGGGTGGTTGCCATCCAGGGCATACCAGCTGAGAGTCCGTGTGGACTCTGTCCACTCAGTCGTGACTGTTGTACTGTTTGCTGTTTTGTGTCCACAAAATCTTGCTGTGTGTGAACTGCACATGAAATGGAATCATGACCCACCTGGAGAGCTGCAGCTCGACCAAATGTTCATGCTGGATCTTAAAAACACCCAAACGTTTGGTACCTTCAGAGGCGGTGAGCTGCACCTCCGTCTTCAGCAGAACCGGGTCACCCCAGGTGGACAGCGCCGGAGATTTGGAGTGCTTCTCTCCATACACTTGACCTGGACATACACACACACCGAGACACAAACTGAATGCACGCTGCAGCTCGAGTGCAGAAACACCCACACACACGCACGATACCACGCCGTGCACAGAGGAACTGTTTGGATTGTGCATGTTACCAACAGCCCTGAAAGGCCTCACGTTTTTATCTTCAGCTCATGAGCTGAAGATAAACTCAAGGTCGAGCACAAAACCTGCCTAAACGTTTTGGCAGGTTTTGTGCTCCACCTTGAGTTTTCTCACCACATTTATTCAACAGACACAAAGCTCTATTCACACACAAAACACCTGCAGCTTTAACATCGGGTTCTCTGCACCATTTTATCAAACTGTTTCCACACACAAGTGCCTGATTAAAAATTACACTCAGGGTTTGTGGAAATCTGTTGCTCAGTCTTCAGCAGCCCCTCACAAACAGTTTTACAGTGTGTCTGTCTGTGTGTCCGTTAGACACAGAGTCCATCTGCTACAAATGCTTCCATCGATCTCAGGGACTGTTCCACAGACCATCTTTTATTAATACAAAATTTTCATCACAGCTGATGCCTGTATAAAAAAAAAAAAATGTGACACTAAAACTGTAGATGGATAGTTCAGGTACAGTACCTCCTTTCTTCACCACCAAAGTCCACATGTCCCTCCAGCTGAGGCTGAGTGAGGCCTGGCTGCCCAAACCCTTCAGCAGGTTCTTAGCTGCATCCTTCAGGTGGAGCGTCCCCTCATCCTGCACAAACACACACATTACTCTTGGCTTGCCTCTACTGGTGGTTGGCTCTCACTGCGGTATTGTATCACTTCCTGTTCCGGAGCACAGCGGTGTTTTTCTGTATCTGTTAGCTGTTTAATCTGCGCAGTTAGATTGATCTAGTTAACTAGATAACGATTTGTTTCACAGTGTAATCTTCACGTGCCTTAACTAAAGTACTCCCTCTGCTGAATCGCCTCTAAATTATTTACACATTATTCACTTTGTGTGTTTTTAGGAATCCCCTAGCTTAGCGCAGCTACTAGCTCTTAGCCGGTTTAGCATGGCGGCTTCTCCTGTCTCTCCCGCACTTTTCTGCTCTGGGTGTGAAATGTTTAGTTATTCCTCGGCCTCCTTTAGCAGTAATGGTACTTGTAATAAGTGTAGCTTATTCGTAGCTTTGGAGGCCAGGCTGGGCGAATTGGAGACTCGGCTCCGCACCGTGGAAAATCCTACAGCTAGCCAGGCCCCTGTAGTCGGTGCGGACCAAGGTAGCTTAGCCGCCGTTAGTTCCCTTCCAGCAGATCCCGAGCAGCCGGGAAAGCAGGCCGACTGGGAGACTGTGAGGAAGAAGCGTAGTTCTAAACAGAAGCCCCGTGTACACCGCCAACCCGTTCACATTTCTAACCATTTTTCCCCAGTCGGCGACACACCCACCAAGGATCAAACTCTGGTTATTGGCGGCTGTTTTGAGAAATGTGAAGTTAGCGACACCAGCAACCATAGTCAATTGTCTTCCGGGGGCCAGAGCAGGCGATATTGAAGGAAATTTGAAACTGCTGGCTAAGGCTAAGCGTAAATTTGGTAAGATTGTAATTCACGTCGGCAGTAATGACACCCGGTTACGCCAATCGGAGGTCACTAAAATTAACATTGAATCGGTGTGTAACTTTGCAAAAACAATGTCGGACTCTGTAGTTTTCTCTGGGCCCCTCCCCAATCGGACCGGGAGTGACATGTTTAGCCACATGTTCTCCTTGAATTGCTGGCTGTCTGAGTGGTGTCCAAAAAATGAGGTGGGCTTCATAGATAATTGGCAAAGCTTCTGGGGAAAACCTGGTCTTGTTAGGAGAGATGGCATCCATCCCACTTTGGATGGAGCAGCTCTCATTTCTAGAAATCTGGCCAATTTTCTTAAATCCTCCAAACCGTGACTATCCAGGGTTGGGACCAGGAAGCAGAGTTGTAGTCTTACACACCTCTCTGCAGCTTCTCTCCCCCTGCCATCCCCTCATTACCCCATCCCCTCATTACCCCATCCCCGTAGAGACGGTGCCTGCTCCCAGACCACCAATAACCAGCAAAAATCTATTTAAGCATAAAAATTCAAAAAGAAAAAAATAATATAGCACCTTCAACTGCACCACAGACTAAAACAGTTAAATGTGGTCTATTAAACATTAGGTCTCTCTCTTCTAAGTCCCTGTTAGTAAATGATATAATAATTGATCAACATATTGATTTATTCTGCCTTACAGAAACCTGGTTACAGCAGGATGAATATGTTAGTTTAAATGAGTCAACACCCCCGAGTCACACTAACTGCCAGAACGCTCGTAGCACGGGCCGAGGCGGAGGATTAGCAGCAATCTTCCATTCCAGCTTATTAATTAATCAAAAACCCAGACAGAGCTTTAATTCATTTGAAAGCTTGACTCTTAGTCTTGTCCATCCAAATTGTAAGTCCCAAAAACCAGTTTTATTTGTTATTATCTGTCGTCCACCTGGTCGTTACTGTGAGTTTCTCTGTGAATTTTCAGACCTTTTGTCTGACTTAGTGCTTAGCTCAGATAAGATAATTATAGTGGCCGATTTTAACATCCACACAGATGCTGAGAATGACAGCCTCAACACTGCATTTAATCTATTATTAGACTCAATTGGCTTTGCTCAAAATGTAAATGAGTCCACCCACCACTTTAATCATATCTTAGATCTTGTTCTGACTTATGGTATGGAAATTGAAGACTTAACAGTATTCCCTGAAAACTCCCTTCTGTCTGATTATTTCTTGATAACATTTACATTTACTCTGATGGACTACCCAGCAGTGGGGAATAAGGTTCATTACACTAGAAGTCTTTCAGAAAGCGCTGTAACTAGGTTTATGGATATGATTCCTTCTTTATGTTCTCTAATGCCATATACCAAAACAGTGCAGAGTAGCTACCTAAACTCTGTAAGTGAGATAGAGTATCTCGTCAATAGTTTTACATCCTCTTTGAAGACAACTTTGGATGCTGTAGCTCCTCTGAAAAAGAGAGCTTTAAATCAGAAGTGCCTGACTCCGTGGTATAACTCACAAACTCGCAGCTTAAAGCAGATAACCCGTAAGTTGGAGAGGAAATGGCATCTCACTAATTTAGAAGATCTTCACTTAGCCTGGAAAAAGAGTCTGTTGCTTTATAAAAAAAGCCTTCCGTAAAGCTAGGACATCTTACTACTCATCACTAATTGAAGAAAATAAGAACAACCCCAGGTTTATTTTCAGCACTGTAGCCAGGCTGACAAAGAGTCAGAGCTCTATTGAGCCGAGTATTTCTTTAACTTTAACTAGTAATGACTTCATGACTTTCTTTGCTAATAAAATTTTAACTATTAGAGAAAAAATTACTCATAACCATCCCATAAACGTATGCCGGTATTTGGTTAGACTCATTCTCTCCGATTGTTCTGTCCGAGTTATTTTCATTAGTTACTTCCTCCAAACCATCAACATGTCTATTAGACCCCATTCCTACCAGGCTGCTCAAGGAAGCCCTACCATTAATTAATGCTTCGATCTTAAATATGATCAATCTGTCTTTATTAGTTGGCTATGTACCACAGGCTTTTAAGGTGGCAGTAATTAAACCATTACTTAAAAAGCCATCACTTGACCCAGCTATCTTAGCTAATTATAGGCCAATCTCCAACCTTCCTTTTCTCTCAAAAATTCTTGAAAGGGTAGTTGTAAAACAGCTAACTGATCATCTGCAGAGGAATGGTCTATTTGAAGAGTTTCAGTCAGGTTTTAGAATTCATCATAGTAGAGAAACAGCATTAGTGAAGGTTACAAATGATCTTCTTATGGCCTCAGACAGTGGACTCATCTCTGTGCTTGTTCTGTTAGACCTCAGTGCTGCTTTTGATACTGTTGACCATAAAATTTTATTACAGAGATTAGAGCATGCCATAGGTATTAAAGGCACTGCGCTGGTTTGAATCATATTTATCTAATAGATTACAATTTGTTCATGTAAATGGGGAATCTTCTTCACAGACTAAAGTTAATTATGGAGTTCCACAAGGTTCTGTGCTAGGACCAATTTTATTCACTTTATACATGTTTCCCTTAGGCAGTATTATTAGACGGCATTGCTTAAATTTTCATTGTTACGCAGATGATACCCAGCTTTATCTATCCATGAAGCCAGAGGACACACACCAATTAGCTAAACTGCAGGATTGTCTTACAGACATAAAGACATGGATGACCTCTAATTTCCTGCTTTTAAACTCAGATAAAACTGAAGTTATTGTACTTGGCCCCACAAATCTAGGGACCTCATAGTACCATATCACCCCAATAGAGCGCTTCGCTCTCAGACTGCAGGCTTACTTGTAGTTCCTAGGGTTTGTAAGAGTAGAATGGGAGGCAGAGCCTTCAGCTTTCAGGCTCCTCTCCTGTGGAACCAGCTCCCAATTCAGATCAGGGAGACAGACACCCTCTCTACTTTTAAGATTAGGCTTAAAACTTTCCTTTTTGCTAAAGCTTATAGTTAGGGCTGGATCAGGTGACCCTGAACCATCCCTTAGTTATGCTGCTATAGACTTAGACTGCTGGGGGGTTCCCATGATGCACTGAGTGTTTCTTTCTCTTTTTGCTCTGTATGCACCACTCTGCATTTAATCATTAGTGATTGATCTCTGCTCCCCTCCACAGCATGTCTTTTTCCTGGTTCTCTCCCTCAGCCCCAACCAGTCCCAGCAGAAGACTGCCCCTCCCTGAGCCTGGTTCTGCTGGAGGTTTCTTCCTGTTAAAAGGGAGTTTTTCTTTCCCACTGTGGCCAAGTGCTTGCTCACAGATTTGATTTGATTACAGCAGCACTGATCTCTGATCCATTTCAGGGATCTCAGCGGCCGAGTCCAGCACTGGGGTCCAGCAACAGGGTCTGTATGCGTTTATGCACCACACAGCCCATGAACCAAGAACTCCAGGATCCCCTCACTCCTTTCTAATGAACATGTGACAAATTGACATAACTGCCTGCATGGACACTGTGGCTTTCCTCACGACGTGAAATGCAAACGTCTCTTTAAAAACCTTGTGAGCAGCAACTCAGAACTAACAATAAGAACAAAACAGATCAAATCTAGTTTTCCTTCTTTTTCCACCATGAAGATGTAAGAGCCAAAAACTGCACAGTTTCTCCAAACACAGCCACAGAAGCCTGAAACTCCTTCAGAGCTATCTGAGTGCTTTGGTGGCTTCCCTCGCTAGTCTCCTCCTTGAACCGTCACTCAGGTTTTGGGAAATGCCAGCAGCAGATACATTTTGACCGTGGAGCACCTTACTGTTTATATTTCATGATGTTCAAGGGAAATTAAGGCCAAGAAAATGTTCATGTGTTCGCCTCACTTGTGTAAAGAAAACTGGCTGTAAAAGTGATGATTTGTATTAATATTCACTCTTACATTTTGCTTGGCCTCTGAAAATGGAGGAACTGTGTACAAAAATGGTTGATTTTTTTTTTAAACCCTTTGAATTAAAGCTGAAACTCAACATACAGTACAAGAAGATCTGGACCGTTTCACTTCAGCTCTACTGTGGAGAAAAAAAAAAAAAAACTGTCAAAATACTTATGGACCAAAGTTGAAGGTGTCTGACCTTAATGGTAAAGATGAGGACTCGACCACGGGTCACCATGTTGAGGAAGAGGATCATGGCTTCATCCTCATGGGGTGAGTAGGTGTCAAATATTCTCTTCGCCATCACATGACCCTGAAAACAAAACACCACATGAATAATACAAAACAGCTCTGATCCACAGCGAAGCGTCGCCCCACTGGGTCAACCACGGGGACGAGCAGAGCTCAGGGAAGCTGACCACTCCCCACATTTAAAAAAAAAAAAAAATCCAAACAAACAGGCCAAGTGGTTAGTGCTTCTTTTGTGGCGTTAAAATTTGTGCTGCTATGGTTTTAGAGATATTAAAGTATTTTGGATTTTTTTTTTAGGTCATTCTGAGGTCAAGTGTACTGTGAGCAGCTGGTTGTCACACGGTCACTTTTTTTGTCCAAGGGGGGGGGGGAATTCCTCCACTCTCTCCCCTCCTTTGAAATCCTCCGTCTGACCTTTTTTTTTTCTTATTTCAGTGTGTGTGTGTGCGCGCGCTGGTCTGAGCCTCAGCATTTACGTAGCCTCACTCACACACACATTTCCATTTTGTTTCACACTGCGGCGAGCTGCGTGGTACAAGGAAGACCGAGCCACAGCTTTCGTTTTTTCTACACTCTGCCTCTACAAGTTCTTTCATTTTTGACACGTGACAACGGCGGACATCAAACACACTACATCTCACACTTATGGTACCATCAACATGACACAACCAAACTATTTAAATAAATCTGCATATTGAGATGGAGGTGTGGACAGGGAGGAGTTTGGTACTTCTGCATGTCCAGAAGTACTAAACTCCACATCTGGATGTTTTTGTGCTTACTCCAGTTTCTGGGTTTTTGCATACGCCAAGTATCAGTAGGAAATCCACGCAAGTCTTTGTACATGAGGCCTCTGGTCTTTATAGAAGAACTAAGTGCTATGGAGGCCTTGAGACACATTGGTGCTGGTGCTCATCTTTAGATTCTGTAGCATGAAGCAGATGAGAGTCTACGACTCCTCCTGGATGGGACACCAGTCCAAAGCAGGTTACTTCCCCAGGCGAGGCTGGGTGGATGAAGTACATGTTTCTTGTCCAAGGACACAGACAGCTAGCATGAGTGGGAATTGAATCCATTGTTATATAAGGGCAGGCCGGCTCCTAAGCCACTGAGCTACCTGGTCCTTACAAAAATAAAATAAGATTATCTATTTTGAGTGAAATATTTTATTGTGACAGATTTTTTCAGCTCCATCATCCAGCCCCAGTACCAAAAGGGGGTTTTCTGCAGGCTGGAAGACCACCATCACTCCCGGGTGCAGTTTAATATCATACAGAGGATGCTAAACTGCACATTTTAGCATATCTAAGCTTTTAAAAACATCAAAAATGTATGATTAGCTTTTCTTACAAGAACCATCATTTCCAGGAAGTTTGTTCAAAATAAACCACATTTTTGTGGCCAATGCAACATGTGTGCGGCACAATTACTAAAACCTCACAGCACAGAAGACAACCAAGAAGCTTGTTCTTACTGTAGCCTGGTTGAGAACGATGACGTGGATGCCTCTGCCCTGCTCGCGCACATCATCCTCCAGCACCTGCAGGACCACAAACAACACCAAGACCCGATAAATATTACCACCAACAACGGAGTGAGCAAAAGAAAATCACTTATTGCTACAGAAACTGAAAACAAATATATAGGGCATTGTTCAGCCTCGATTATACTCGTAGAGACACTGAGGCAGGGATTCAAACCTGGGGACACTGCTGGAAACTCCTTGGTAAAAAAAAAAAAAAAAAAAACCGAGGCAGGGAGCTTTTGTTAAAAAAAAATAAATAAAATAAAATTCAGTCTCTGAACCAATTTTGAATTTTAATATCAGCAAACAGACAAAGCAACAAGAATAAGAAGATTGTATTAATCCAGAAGGAAACTGACATCAGGGCTAGTTTATGTTTAACTGTCTGGGGTATAAGTGCCCATTGTTTTACTACTTCTGTTTTACCCTTAAAAGGTTTATACTTTGCCTTGTTTGGTGTCTTTTTCCAGCACAACCTCACCTGTGTGACTTTACAGTTTTTGTTTCATACTGTATCAACATTAGTAAGTCCCTTCGGCTGCTCCCTTGTTTGCACTCGGGGTCGCCACAGCAAATCCAAGGTGGATCTGCATGTTGAATTGGCACAAGTTTTACACCGGATGCCCTTCCTGACGCAACTCCACATTACATGGAGAAATGTGGTGGGATTTGAACCCGGAACCTTCTGAACTGAAACCAAGCGCATTAACCACTTGGCCACCACCCCTGTTTTCATACTGTATCAACACAATGGACCTAAATTCACACAAACACAATCAGAGTAGAAAAAAGTTTGATTTTTTTTGACTGATATCTGGGTGGAATAGTACTTGATGAGCTGGTCGGACAGGTCGACTCTACCCATGTTTTGAAAATGCAGGAGCACAGACACCTCCCATGTGTCCATCCACTTCACAAACACCAGAGCCCCCTCTCTGATCCATCTCACAGATCCTCTTGCACAGTTTGTGTTGAGAGCATTTGCCCTCCCTCTGGGGAATCCTCTTTTCTCCCTGTAGGCACCACATGTGCCAAACTTCAGTTTGGCCAGCTCATGAACAGTTTGGGACTTGTATAAAGACTGTCCATGTAAATATGGTACCCAGTACCAAGAGAGGATGGGTGAACCAGATTCATGACCCCATCATAAGACAGCCCATGTTCTCTTGTGGTCACAGTCTTGCCAGTGTAGATGGTAAACCTGATTGTGTAGCCACTGCTAACTCTGCCAACACAAAAAGCTTCAAGCCCCATTTGGTCAGCTTGTCCTTCATATAGTGTCATCCCAGTTTTTGCCTTCATTGCCACCAGCCTTTCATCCAGTGCCAGCTTCCTCCTCGGGTGGTAAGAAGCCTGGCAGGCACTGAGGAGCTCATCATGAAGAGGCCTGACTCTAAATGCTTTGTCATGGCCTGGTGTTCCCTTTATTCTATCTTTTTTTTCCATCCTGATCTGGATCACTGAGATAGATGTTCCACAATATGGACCTAAAGCTGTCTCTGATCATTACTTCATCTGGAAGGGGTACAGACAAAATAGGATTCTGTTTCCAGTAGTCCTGGAGACTTGGCAGCGACAGCAATGACATGTACATCAGAAGCCCCCCCCCCCCCAAAAAATAAAAAAAACTTGTACAGATCTTCCATCTCAATGTCAGTCCATTTGTACTTTTCCCCCTAATTCTTTGGTTTTTGCAGCATTTTTGTTGGTGTTGATTGTCCTGACTGTCAGTGGAAAAAAAAAAAAAAAAGATCTTTTGGACTCTGAGGGGGAAAGTGCCTCTACCTGGACTCCTGGCCCGTATCCACGACACAACTCAAAGGCCTCTTAAAGAGATCTTGACTTGGCCTAAAATTTTAACTTCCTACATTTAAGGCTAAGTTAAAATTTCATAGCTTAAGACAGATCCAAGAGGTGTCAAAATTAAATGATTTGTTAAACAGCTTGTAAATGTTTAACTCAGAAAACAGAAAAAGAGCGCAGTGATCATCAGATTATTAAGTTTTCTGTTCAATGCATTGATCAGTTTAACTCACCGTTGTGCCATCCACGGCCACATAGACTTTGGAGCGGCTGGAGTAAACCTCGATGTCCAGGACCTTACGGCCACCGGCCGGCTTGCGCGGCATCTGCATGTTGGGAATGGAATCGTCTGAAAGAGCAGCCAAAGAGGGAAAAAAGAGAAACATGACCAAGTTGCCATTTTCAGTGACGGCAGAGGCTGTGAAAATATCAAACCAAAACTACATCTCCATCAGTCCAACAGACGGAGTGTGTATTTCCAAAAAAAAAAAAAAAAAAAAGACATTCTCCTTGACCGGTTTTCACATTAAAGATGAGATTTTTTTTTTAAATCAATCTGAATGAATCTTCTAACTTAAACTGAAGAAAAACAACAAAATCATGTGTTGGCATGATTTTGTTGTTTGCCTCTGGGAGCAGCTCATCTTTATAACTGCTCTCATACGGACTTTAAGCATGACCATGATTTCAGGGGTTGCTATGGAGACGGGAAATAAAAATTAAGAAACATTTGCTTGACACTGACAAAGAGGAGCCCTGTGACAGACTGGCGTCCTGTCCAGGGCGAGCCCCCCCTCACGCCCTGTGACTGCTGACATAGGTTCCACCCCCATGACCCTTAATTGGAGTAAGCAGGTATAGATAATAGATGGATGATGAAGAAGAGTAATGGAGCAGTCAACTATTTTAAAACACCTGCAACTTTTCCAAGTTTGAGTTTTGAACTCTTAAAATATTAAGCCAACCTTCAGTGCAAGAAGAAATCAATTTTAAATGATTTTTTTTTTGCTTTGTCAATTGATTACAGTCAGCTTTGTGTTTTGTTTTTTGTTTAATTAGTTTTACCGTCATAATCACAGCATAAACACATTTACGCCAGACAGCTTCATAAAGTAAAACGCTGCATTTAGTCTTGTGCTGCAGCATCTTCACTGGTGACTCTTCTTGTGTCCAAGATGAGCTTAACGTTGATGATGATGGTTATCAGCAAAAACAGGACGGCACAGGCCTGCAGGACCAGAACATTTTCATGTCAGTTTCTACACAACGCTAACCACTGGAACGCCAGCACCCTATTTAGCCGTGGCGCTCTGATCATTTCCTCCATCTTTTATGATGAAATAATGCTGAATTTATGTGGAAATGATTTTTGTACAAAAGCTTCAGATCTGAGATAGATGATGACTGGAGGCAGTTTGAAGCAGAAATGAGGTGATAGTCAGTGAACCGCGGCTAATGACGCATGTGCAGTGAAGGCAGGGTGGACCGATTTTTAGGGGGACCATGCAGTCGGTGACACCGGTATCGGGATCGTCTTCCGATACAGACATAATTAATAACCCGTGATGTTTTCTGATACGTGAGGAGCCACTGTGAATCCTCTCAACTGCTGCTCTCTGCTTTGTCTGCTGCCAAGCGTGAGGAGGGGAGGTTTCTGAAGCCAAGCTGTTTGAGAGAGCTCTCTTCTGCAGTGTTCTAGCTGCCGGTGGCGGCAAATTTCACCCCAGTTCTCAGGTTCAAAGTGTCTGTTCGTCGAGAACAGATTTTCTGAAATACGAACTGAATTGTTGCTGAAAAGTTAGCTGCTTCAGCATCCCGAGGCTGTGAAACGCCAACTCAGAGCGCAGCTGAAGAGGACAGCCGAACAGAGTTTCTGTCCGCTGATGGAAAAATGGGAAAAAAATCTCCATTAAAATCCTGCGTGTGATCGTCGGTGATGATAAATTTAGAAATTTATGGTTTATTTGACAGTTGAAAGGCTTCATGTTTCCAAAAGGTTCAAAGTTTGCGCAGCACAAAGAGAGAGAGAGAGAGAGAGAGATCTTTTCTCTTTAACTTTATAAAAATAAGGCTATAAAAGTCTATAAAATGACTTAATTCTTTTACCAAAACATCAAATCGCAGCTTTCATCTTAGATGCACCTTCTGGCAAATTGTAGTTGAACTTTCAGGTCTCCTTTTTAAGAAAATCGTCATATAAAATCAGCAATAATGATAATAATAGTAATGATAATATTAAAGCAAACAGGTCTCTGGTATCAGATTGCAAAAGTATCGATATCGGTAGATATGCAAATTCAGGTATCGGGATTGAAAGTGAAAAATTGTGGATCAGTGCATCACTAGTTTAGAACTGGTTACAATCAGCACGAAATAAATAAAACTAAAGTTATTGTACTTGGCCCCACAAATCTTAGAAACATGGTGTCTAACCAGATCCTTACTCTGGATGGCATTACCCTGACCTCTAGTAATACTGTGAGAAATCTTGGAGTCATTTTTGATCAGGATATGTCCTTCAATGTGCATATTAAGCAAATATGTAGGACTGCTTTTTTGCATTTGCGCAATATCTCTAAAATTAGAAAGGTCTGGTCTCAGAGTGATGCTGAAAAACTAATTCATGCATTTATTTCCTCTAGGCTGGACTATTGTAATTCATTATTATCAGGTTGTCCTAAAAGTTCTGTTATGTGTCGGACGCAGCCCGGAGAACCGACCAGCGTTTGAAGGACCCAGTATAAAATAAGCAGAGCACAGTACAAAGGATAACTGAGTTTAATGAACATAACAGTGCTGTGAAAAATATAAAAGTGCGCGGTCTGGCGTGGTGGATTGCGGTGCGCTCCCAGCAGCGCTAACGGTCCGGAGCCAGAACTGGTTCGGACCCAAGGACCCCGCCGACACCCCCCAGGTGGCCGCGACAAACCGAGTCTGTGAAAGAAGGAATCATTATGTGAGTCCACACTCAACACACAGAGAGACCACTCAAAGGTGTACAAACAGCAAACACTTCCTGGCTCAATTGCAAATCAGCTTCCCACCCTGCAGGCATAGAACACCCTGTTCACAAAACTCCACTGCAGTGGAAGCCGATTTAAACGACCAACATACAGCTCAATATAATAAGGTGTGAGGGACACCACATTTACTGACTGTATAAATGTTAGTCACAAAATCTAACGTACCTCAGGAAGTGTGCTGACGAGCGTGAGACCTCACCCTCTCCTCTTTCACAGACCATGCATCAAACCTGGACGTTCTCTGCATCCACTGATGATGAGATGGCTCCCGAGACGACGATCTCACCCGTCTGGTCACAAGGTCGAGTCTCTGGCAAATACACACTGTGTACTCCAGTCTTAAATGCCACCATGTTCCAATCCATTGTAGATGCACCACAGCTGTGAGTCCTGACGAGCCGCAGGTGATCAGCCTCAGGTGATCAGGGTGAGGTCCTGATAAACTCAGCTACACAGCCACTCAGTCCCAAATGCAAGCCACCTGGAAGGAAAAACAAAAGACAGGACAAAAGACAGAAACAAAAAGGCAGCCAGGCCCCCCCAGCCATACAACAGTACCCCACCCTCACGGGAAGCCTCCCGGCGACCACACAAACCTGGCCCAGGAGAAACACCCCCCTCCAGGGACCGTGGCTGGAAACCGTATCCGCCTTCGTCTTCCAACAGAATGGTTGATGTCCTCTCCTCTGGCTGCATCTTTGCCTTTGTTTCTGTCAGTCACTTAGCACAGGTGTGGCCAGGAGTTCTTAAACCTGTGCGGTCAGCCTTTGTCCAACCATATTCAGTCTGATTAGTCATAAAACAAAAAAGACAAACATAAACAACCAAACCACCCCCCCCCCCCCCCCCCCAGAGGACCGTTCCATCAAACCCCGGGAAGGGGAGAAAAGAAAAACAACCCAAACTTAAGCTAACAAATAAAAACACTAACACCCCCCCCCCTCCCCAGAGGACTGTTCCATCAAACCCCGGGAAGGGGAGAAAAGAAAAACAACCCAAACTTAAGCTAACAAATAAAAACACTAACACCCCCCCCCCCCAACGACATGTAGGGACCAACACCCCCCAGAGGACATCCCGCCAGCACCATGAGTAATAACCACAGCCGAGGTCCCTCTGGGATCCAATTTCACCCACGGGGACTCCCAGCGCCTCCCAGAGGACCATTCCATCAACCCCAGGAGACGCCTCCCCTCATGACCAACGGACCCAGCCCCGGCCGTCTAAGGCTAGATGGACCCACAGCCCTTCCCCCCCCCAGAGGACACCACAGTCAAACCCTGAGGGCGGAAACTGGGGGGAAAAACAAAAGGAGAAAAAAAAAGCATACAAACAAAACAACCCCAACCCCACCCCCTTGGCGCAGTGGAAACTGGAAGCACGTCCAGTGTCACCAACCGTGACTATACCCCAGAAGCCAACCGGGAGGAGTGGAACAGCGGTTATGGCAGACGGCACAAAACGGCGCCACTCCTCCGACTTCCAAACCAGCCACCAGCTGCGGGTATATCCCACTGCCCCAAACCTCAGCCACGCCAATGGCAGACGGCTCAAAGGCGCGCTGAAGCCGGAGGTGGAACAGGGAATCAACAAACAAACCCCCCCCCCCCCCCCCCCAGGTGCAGAGGTTACCTGGGAAACGCCCAGCATAACCAAACTGCACCACTCCAGCAACGCCGACTCTACGGCTCACCCGGCTGGAGCCAGAGGAGAAGAGAGGGCATAACAAAAAACAAAACAAAAAAAAGAAAAAAGAAAAAAAACAACCCAATTACCCCCATCACCCCCCAGGGGACCGTCCCATCAAACCCTGGGAGGTGAAACTAAAAGAAATAAAAAGAAAGACTAACAGACTAACATAAAGTTGCTTGGGCCCTTTTTGTGCTCCAAACAGACTGCAGGGACACGACCCCAGACACTAATAGTGTAAAAAAAAAAAAAAAAAAAAAACCCACACAAAAACCAACTCAAAAAACACCCACACAAAATGAACTAACACAAAACAAACAAGTGATTTATACCGTCAAGCTCAAACAAATGGAACACACCTGTTCCAACTTAAGAGCTTGACGGTAATGTGACTCAGTCACCAACAGAGGGAGCCAGAGTGCTAAAAATGAAAAACCCCCTTTGGTGACAGAGAAAACAAACGAGCTGCTTTTCTGTGCGCAGCTGAGTGCAACACACAACCAAAAATGTGATTCAACTAAATAACACCGGAGCTGACACAACAGACACAGTAGCTATCATTACCCGGGGAAACGGGGCTACGACTGTAACACAGGAAGCACCGCGACCCGTGTCACAGAGCTCCGCCGTGCGCATTCACCCATTACAGACCCACTCCTGCAGCTCCCGTTCAAACTTCTTATCCGGTCGAAGTGCGACGCGAAGCCGTCGCCAGTCACACTCCACCACGACCCACGGATAAGGCACAAACACAGGAACACGGCTGCACGAGCGCTCAAATCAGTATTCAGTAATGGGTTCTCCAACGCGCACCATCCGGGCGGAGAGCACCCGCAACTGATCCGGATAACTTCTGAACGTCTGCTGCCGCCTTCCTGGCGCGTTACCGTCTCTGCTACCGCTGGGTCCGTGATGTATGGCCAGAGACTACTGTTATGTGTCGGACGCAGCCCGGAGAACCGACCAGCATTTGAAGGACCCAGTATAAAATAAGCAGAGCACGGTACAAAGGATAACTGAGTTTAATGAACATAACATGTGAGTTATGTGAGTCCACACTCAACACACAGAGAGACCACTCAAAGGTGTACAAACACCAAACACTTCCTGGCTCAATTGCAAATCAGCTTCCCACCCTGCAGGCATAGAACACCCTGTTCACAAAACTCCACTGCAGTGGAAGCCGATTTAAACGACCAACATACAGCTCAATATAATAAGGTGTGAGGGACATCACATTTACTGACTGTATAAATGTTAGTCACAAAATCTAACGTACCTCAGGAAGTGTGCTGACGAGCGTGAGACCTCACCCTCTCCTCTTTCACAGACCATGCATCAAACCTGGACGTTCTCTGCATCCACTGATGATGAGATGGCTCCTGAGACGACGATCTCACCCGTCTGGTCACAAGGTCGAGTCTCTGGCAAATACACACTGTGTACTCCAGTCTTAAATGCCACCATGTTCCAATCCATTGTAGATGCACCACAGCTGTGAGTCCTGACGAGCCGCAGGTGATCAGCCTCAGGTGATCAGGGTGAGGTCCTGATAAACTCAGCTACACAGCCACTCAGTCCCAAATGCAAGCCACCTGGAAGGAAAAACAAAAGACAGGACAAAAGACAGAAACAAAAAGGCAGCCAGGCCCCCCAGCCATACAACAAGTTCCCTGAAAAGCCTTCAGTTAATTCAAAATGCTGCAGCTAGAGTACTGACGGGGACTAGAAGGAGAGAGCATATTTCACCCATATTGGCCTCTCTTCATTGGCTTCCTGTTAATTGTAGAATAGAATTTAAAATTCTTCTTCTTACTTATAAGGTTTTGAATAATCAGGTCCCATCTTATCTTAGGGACCTCATAGTACCATAATCACCCCAATAGAGCACTTCGCTCTCAGACTGCAGGCTTACTTGTAGTTCCTAGGATTTTTAAGAGTAGAATGGGAGGCAGAGCCTTCAGCTTTCAGGCTCCTCTCCTGTGGAACCAGCTCCCAATTTGGATCAGGGAGACAGACACCCTCTCTACTTTTAAGATTAGGCTTAAAACTTTCCTTTTTGCTAAAGCTTATAGTTAGGGCTGGATCAGGTGACCCTGAACCATCCCTTAGTTATGCTGCTATAGACTTAGACTGCTGGGGGGTTCCCATGATGCACTGAGTGTCTCTTTCTCTTTTTGCTCTGTATGCACCACTCTGCATTTAATCATTAGTGATTGATCTCTGCTCCCCTCCACAGCATGTCTTTTTCCTGATTCTCTCCCCTCAGCCCCAACCAGTCCCAGCAGAAGACTGCCCCTCCCTGAGCCTGGTTCTGCTGGAGGTTTCTTCCTGTTAAAAGGGAGTTTTTCCTTCCCACTGTCGCCAAGTGCTTGCTCACAGGGAGTCGTTTTGACCGTTGGGGGTTTTCCGTAATTATTGTATGGCTTTGCCTTACAATATAAAGCGCCTTGGGGCAGCTGTTTGTTGTGATTTGGTGCTATATAAATAAAACTGATTTGATTCTACCCAAAACCAAACCACTTTAAACTAGTTCAGTTTGGATGAGTCGTGGACAAATGCAATTACATCACTATTTTGGCAATTTATTTTCTTTAGTGTAAGGTTCACTGCACCTATATTTTATCTTATTTCAAACTTCTTGTTTTCATTACCAAAAGGATCATCAGCAAACAGCAGCAGCTTCTATTTAATTTTACTGTACTTAGTTTTAAGTGCAAAGACTTATTTCACCTTTGAAACAAAGACAGGCTCCCCAAAGATTTTTGATAAATTTGACCTTTATTTTTGAGATGTTCCACTCCCAGGTATGACGGCATTTTAGGGCCACATTGAGTTTTTGGGGTTTTTTTAGACTTGAGAATAAAGTTGCAGTTGTATGACAAAAAAAAAACTTGTAGTTTTATGAGAAAAAACTCGTAATACTACAAGAATAAAGTCATAATATTATGAGAAAAAAAACTTGTAATATAATGAGAGTAAACTGAAGTTATATGAGGTCTGTTAGAAAAGTATCTGACCTTTTTATTTTTTTCAAAAACCTGATGGATTTGAATCACGTGTGCTTGCATGAGCAAACCTTGAACCTTCATGCGCATGCGTGATTTTTTCACGCCTGTCGGTTGCATCATTTGCTTGTAAGCAGCCTTTGTGTGAGGATGGGTGGAGTCTCTCGTCGTTTTTTCTTTGCAAGGAAATGGCGGAACGACTGGAGCGCGACTGCATCAAATTTTGCCAGAAACTGGGGACAGCCAGGTGGAAACCATGCAGCCCTCACGTCTTCCTTGCTAATCTCTTTTACTTCCTGATTTACTCTCACCACATCATCCAGCCTTTTCTCTCGCTCATTTTCTTTATTCATCAACTCTTCAAAATATTCCCTCCACCTTCTCAGCACACACTCCTCACTTGTCAGCACATTACCATGTGCATCTTTTACCACCCTAACCTGCTGCACATCCTTTCCAGCTCTGTCCCTTTGTCTGGCCAATCGGTACAAGTCCTTTTCGCCTTCCTTACTATTCAGTTTCTTGTACAGCTCGCAATATGCCTTTTCCTTTGCTTTTGCCACTTCTCTTCTCACCTTATGCCGCATCTCCTTGTACTCCTGTCTACTTTCTTCATCTCTCTGACTATCCCAAAACTTTTTCGCCAACCTCTTTCTCCTTATGCTTTCCTGGACCTCTTCATTCCACCACCAAGTCTCCTTGTCTTCCTTCCACTGTCCAGATGTCATACCCAGTACTGCCCTAGCTGTCTCCCTCACCACATCTGCAGTACATCCCCCCCCCCCCCCGTGTCTCTCCACTCCCCTCAATAGCCCCCAGTGCAATGTTTGTGCATTGCTATGCACACAGACTGAATCTGGTTCTGTCTCAGGGGGCTAAATGCTTATCTGAGTGCAGAATATTTTTTGCATCACTCTCTGGGTTTGCCACATTTTTCTCAAAATCCACAAAAAGGATGACTTTTCTTGAGTCTGCAGGCTGCTCAAGGTTGCCCAGAAATGCTCCTACTCAACAAACACAGAGAAATTGGCACATTAGACTGTGCCAATTTCTCTGTGTTTGTTATTGCGGTAGTCATTAAAACCAGAAATTTGTTCTTGAAAATAGCTGTTGTGAGTTAATTTGTGGGATTGTGGGTGTTCTGGACGAAGTTAGTGTTTTGGAGGTGGAGGTGGTGGCCACGTTAGTGTGCGCGGAGGGGGGCACGCAGGGGGTTTCGCCCGGGGAGTAAATCACTCCAGGACCGCCACTGCTACAGCAATTATTCACAGTATATACAAATGTACGTATATATAGTGTGAATAATCACGCTGTGTGTCTACAGCATGATTATTATTAGTGGATGAAATACTTATTTTCCCCACTAGGCTTGTGTGTCATACAATCACATTGACAAAGTGAGGAATCTTGGGGTAATTTTTGATCCCACATTGTCACTTGACATCCACATTAGAGATATTATGAGGACTGCTTTCTTCCACCTGAGAAATATAGTGAAGATTTGTCCCATCCTGTGTATAGGTGAT
Organism: Thalassophryne amazonica; assembly: GCF_902500255.1. Lineage (NCBI taxonomy): Eukaryota > Metazoa > Chordata > Actinopteri > Batrachoidiformes > Batrachoididae > Thalassophryne > Thalassophryne amazonica. Next base: position 4,825,499 of record NC_047112.1, on the reverse strand, counting down.
GTTGAGACCCTGATTCATGTATTTGTCTCTTCCAGACTGGACTGCTGCAATATTCACCTTAGTATTTTTTCTGCTTTCCTGTTGATTTGCTACTGATGAATTATACTTTAGGTGTAGTTTATCCAGCCGACTGATTCTGCTCTTTTTCTCTCTGTCCGAGGTACAGAGGGCAGTACACGGGATTGGCATCTGTGGACAGCAGGCTGCTGGACTGACCGCATGATGCCATGTCTGAAAGTGATGCAGCAGATGTTGTTCTGATTTCCTGTTTTCTGTTTCTTCAGCTTTGTAAAAAAAACCTTGTAACTGTTAGAATGGCCTAAGCAGAGGGTCACCCTTCTGAGTCTGGTCTGCTTGAGCTTTCTTCCTCAGTGTGAGAGGGTGTTTTTTCTTACCACTGTGGCCTGTGTTCTTGCTCTGGGGGTTGATAAGGTTAGACCTTACTTGTGTGAAGTGCTGTGAGGCAGCTTTGTTGAGATTTGGAGCTATATAAATGAAATAAATTGAAATTGAAAATTGAATTGTTAGTGTAGAACCTGACCATTATGCAGACTATAAAGCAACAATGTGACATTTGATGTGAGAAACTAAATAATTTTTTTGTATCATCCATCTCAACTTGTTAATAAAATTATAGCAATTATCAGAGTTTACCGGCAGGGTAGGCTGGACGTAAATGCAGCACGCAGGCACACAGCTCAGTAGAGTTTAGACGTTTACATGATACACTGGCTGGAGTCGGTACACAGAGAGGCAGTTCAAAAAGAGCAACAGTGACAAAGGACTCTAGAGAGCTATATATACACCCAGGTGATGAGGCGCAGATTAGATGCAGGTGTGTGGAATGCACCTGTGGTCAGACTCAAATCCTGACATTACCTGGTTCCAGTACAAAATACATGCTTGAATTGCCTGAGATTGCAGAAAAATGCACCCTTAATTTTCAAAATTTTCGGGATGGGGGGGGGTGTCCCGCACCCCACTATTGAACCCTTCCAAAGAAGCCTAGATCCACCTCTGCATTACATAATATTTTGAAAACTTGAAATTGTCATTTACAAGTACTGTCAGAAGATTTTTATTTGCATTTTCACACTGTCCCAGCATTTTGTGATTTGGGTTTGTAAGTTAATTAATTGTTAAATTAATGAATTATTTTTCCAAACAAGCTCATTGACTAACAGACCGCATCAAAAGCAAAAAGTGATTTTTTTTTTTAAGTCCCATAGAGATCAAGATCTCTTTTACAAGGGAGACGTGTGTTGTGAAAGTGTAGTGACACGGACCCACAACAGGGGGCGTAAATGAACGGACAATGAAAGAGTCGAATATAAACACTTTACTGTTGTGAATGAGCACAACACAGAGGAATGTGAAATTTTGCACAGTCAATCACAGGGGTGACGTGTGGGCCGGCTCGAGGACAGGAGACGTCTGTCCTGAGATGAAACGGAACCACACGATTTCCTCCGCGACCGAACCCGGAGAATACTGGAGCCGCCAAGTCCTGAGTCCCCCAGGTGGCCACCGCCCTCGGAGGTCGGATCTGGTACTGCTGGCAAGACGATTCCCCATTTACATGAACAAATTGTAATCTATTAGATAAATATGATTCAAACCACCGCAGCGCAGTGCCTTTAATACCTATGGCATGCTCTAATCTCTGTAATAAAATTTTATGGTCAACAGTATCAAAAGCAGCACTGAGGTCTAACAGAACAAGCACAGAGATGAGTCCACTGTCTGAGGCCATAAGAAGATCATTTGTAACCTTCACTAATGCTGTTTCTGTACTATGATGAATTCTAAACCCTGACTGAAACTCTTCAAATAGACCATTCCTCTGCAGATGATCAGTTAGCTGTTTTACAACTACCCTTTCAAGAATTTTTGAGAGAAAAGGAAGGTTGGAGATTGGCCTATAATTAGCTAAGATAGCTGGGTCAAGTGATGGCTTTTTAAGTAATGGTTTAATTACTGCCACCTTAAAAGCCTGTGGTACATAGCCAACTAATAAAGATAGATTGATCATATTTAAGATCGAAGCATTAATTAATGGTAGGGCTTCCTTGAGCAGCCTGGTAGGAATGGGGTCTAATAGACATGTTGATGGTTTGGAGGAAGTAACTAATGAGAGAAAGAGTCAGGGAATACTGTTAAGTCTTCAGTTTCCATACCGTAAGTCAGAACAAGATCTAAGATATGATTAAAGTGGTGGGTGGACTCATTTACATTTTGAGCAAAGCCAATTGAGTCTAATAATAGATTAAATGCAGTGTTGAGGCTGTCATTCTCAGTATCTGTGTGGATGTTAAAATCGCCCACTATAATTATCTTATCTGAGCTAAGCACTAAGTCAGACAAAAGGTCTGAAAATTCACAGAGAAACTCACAGTAACGACCAGGTGGACGATAGATAATAACAAATAAAACTGGTTTTTGGGACTTCCAATTTGGATGGACAAGACTAAGAGTCAAGCTTTCAAATGAATTAAAGCTCTGTCTGGGTTTTGGATTAATTAATAAGCTGGAATGGAAGATTGCTGCTAATCCTCCGCCTCGGCCCGTGCTACGAGCATTCTGACAGTTAGTGTGACTCGGGGGTGTTGACTCATTTAAACTAACATATTCATCCTGCTGTAACCAGGTTTCTGTAAGGCAGAATAAATCAATATGTTGATCAATTATTATATCATTTACTAACAGGGACTTAGAAGAGAGAGATCTAATGTTTAATAGACCACATTTAACTGTTTTAGTCTGTGGTGCAGTTGAAGGTGCTATATTATTTTTTCTTTTTGAATTTTTATGCTTAAATAGATTTTTACTGGTTGTTGGTGGTCTGGGAGCAGGCACCGTCTCTACGGGGATGGGGTAATGAGGGGATGGCAGGGGGAGAGAAGCTACAGAGAGGTGTGTAAGACTACAACTCTGCTTCCTGGTCCCAACCCTGGATAGTCACGGTTTGGAGGATTTAAGAAAATTGGCCAGATTTCTAGAAATGAGAGCTGCTCCATCCAAAGTGGGATAGATGCCGTCTCTCCTAACTGCTGGATCTGCTGGAAGGGACACAGAAACAGGACGGAATATGAACGAAAGGAGGTTTATTAACACAAAATAATGAAATAAAGGTGGCTTGCTGAGATGACAGTCAGCCTGCGCGTAAAGGTGGAAATCTGGGTGCTGCAGGATTCCGAGCCAGTCTTGAAGGAGAATGTCATCTAAGGGTTCAAGGACCAGGACCAGGTGGAACGCTCGCCTCCGAAACCAGGACCTATGGGGAATAAAAACACACAAGGTGACTGAATGCACTCGTAACGCTGGAGCCTCAAAACAGTCACGGTTCATAAAAGGGTTAACACATGTTGTTTCAGAGTTCATGAAATAAAGTTCTCTTCTTAAGAAACACAATTCACTGTTCAGAAATTGTTCATAGTTCGTGAGTTGTATCCAAACATCGGAGGTCAAGTGCAGGACCTGATACAGCTAGGCTGGGTTCTTCAATTGTTTGATATCAGAGTTCATGCAGTTCTTAAACAGTGTTCTTGGAATAGTTCTTTATCATAGTACCGTCACAAAACAGGAACAAGTGAGAATGGGATCCCACTGAGTCGAAGGGGAACTTAACTGGTGTTTAGTTGAGACACACTCCATGACAGGAGCTTAGGAGTTCCCAAAGTGACGTTGCTGTGCAGGTAGTTAGTGCCAGGGTCCAGCTCCACTTGGGAGCCATACTGGAATTGTCTGGAGGAACATCAGGAAAAGACAGTTTTCTCTAATGCAGGAATTAGAGGGGGAGGCCAGCGTTATCTGTCTGGATCATAGACGAGGCTTCGGAAGCTGGCGAGGCAACACGAGGAAAGCAAGGCAACAGACAGCAAAGGACATGCAACATGCAAATATCTGCCTTGGCTCTTGGAAGAATCTGGCATTTAAAGAACAGAAAGTCCGGGCCTAAACAGTCCATCAGAAACCAGTCACCCAGCTGATCCAGGTGTGAAACATAACCGAGTGCGCCATCCGGTGGAGAAACCAACACACGACACCGGCAAAAACAAAGCCAAAACCAGGATCCAGGGGAAATTCTGACAGTTTATTCAACATACTGCAAAAATTCAACATGGCCGCCAACTGTTGCGCTTGGAACATGATACTTTAACTTGTTTCAAAAGATGGGCTCAAATAAACCACAACACTGTTACAGTGCTTCATTTTGGTGAAAAGTGTTTTATTTTCTCTTTTAAGCAAAACAAAATCTCTTTTTTGAACAACTTCAGCTGTTGTTACTGAAAAAACAACAAACAGCAATGGCAGAGTCACACATCTTTCAAAAACACAAAAAGGATCATCTGACTGCCTGTCAACAGACTGATTTTCAAACTGCATAGCACATTGCCAAACCTTTCTTGCAGTTGAGTAGGTGACATAATATGGGAACCATAACCCACCAAATATCATCTCTTACTATTATTTTCAATTGTCCAATGGTTTGGTTGCTTAGGTTCTAACACAGTGAAGAATTGTTCTTGTGTCTGTTTCTTCGTGGCATCCTTCCAGGGTCTCTCCAGGTCTGAAGGCTCTATCCTTTCTGGATTGCTCCACCCTCCTGCTCGTGGATCTGATCCCCTCACGGTGGGATTCACCTCCTCAACAGAAGTCATCTCTGTCGCTGTCGACGTGAAGGAGTCCGTGTCAGACTGCAGCCACACGCACACCTGAGACAGGTGACGTCACTGCAGGTGTTACCCTGAGGGGCGTTTCTGGTCCTCCACACTCAAATGAATACATTTGTGAGGAATAATCATAAATTATTCTACATGAATGGTAAATGGACTGCATTTATATAGAGCTTTTCTATCTGCATCAGACGCTCAAAGCGTTTTACAGTAACGCCTCACATTCACCCCGATGTCAGAGTGCTGCCATACAAGGTACTCTCTACACACACCGGGAGCAACTGGGGGCTTAAGGACCTTGCCCAAGGGCCCTTAGTGATTTTCCGGTCAGGCTAGGATTTGAACCGAGGATCCTCTGGTCTCAAACCCAACGCTTAGCCACGCTTAAACAGTCTGATGGCCTGAGGGACAAAAGACTTCCTAAATCTGTCCGTATGGCAGGACTGAGACAGCAGTCTGCCACTGAATGAGCTCCTCTGCCTGATGATGGCGCTGTGCAGAGGATGCTCAACATAGTCCATGATGGCCAGCAGTTTACTGAGGGTCCTTCTCTCTGCAACTGATGTTAATGTCTCCAGCTCTGTTCCCAGCACTAAACCAGCTTTCCTCACCAGCCTGTCCAGTCGCCCGGCGTCCCTCCTTTTCTGCAGACCACCACAGAGAAGAGGACACTGGCTACCACAGACTGGTAGAACATTCGCAGGAGTTTATGGCAGATCCTGAAGGACCCTAACCTCCTCAGGAAGTACAGTCTGCTCTGTCCCTTCCTGTAGAGCAGGGGTGGGCAATCATGTGCCATAAAGGGCCGAGACACTGCAGGTTTTCCATGCAACCAATCACCTCAGCAGGTGATTTCATTAATGATCAGGTGTCTCAGCAGGTGATTTCATTGACAACCAGGTGTTTATGTTCAGAGGAGAAGCTCATCAGCAACCCACCTGCTGAGGTGAATGGTTGCATGGAAAACCTGCAGTGTCTCGGCCCTCAATAGAGGGTGTCAGTATTGGCTGACCAGTCCAATCTATCGTCCATAAGTGTCCCCAGATATTTGTAAGTCCGGACCACCTCCACATCGACCCCCTCAATGGAGACTGGCTGCAGAGTGGGCCTGGACCTTTTGAATCCACCACCATCTCCTTTGTTTTGGCAATGTTCAGCTGCAGGTGGTTTGATTTGCACCACTCCACAAAGTCCTGTATCAGGTCCCTGTACTCTCTTTCCTGTCCGTCTCGCACACATCCCACAATAGCAGTGTCGTCCGAAAACTTCTGCAGGTGGCACGACTCCGAGTTGTAATTGAAGTCTGATGTGTACAGAGTTTACAGAACAGTGAAGGTACAGTAGTGTTCAGAAAGTGTTCAGAATAATAGTAGTGCTATGTGACTAAAAAGATTAATCCAGGTTTTGAGTATATTTCTTATTGTTACATGGGAAACAAGGTACCAGTAGATTCAGTAGATTCTTACAAATCCAACAAGACCAAGCATTCATGATATGCACACTCTTAAGACTATGAAATTGGGCTATTAGTAAAAAAAAGTAGAACAGGGGGTGTTCACAATAATAGTCGTGTGGCATTCAGTCAGTGAGTTTGTCAATTTTGTGGAACAAACAGGTGTGAATCAGGTGTCCCTTATTTAAGGATGAAGCCAGCACCTGTTGAACATGCTTTTCTCTTTGAAAGCCTGAGGAAAATGGGAAAGTTGATTGGAGAGGGGAAAACTTATACGCAGGTGCAAAAAATTATAGGCTGTTCATCTACAATGATCTCCAATGCTTTAAAATGGACAAAAAAACAGACGTGTGGAAGAAAACGGAAAATAACCATCAAAATGGATAGAATAATAACCAGAATGGCAAAGACTCACCCACTGATCAGCTCCCGGATGATCAAAGACAGTCTTTGATTTTAGGGTTAGGGTTAGACAAACCCTAACCCTAAAAAAAGCAGTTTGAACATAACTTGAGTTTGTAGCGTCAACAGCAGATGCTACTATTATTGTGAACACCCCCTTTTCTACTTTTTTTTTTTACTAATAGCCCAATTTCATAGCCTTAAGAGTGTGCATATCATGAATGCTTGCCCAGCCTTCAACCCCTCACTTTTAGCTCGGCTTTGCTGCTCTTCGACTCTGAGCTCAAATAGTCTGATATGATTTGTGACTTGCCTCTTTTTCTACACATTATTTACAGCCGCACTGTTAGCTGACAAACATTTATTTAAGCGTTTGTTTGTATGTTTGTTCTGCTCCTCGTCTGAAGTGTTTGGGTTCAAACCCTTCCCTTCCCTCTGTAATTTATGTTCCTGCTATCGGACCTGGACTCGCTCTCACGGGGCTCTGTGTTTAGCCTGAGGTCACTTGCCAGTAAACCAGTTTAATCATTTAATCCTAGTATACATGCGCATATTTAATAGATGATTGATTTTAAGTTTCAATTTTAAGCAAATTTTTGCCATTTTTGGCCATTTCCACTACTTACATTTGAACAAACTCGTCCTAGGGATATGTCCAATGCACTTCAAATTTATTTATTATACAGAGATGATACTAACCAAAAGTTAAAAAGTAAACTGGGATTTTGTGCTGTCTGAAGATCCTCTGTAGTTTTCCCCCTACTCCTGCTAAATAAGGGAGAGACACTCTTCTTCCTGTCTCGGTCTCCTGTCTATCTGGTCTCTTTGTTCTATGGCACTTCTGCACTTTTCCTCATCATCACTTTGTTTGAGGAATTCAGATTTCTGCCTTAACTCATGACTCTGTTTGTGGCTCTGCTCCTCATCCATGTTTGTCTCCTTGTTTTGGTGATCAAGCCGCTGTGACCTCTGTGACCTCTGTGACCTCTGTGACCACAGTGACCACCAGCGCTGCCTGTTCCTCTTGACAGTGTTCGTCTTGACAGTTGACACTGCCAGTTCACACTGCTGATACTTCAACTGCCTCTTCTCCCGGAGATCCTTGCTGTCTTTTAGCAGCTTTTCCTTGTACTCCTTGACCTCTTTTATCAGCCTTTGCTGGTCCTCCAAGTGCTCTTTTACAATCTCTTCCTGGCGTGCCATGTTCTCATTTATCATCCTTCCCTGGCCCTCCACCTACTCTTTTAGCTCCTTTATCTTATCATCATGTTGTTTGAGGAATTTAGATTTCTGCCTTAACTTTTGTCGCTGTTTGTGGCTAGGGTTGCCAACCGTCCCTTGAAAAACGGAATCGTCCCTTATTTGGAAATAAAAGTGTGCGTTCCGTATTGACCTGAAACAGGACACAGTTTGTCCCGTATTTCTGTGAGAATCAAAAAGTCTGTAAAATGTCAATGGAATTGACTGGCGCTTTATATGGAAACTTACGGTAAATTTGATCCCAGCCTCTCTCCTGCTTTTCACCAATGAGCTGACAGACACGAGTTGACAATACAGAATCACTCTTATCTCATTGGTCGAGGGACATCTGCTCGCAAGAAGATACCGACGTCATGAGCCGACGACGGTCGCTGGACGACAATAACATTGCAGCATGGCTGATATCGATACAGACACCGACACTGGCACTGCAGATATGCCTACAGACAGCAATGTCTGTAACGTCGTTACTACTCCTCCTAAAAAAAAACAAAAAAACAAAAAAGAATGCAAAAATACAGGGGAGAAATAATAAAATATTGTTTACTTTTCAGACTTTATTTTTTGCACTTTTTATTACACTAAATGTGTAAATGTGCACTGTTACATTGTTTTGGATGATGCAAATTTTCAATTGTTTTTTGTTAATTTATACAGTTTTAAGTTAAGCAATAGCACTACAGAGAGATTTATTTTTAAATATATTTTTTTAATTTTATGCTTTCAAGCAGGACAGAATGCTCATATTGAAATTGCGAGTGAAAATTTATTTTGCACTAAAAATAAATTGCTAAATAATAATTTGTTTTCCATATGTTCATATCAGAACAAATGCATGTGTGCATCTACTTAAATTCAGGGTCAAGTCAACAGTCAAATGGTTAAAAATCATTTCACACACGCTGGGAAGGGTGAAGGCAATGGTCGGTCGGCCCTGGCGGTGAGGTGTCCCTTATTTATTTTTCAGAGAGTTGGCAACCCTATTTGTGGCTCTGCTCCTGATCCATGTTTGTGTCCTTGTTTTGGTGATGAAGCCACCGTGACCACCAGCGCTGCCTGTTCCTCTTGACAGTGTTCCTCTTGACAGTGTTCGTCTTGACAGTGTTCGTCTTGACAGTTGACACTGACAGTTCACACTGCTGACACTTCAACCGCCTCTTCTCCCGGAGCTCCTCGCTGTCTTTTAGCAGCTTTTCCTTGTACTCCTTGACCTCTTTTAGCAGCTCTTCCTGGCGCTCCTTGCTGTCTTTTAGCAGCTTTTCCTTGTACTCCTTGACCTCTTTTACAATCTCTTCCTGGCGTGCCATGAGCTCATTTATCATCCTTCCCTGGCCCTTCACGTACTCTTTTAGCTCCTTTATCTTATCATGTTGTTTGAGGACTTTAGATATCTGCCTTAACTGTTGTCGCTGTTTGTAGATCTGCTCCTCAACCATGTTTGTCTTCTTGTTTTGTTCATCAAGCCGCTGTGACCTCTGTGACCACAGTGACCACAGTGACCACAGTGACCACCAGCGCTGCTGGTTCGTCTCGACAGTTGACACTGACAGTTCACTCTGCTGACACTTCAACTGCCTCTTCTCCCGGGGCTCCTCGTGCTCTTTTAGCTGCTTTTCCTCATCATCACTTTGTTTGAGGAATTCAGATTTCTGCCTTAACTCGTGACTCTGTTTGTGGCTCTGCTCCTCATCCATGTTTGTCTTCTTGTTTTGTTCATCAAGCCGCTGTGACCTCTCTGACCACAGTGACAAATGTGACCACAGTGACCACAGTGACCACAGTGACCACAGTGACCACCGTGACCACCAGCGCTGCTGGTTCGTCTCGACAGTTGACACTGACAGTTCACTCTGCTGACACTTCAACTGCCTCTTCTCCCGGGGCTCCTCGTGCTCTTTTAGCTGCTTTTCCTCATCATCACTTTGTTTGAGGAATTCAGATTTCTGCCTTAACTTGTGACTGTTTTGTTGCTGTTTGTGGCTCTGCTGCTGATCCATGTTTGTCTTCTTGTTTTGGTCATCAAGCTGTTGTGACCTCTCTGACCACAGTGACAAATTTGACCACAGTGACCACAGTGACCACCGTGACCACCAGCGCTGCTGGTTTATCTCGACACTGTTCATCTCGACACTGTTCATCTCGTTTCCAATAACACTTCTGTTTTGTGCTGTATTTTCTGAGAGATCTGTACATTGAGGTTGAGTAATATTCTCATCCATCATGCTTCGTGATAACGTTGGTTTCTCTGTGATGATAAATATCTTTTCCACTGCTGTCAAATGTCTTCCAGACACTAACCTTTCTTGTCGGTCAGACTAGTCAATAACACATTAAAGGCAGGAGAAAAACATAAAAGTAAAGATCATAAATTAAAGTAAAGATCATAAGATCTGTACTTTTATTCTTATTCTAAGATCAATACCAGGCCAAAACATAAACAAGGTCCAAAATTCTAAAACTTGAATACAAAACAGGAAGTGATGTCATAAAGGGGTAGGGGTTTTTTGGGTCATATATACTGCTTGTAGCAAATTGTGCTCCTGGTAAATGTCAACACAGACACATTTACATATTTAAAAAAATAAACAAATGACTGATTCAATCAGTTACTTGTTTTTGTTTCAGTTATCAGTTATTTGTTCATTGAATCAGTTATTTGTGTGTACATTATGTGATCACTAAATTCCATTTCAGTTCAGTTTATTTTATTTATACAGCACCAAATCAACATTGCTGGCTCAAGGTGCTACACATGCGAGTAAGGCCCAACCTTCCCGATCTCTCAACCCTGAGCAAGCACATAGGTGGAACCTTTAAGGAAAAACTCCCTCTGGTGATAAAGAGGAAGAAACCTCAAGCAGACCAGACTCAGAGCGGTGACCCACTGCTTAGGCCATTCTAACACTTACAAGGTTTTTACAAATTATACAAGAATTTCCTTACAAACAGAAGAACCAGAAAACAAAAACAAACAAACAAAAAACAGAAGAGCAACAAAAACAGAGTCTTTAATTGAAATAAAAACAAGCAGTCCATCATGGATCTTCAGGAGGTTGAATAGGTAAGTCTTGGAAGTGTAGTCTCCTGGGTTTAGTCCAAAGTCTTGGGGTGTAGGGGCAGCATCCATTAAAGCAGGAGTTTTCAAAGTGTGAGAGAGTGACCCCCCCCCCACCACCACCACCACCACACACACACACACACACACACAATTTCAACATCATACATTTCTTTTTATTCTTTTACATGTTAAGCACATTGTAAATACAGTATATTTCTGTTTTTCAGGAACTGTCTCTGCATTTACACATTTTACAGCCTTTGTAAATATTTTAAACAGGTTTTTTAAAGATCTTTCTATTCTTTCACACATTTTACATCCTTTGTAAATATTTTAAACAGGTTTTTAAAGATCTTTCTATTCTTTCACACATTTTACATCCTTTTCAAACATTTTAAATGTGTTTTTTAAAAAACTCTGTTCCTCTATTTTTTACCTTTTGTCATATTTCAAACACATTTCATTGTTTTAACTTTTAAACATCTCTGTGTGTTTTTAAACGCCTTTGACACAACTAACACATTTTAACACTAGAAGCACTCAGAGTGCAAACCTCCGCCAAGGCCATGGGGTCACTGACGCCATAACATCTACACGCCGTGGAATCATTGAACCTATAAAAGTCTAACAATGATGTTTGCTCAGTCGTAAAAAAAAGTTTCATCTGCTGTGACTGGATAGCATGTATCCTTAGCGCTTGGCATCACAGTTTATTGCAACTTGCACCTTTCCCAGAAGCTACTGTCATCTGAGCACTGATATTGATATTGCATGTGCTTATAGACAAAAACAAATAAGAGACAAAATTAAATTTATTATTCAACTAAACTGCAAATATATGAATTTTTTTAACATTTGAAACACTTCTCTAAACAAGGCCATAGGGTCACTGACCCTAAAGAGATTCCCTCCTTGGCACAGTGATCTATTTCTTTTTGTCTCTTTCTCTAAAATTGTACATAATAATCATTAGATTATTAATATATAAACAAAAATAAATTTAAGAAATATTACAATTTGAAAACAAATGCACCCGAACGTGATGACAGCTGCAACTGCTTAATGCTAACTTTTAACACTGAAAAGCCATAGACATGCTAATGCGTTAGCATCGGGATCCTGATTGTGATCCAGATCACCACTAAAATTTAATCACTTGTTCCTCTTGTCATTTCCAACCACTCCACAAAATTTCATCAAAGTCCGTTCAAAACTTTTTGAGTTATCCTGCTGACAGACAGACAAACAAACACAATCGAAAACATAACCTCCTTCGCAGAGGTAATAAATAATATGAATTAAACTTGTATACATAGTCTCACCTCTATGCGAGCAGTGAGTCTGGGTCCTTGACACTCACAGCCGGCTGATGCGGGGATGCACTGTGGAGAGGAGCAAACCAAGACCCTCCTCTTCTTTTTTGGTTGCCCCAAACTCTGTCTTCTCACTGGTAGATTTACACACAAAAAAAAAATCTATCCATTTTGCTCCTGGCATGTCAGCTAACAGGCTTGGCGTGACCTTGCTGAACTGCCAGGCAGAGGTCGAAGGTCGGAGGACCTACCCATGTACTGACGAAATGGAAATTTGAGTTCTAAAGTTAGAGCGGGCATTGTTACGTCAATGTGGTCCACGGGTCCGAACGTCTGTATATTATTTGATGGTGTATATTACAACCCCAAACTGAGTTTTAAAGTTCACAAATAAATGTAGTACTTTTAAATAGTGAACAAACCAGATCCCGTTTTGTTCAATTTACAAAAATAAAACCTCATTCTGTTGACACACACCATTAATCACCGTTAATTGTACTGTTGTCTTTAAATCTGTTGAATTAAAAATCAACAAGTAACGGTAATTGACCATAATTAAATGGGTTTTTTGAATTGTCTCACTTGTTTAACATTACTTCACCTACTTTAGTGCAACATATAGCCGACCATGAATATAAAAACAACTTCAACATGCTCTCCTTAGTACTAGGACTAGTGGGAAGTGCCGTAGTATTAGTGGATATGCTAAATGTGGTTAATGCTTTAAAGCGGCTAGTTGTTAGTCTCGCACACGCTGCGTTGATGTAACAGTGTCCCGTATAATTTGTGGTAAACTCCAAATCTGCTAAATTTTGGTAAACTGAAACAGCTGTTGGCTGCCGTCATTAGTTATTTGACTTTTTTCCGGACTATTAAAGAGTGCACAACAGATATGGACTCCGACACGTGGAACGCGTACCACATCGTTAGCAACAGGGCGCGCTCTGTGTGCTACGCTGCCCGCCAGCAGCTCTTCCGGCGTCGCGCCGAGCACACGGTCAACACTCTGATCTCCACAGCAGCCAGCCAGCTGGATGCAATGAAGGAGCTGAAGGTAGGGTTTGATCTTCATCTGCACTTTCACATGTGTCCTCAGGACCCAAAGTCCTGACTTGGCTGTGGTCGTGGTGGTTTGTGACAGGAAGGGCAGCAGGAGCTGAGAGAACTAAATGCAGACTCCGTGGACAAGCTGCTTGCGGGGCACAGTGCCCTGCAGACCCAGCAGGGAAAACTGTTTGAGGGAGCTCATGGATAGTTCACTGAAGGCCAATTTGGAGCACCTGGGCCAGGAGAAGGCCCTCATTGCCTCTGGACAGCAGCTGGTAGGAGAGCTCATTCAGGACATCACAAAGAAAATGGGTGAGAACTTTCTTATCATCATTGTGGGGTGTCTGGTTCCTTGTTAGAAACTATTTGGTCCTTCTGTGATGATGATGATGATGATGAGGAGGAGTAAAATGTTCTCAGGACTCCACCAGGTATGGACAGGATCCGGCGAGTGATGGCATGTCTGTTGTTGTGATCTTCAGGGCATTCCTCAAACTTTATATATATATGATCTGGTTCTGTTGGTTCTCACAACAAACCCGCAGGTGCACAGTTCAGTGAAGCACTTTGGATGAGGATCACTTTGTGGTAGTCTCCTGGAAACTGGTGGTGCCCCTCTTTAAATCTGAAGTCGGTTGGCTCCTCAAGTGAAGTAATTTAAGGAGCTTGTGGTCTTAATCACAAATGAGGGGAAATGTGGAACGAGAGGTTGATGGCGAGCTCAAGCTTTTGTCAGCAGACCTTCTTCTTCTTTGTCTTTATGCTGTTCCCGTTAGGGGTCGCCACAGCAGATCAATCGTTTCCATCTCACCCTGTCCTCTGTATCTTCCTCTGTCACACCAGCCACCTGCATGTCCTCTCTCAGCACATCCATGAACCTCCTCTTTGGTCTCCCTCTTCTCCTCCTGCCTGGTGGCTCCATCCTCAGCATCCTTCTCCCTATATACCCTGGGTCCCTCCTCTGCACATGTCCAAACCATCGCAATCTCGCCTCTCTGACTTTGTCTCCAAACTATCCCACCTGAGCTGTCCCTCTGATATGTTCATTCCTAATCTTGTCCATTCTTGTCACTCCCAAAGAGAATCTCAACATCTTCAGCTCTGCCTCCTGTCTTTTTGTTAGTGCCACTGTCTCTAAACCATACAACATAGCTGGTCTCACTACTGTTTTGTAAACTTTCCCCTTCACTCTTGCTGATATTCTTCGGTCACAAATCACTCCTGCCACCTTTCTCCACCCACTCCACCCTGCCTGCACTCTCTTCTTCACCTCTCTACCACACTCTCCATTACTTTGAACAGTTGACCCCAAATATTTAAACTCATCTACTTTCACCACTTCTACTCCTTGTAACTGCACTATTCCCACTGGGCTCCCCTCTCATTCACACACACAGACTCAGTCTTGCTTCTACTGACTTCATTCCCCTTCTCTCCAAAGCATATCTCCACTTCTCCAGACTAGACTCAACTTGCTATCTACTCTCACTACAGATCACAATGTCATCTGCAAACATCATAGTCCATGGGGACTCCTGTCTGATCTCATCTGTCAACCTGTCCATCACCACTGCAAACAAGAAAGGACTCAGAGCTGATCCTTGGTGTAATCCCACCTCCACCTTGAATGAGTCTGTCATTCGACTGCGCATCTCACCGCTGTCACACTGTTTTGTACATGTCCTGCACTACCCTAACATACTTCTCCGCCACTCCAGACTTCCTCATACAATGCCACAACTCTTCTCTTGGCACCCTATCATAAGCTTTTTCTAAGTCCACAAACACACAATGTAACTCTTTCTGTCCTTCTCTGTACTTTTCCAACAGTATTCTCAGAGCAAACATTGCATCTGTAGTGCTCTTTCTCGGCATGAAACCATATTGCTGCTCACAGATCTTCACCTGTTTTCTAAGCCTAGCTTCTACTACTCTTTCCCCATAACTTCATGCTGTGGCTGATCAGCTTTATGCCTCTGTAGTTACTGCAGCTCTGCACATCACCCTTGTTCTTGAAAATAGGAACCAGCACACTTCGTCTCCACTCCTCAGACATCCTCTCACTTTCCAAGATTTTATTAAACAATCTGGTTAGAAACTCTACTGCCATCTCTCCTAGACATTTCCATGCCTCCACTGGAATGTCATCTGGACCAACTGCCTTTCCACTCTTCATCCTCTTCATAGCAGCCCTCACTTCTTCCTTGCTAATCTCTTGTACTTCCTGATTTACGAGGTCTGTCAATAAAGTATAGGTCCTTTTTATTTTTTTCAAAAACTATATGGATTTCATTCATATATTTTTACGTCAGACATGCTTGAACCCTTGTGCACATGTGTGAGTTTTTCCACGCCTGTTGGTGACGTCATTCGCCTGTGAGCACTCCTTGTGGGAGGAGTCGTCCAGCCCCTCGTCGGAATTCCTTTGTCTGAGAAGTTGCTGAGAGACTGGCGCTTTGTTTGATCAAAATTTTTTCTAAACCTGTGAGGCACATAGAAGTGGACACGGTTCGAAAAATTAAGCTGGTTTCGGTGAAAATGTTAACGGCTGATGAGAGATTTTGAGGTGATACTGTCGCTTTAAGGACTTCCCACGGAGCGAGATGTCGTGCAGCGCTCTCAGGCACCGTCGTCAGCCTGTTTCAAGCTGAAAACCTTCACATTTCAGGCTCTATTGATCCAGGATGTCGTGAAAGAACAGAGAAGTTTCAGAAGAAGTTGGTTTCAGCATTTTATCCGGATATTCCACTGTTAAAGGAGATTTTTTTAATGAAAGACATGCGGGCGGATTGCAGCGTCGGCTCGCAGCCGCCGCAATGCTCCGCCACAGGAAAAACACCTCCGTTGGAAGCCTTAAGGACAAGTTGGAACATGTCCAGCTGTTAAACAATTTCTCATATACTCACTCCACTGAAAGCCATCAAAAGCCGCCTGGATTTTACAAATGGTTATCAACACGGAGGTGTTTTTCCTGTGCCACCGCACCGCGCCGGCTGCGTCCCGACGCGTGGACCCGTCCGCACGTCTTTCATTAAAAAAATCTCCTTAACAGTGGAATATCCGGATAAAATGCTGAAACCGACTTCTTCTGAAACTTCTCTGTTCTCTCACGACGTCCTGGATCAATAGAGACTGAATGTGGAGGTTTTCAGCTTGAAACAGGTTGACGACGGCACCTGAGAGCGCTGCACGACGTCTCGCTCCGTGGGAAGTCCTTAAAGCGACAGTATCACCTCAAAATTTCTCATCAGCCGTTAAAATTTTTACCGAAAACCAGCTTAATTTTTCGAACCGTGTCCACTTCGATGTGTCTCACAGGTTTAGAAAAATTTTGATCAAACAAAGCGCCAGTCTCTCAGCAACTTCTCAGACAAAGGAATTCTGACGAGGGGCTGGACGACTCCTCCCACAAGGAGTGCTCACAGGCGAATGACGTCACCGACAGGCGTGGAAAAATTCACGCATGTGCACGAGGGTTCAAGCATGTCTGACGTAAAAACATATGAATGAAATCCATATAGTTTTTGAAAAAAATAAAAAGGACCTATACTTTATTGACAGCCCTCGTACTCTCACCACATCATCCAGCCTTTTCCTTTGCTTTTGCCACTTCTCTTCTCGCCTTTGCCGCATCTCCTTGTACTCCTGTCTACTGTTCTTCAGTATCTCCGACTATCCCAAAACCTTTTCGCCAACTCTTTCTCCTTATGCTTTCCTGGACCTCTTCATTCCACCACCAAGTCTCCTTGTCTTCCTTCCACTGTCCAGATGTCATACCCAGTACTGTCCTAGCTGTCTCCCTCACCACATCTGCAGTACTTTTCCAGTTGGTCCAAAATTTCTTCCCCTCCAACCAGTGCTTCTCTCACACTGCTCGCTAAATTTCACACCAACAGTCTTCCTCCTTCAGCTTCCACCATCTGATCCTTTGTTGAGCTCTCACTCTTCTTCTTCTTCTTTACCTCTAAAGTCATCCTACAAACAACCATCCTATGCTGTCTAGTGACACTCTCTCCTGCTACCACCTTACAGTCTCTGATTTCTTTTAGCTTTCATCTCCTATAAAGAATGTAGTCCACCTGTGTGCACCTTCCTCCACTCTTATATGTTACCCTGTGCTCCTCCCTTTTCTTAAAGTAGGTATTCACCACAGCCATTTCCATCCTTTTTGCAAAATCAACTACCATCTGTCCTTCCCCATTCCTATCCTTGATACCATATCTACCCATTACTTCCTCATCACCTCTGTTCCCTTCACCAACATGCCCATTGAAGTCTGCTCCTATCACCACTCTTTCATGCTTGGGCACACTCTCCACCGCCTCATCTAACACACTCCAGAAATCATCTCACAACCTACCTGTGGGGCATATGCACTGATGATATTCATCATCACCCCAGAAATCATCTCACAACCTACCTGTGGGGCATATGCACTGATGATATTCATCATCACCCCTTCAATTTCCAACTTCACACTTAACCTCCAACACACTTTTAACATACTCTTCCTTTAAAATGACCCCAACACCATTTCTCTTCCTGTCCTCACCATGGTACAACTTGTACCCACCGCCGATGCTCCTGCTCTTACTTCCCTTCCACTTGGTCTCTTGCACACACAATATGTCTACCTTTCTCCTCTCCATCATATCAGCCAGCTCTTTCCCTTTACCAGTCATACTACCAACATTCAAAGTCCCCACTCTCATTTCCACCCTTCTAGTTTTCTTCATCTCCCGCTGTTTGTGGCAACGTTTTCCTCCTCTTCTCCGTCATCTACGCCCAGCAGTAGCCCAATTTCCATCGGCACCCTGTTGGGCAATAGCACCGGTGGTTTTGTCAGCAAACCCAAGATGGTTATGTAGAGCTCAGCCAATATATGGGTTGGCTGATGAGCCTTTTGTAAAAATATCAATATTGACGTTATTTTTGCCAATATAAAATTTTCTATTTTACAGAATAAACAATGTACAGAAACACTGGCTGTTGGAAATGGTGTCACTGTGTCGTTTGTCCAGTAGAGGGTAATCCAGTGGCACTGCAATGCTGTCAAGCATGGCTGGGACCCCTTCACCCCTTGGTGACGTTAGCTACAAGAGACGGGCAAAACAACCAGCTTCCGTTCATTGTCAGTAAGAGTGGGTGTTTTACAGCAACAAGAGACAATTGGTTGCCAAGCCGCCAGCTAGGTGGGGCCAAAATAGCTGAGAAGTCAGTTTTATGCAAATATGAGCGATGCACCATGGCAACTACCAATCCAAATGAGGGCAGCAATATGTATTTTGCTCCATATCAGGAACACAGGATGGTATAATACATTCCCAGATGGCTGTATGTCTGTATAAATTTAATATGTTTAGCATTTTTCACTTATATTTTGTAAGAGTTACTGAGAAATAAACCATTTTTATATATCTGTATCACAATTATAATTTTCTTAACTCAAGTCTGTATCTTACCAGCCCCCAAAAATGCAAATTGTTGAGGCTCTAGTTCCATAGTGTGGAACTGGCCACTGACACGCGGTACCAGCACATCCTCCCATATTTGACTTGACCCAAATCGTGGAAGTTGTTTCAGTCACAGACAAGACTGTGAAGCTCCCAGTCGTCCAGGAGCCTATTAACTCTCATTAACCAAAATGAGGTGTCTTTGTCTGGTGGTTGGACCCAATCTTCAAGGCCGATTGAGTTCCAACATCCCAGAAAGAACTCAAAGTAGAAGTTCTGGTTTGTGCCAGGAGCCAATTGAGTATCTTAGGAAACCTCCCTCTGTCAGTTTGTGGAGTCTGTCTAGTTCCCTGTAGATACACTGTAGATACACACTGTGGAGGGATTGTGTATCCGGTCTTGTCTGGGAACATTCCTGAGGAGTGTAGGTGGGTAGAGGGTCAATCAGCTGTTAAATCAACACAGACCCGGACTCGTTCCAGGAAATATAAGGATGGGTGTCTTCTGTGCCTACTCTTGCAGAAAATGTGAGTGAGCATCTACAGATCCACAGCTCGGAGGTGCAGGACAGCCACAGCGCCATCGTCAAAGACCTCGCTGACGTCCGACACCAAGCTCAGGACATCTACCAGAGAATTGGTAATCACTAGTGCATCACAACTGTAAATCGATCAAAGCGCTATTTAACCTATAGCTTGTGTCAGTGGTGTGTGTGTGTGCGATCAGACCACAGCATGTCCGAGTTCCTGCAGTACCAAGACCAGACCATGCAGTACTGTGCTGACCTGATGAGGAAGCTGGAGCGCATGAACAGCACGCTGGGAGTTGCGTTACTGTCAGGTCCGTTGCCCTAACTGGACCTGGCACTTAAACTGTGCCTGAGATCGTATCCTGCAAAACAGTTTCTCAAAGCACAATCACATAAAAAGAGACAACATTAGACAGAGATCTCTTTTGTGAGCTTTGCGCAAAGGGGAGAAGCTTCGGAGAGAGCGTACAAACCTAAGACCAACCTTGCTTCTCCTGCTCTTCTCCGCCCCCCCCGGCGCTTGCTCTTTTATTGGAAAAGAAAAAAAATCATAAACACTACAACGTAGCATTAGGGTACATTGTGTTTGGGGAAGGGAGGGGTGAACGGTTGCTTGTGAGTTACGGTTTCCTGTGAAACATGCTCGTTTCTTTCAAGAAGGGAGTAAGCAGTTAAGTTTCGATGTCAACAGAGTCCTGAAACAACCTTTAGTTCATCACTGTGGCTGAGCAATCATTTAGCTTAAATGCAGCATATATGAATGGGTACATAATTATTATGATTGAATGAGTAAATGAAGTATAAAAGAATATAATTCCGACAATAATAAATGTAGAATCCTTTAACAAGTCAGCTAAGACACATATTCTTTCAGTCTTGTGGCTGGTTTCACTCCCACATCACACAGATAACAGATAGTTGATACAGTTCATTTCACAAGAAGCAGAAACTTAACTCAGACTACTTTTGATTACATTGAATATCATGTAAGCAGGCAATGATTAATTAAATAAATGGTAACAACTCATAAAATCTCCATCAAGTATATTCAAGCAGTTATAGGGAGAGAGGCAGGGTACATCCTGGACCACCTGCCAGACTAGTGCAGGGCTGTATAGGCACTGCAACAAAAGGCAAAACTTGCATTGTTCATCTGTTTGTCTCAGACATTCACCATATTATTTCATACAGATTGCATGTAATTGTTAACTTGGCCCAGTTCACATGCACACCGATAGCAGACAATTCAATGTCAGACTCCATCTCATGGCTGTTTTATCGCCGTCTGACTGCATTTCTCGGCTAGTCACACGACGGTCCCAAATCACCACAGTGTTCACTTTGGAAATGATCTGGTCATTTCAGCGTGTTGATGGCCGACAGGAGCGTGGCTCGTTCTCCACCGTTGTGCAGACGTCTTTAAACCGGTTGTACCGCTCCTTAATCTGTGTGATGCCCATAGCATCGTCACCGAAAGCCGTCTGAATCTTCCGAATGGTTTCCAACTGGCTGTCGCCCAGTTTCTGGCAAAATTTGATGCAGTAGCGCTGCTCCAGTCATTCCGCCATTTTCCTTGCAATGAAAATCTGATGAGATCACTGCACATGTCCTCACACAAAGGCTGATTACCAGCAAATGATGCAATCGACAGGTGTGAAAAAAATCACGCATGCGCACGAAGGTTCAAGATTGGCTCATGCAAGCACACGTGATTCAAATCCATCAGGTTTTTGCAAAAAATAAAAAGGTCGGATACTTTTCTAACAGACCTCGTATATCTGTAGTCATATAGTGGTGTTTAGTTTCCGTCATCATCTGTCAGGGGTATTGATGGTATTTGGGATCAAGTACAGTTAAACTAATACTCAAGTGGAACTGTGTTAGTCATCTCTGTTGGGAGGGTTAATTATAAAGTAGATTAAAATGTAATGAAACAGTGTTGTGGTCAAGACCAAATAACCAGAGACTTAGTTATAATTTAAACCAAGAATTTGAGGGAGTTGAGATTGAGCTCCTCAGCTAAAAGTAAAAGATAATTTTATATAGAAACTAAATGACAGTTAATGTAAGCAAGGTTTGGATTGACCAGAAGAACACAGCACAGAACCTGCTGAAGTCTCCTCAATTTCAATTCAATTTCAATTCAATTTATTAATTTATATAGTGCCAACTCACGACAAAGTCGCCCCAAGGCGCTTCACACAATTCACAACAACACAAATTAATCGAAAATCAAAATTAAAAGCAAGAAAAGCACAATAAAAAGATAAAACACAGTAGAATAAAAATAAATTACAAAGCAAACACAAACAGATTAAATTAATGATAAGACAGTCTAAAAAAGTGGGTCTGCAGTCTTGATTTAAAAGTCTCCACCGTGTCAGACTGCCAAATAACAGCAGGTAGATCATTCCAAAGAGTCGGACCACAGTAGGAGAAGGCTCTATACCCCACAGACGTCTTGTTCATCTTCGGAACACACAGAAGCCCTGCACCCTGCGAACGCAAGAGCCTCGCAGGTACGTAGGGCTTAACCAAGTCCGCCAGGTAGGAAGGTGCCAGTCCATGAACAATTTTATAAACCAACAATAAAACTTTAAAATCCGATCTGGCAGAAACCGGTAGCCAATGAAGGGATGCCATAATGGGAGTAATGTGGTCAAACCTTCTACTTTGTGTCAAAAGTCTGGCAGCAGCATTCTGTACCAATTGAAGTCCTCGAATGCTAGACTGCGGCAGGCCAGAAAATAAGGCATTACAATAATCCAGTGTGGAAGAAATAAAAGCATGTATCAAAGTCTCAGCATCAGTCATAGACAGCATGGGACGAATCCTCACCACATTTTGCAGATGAAAGAAGGCAGTCCTCGTAATGTCTCTAATGTGGGGGCCAAAAGACAATGTAGGATCGAAAAGTACTCCAAGATTCCTCACTTTGTCCGTATGATGCACAACACACGAACCAAAATTAAGCGCCAACTGGTCAAAATAATGCCGATGTCTGGCTGGACCAAGAACCATCATTTCAGTCTTATCAGAATTCAAGAGTAGGAAATTACTAGACAACCAACTTCTCACAAATATAAGGCAATTTTCCAAGGCTTTTATATGGGCAAGATTACCAGCAGTTACCGGCATGTACAATTGAGTATCATCAGCATAACAATGAAAGGCAATCCCGTAATGCTGCAGAATATGCCCAAGGGGCGCTATATAAAGTGAGAAAAGCAAGGTGTTGGGGAAGTGTAATGACACGGACCCACAACAGGGGGCGCAAATGAACGGTCAATGGGTAGTCAAATAAATACAATTTATTGTGGCAAATGTGCACAACAGGTCGAATACTATTTTTAGACAGTCAATTACAAAAATCAACAGGTGACGTGTGGGCAGGTCCGAGGGTAGGAGACGCCTATCCAGAGAAGAGCCGGGGCCCACAAGGTTCTGCTGCCAACGAAGACCTGCAGCAAACCGAAGCCACCAAGTCCCGAGTCCCCAGGTGGCCTCTACTTCAGCTGTCAGATCTGGTACTGCTGGCAGGAACAGAAGACAGGTTAATGGTGGGTGTGTGCACACCCAGCAGAACAATCAGCAATTCAGTTCAGTTCCTTTTGTGGGAGAATCTCCACCTCCGACACAAAAACACAGAAACGTGCAGAGACCAACTGTTACTTCTCTGGTTTGGAAAGAGGAGTGAAGTCTGTCACTCTTCTACGTCCAAAACCCAGCTCCCAGCTGACTGAAGATAACTGGTACTCCTGCAAAGGTTTTCAAAAGACAATGATACGTGCGTTCAGCACAGACACGACTGAGAGTTTTACCTGAGTGGTAAACTGATATCTCAGCAGAGATGTGGTGTCTCCTCCAGTCTTACATGGGATGGGATGGTGATGAGATGATTTCTGACAGCTGGTAGTCCTGGCTCCTGGGTGGTGACTGCGCCCTCTGGTGCCTGAAACCCGACTACAGGCAGGGCGCCCTCTGGCGTTGGCCAGCAGTACCTCCTCTTCAGGCAGCCCACATAACACAAGGGGCCTAAAGCCCATTTCACACCGGGGCTGCTCCCGGTTGCTCCCAGTTGCGCCGTGCGACGCCGCGTGGAAGCAACTCGGTGCCGAGACGATGCAGCTCGGCGCAAAGGAGGAAGCAAGTCGGGCGCCGAAAAATTAAACCTGTTTAATTTTTTTGGTGTCCTCTGCTCGACGCAGAAAGGAAGTGGTTCCAGCGCAAGCGGGGGCAAAGAGGCGTTACCCGGCGTGACTCGAAGCCACATCCTCGAAAGACCGCGCTACTCGGTGCCATTTCGTGATTGCACATTGCTGCATTGTTCAGCTGTATATAAACATTGGATTGTGCGTGTAGTACACCGTTATTGATTTTTGTCAGATTTTTGTCCCGCTGGACTGTATTGTTTTGGAACTTTTATCCCGCTGGAGGCTGCTGCAGTTTTTTTTTTTTTTTGCCTCCTTCTGTGTTCCTCTTCTTCTCTCAAGCGCTCTGATTCTGCCACGGCATCAACTATTGCTCTCAGGGCATTCAGATGCTGCAGAAGTGCAGCTTTTACATGAGGACTATAAAATGACATGATCTGTTTCTGCAAAAACAGTTCACTACTTCCAAGGGCAGTGAGGTGTGTGTACTGTGTTCCGAAAACAGACTGGATGAGAGGCAGAAAATGAGGCTATTTAAAGTTTAGAGTGAGGGGGAGCAATTGGCAGCACCTGGCAGCAAAACTCAGCAGTGCAACGAGACGTCATCGGGCGCAAGCCGACACAGTAATTAACCTGCAATTAACTCCAAACAGCGTGGTTTTTCGGCGTCGTCATGGCGCAATAGGGAGCAACTGGGAGCAGCCCCGGTGTGAAGGGGGCTTAACACAGACCCCTGTGGAACCCCAAATTTAATTTTACCAAGGCCAGAAGTAGTGCTATTATACACAACACCATAAGAATGACTGGACAAGTATGACATCAGCCAAGCAAGAACACTTCCAGTAATCCCAAAGTAATTTTCCAGCCTATCAAGTAAAACACGATGATCCACAGTATCAAATACAGCACTAAGATCCAAGAGCACTAAAACCATTGTGGTGTCCGAATCCATTGCACACAGAAGATCATTCACCACTCTGATAAGTGCTGTCTCTGTGGAGTGATGTTTTCTAAAAGGAGACTGAAGTGGCTAAAAAGATCATTCTCAGTAAGATGGTCTACAAGCTGCCGTGAGACCACTTTTTCCAGAATTTTAGAACAAATGACAGATTTGATATCGGCCTGTAATTACTCAATACACCAGGGTCAAGACCAGATTTCTTAAGCAATGGTTTAATCACTGCAGATTTAAAACACCCAGGAACAGAACCAGAGCTTAATGAAAGATGAACAATTTCCAGCATAGTCGGCCCAAGAACGGGCCACAGGTCCTTAAACAATTTTGTTGGAATAGGATCAAATAGGCAGGTTGTGCTTTTGTAGACGTCACGAGCTTTGCTAGCGTGTCTAGTGAAATAGTATCAAATTCTGTAAATTGAGGTGTCACCTCATTATTAATGCCCACCTCCACAGCAGGGTGCAGAGATTGAGCCAAAGCATTTTTAGATATGCTCAATCTAATGTCTTTTATTTTCTTCTCAAAGTACTCCAAGAAGTCTTGAGCTATAAACGGAGAAGGACTAACAGGTGACCGACCATGGATAAGAAATGCTTCAGTATCAAACAAAAATTTTGAGTTGTGATTATTTTTATTGATCAAATCCAAATAGTAAGCCGCTTTGTACTCCATAGTGCATGCTTATACTCTGCAACTGCATCATGCCATGCAGAGTGGAACACCTCTAATTTAGAGCTACGCCACTTCCATTCCAGACCTCTAGCCTTCTGCCTGAGGTCCCGCAAGTAACCATTAAACCAAGGCGACTGCACTTTGGGAAGGCAAGGCCTTTATAAAGGAGGAGCAATCTCATCAAGTGTAGTTTTGAGTACCAAATTCAAACCATCCACCAGACTGTCCACTGATTGAGCATTCTGCAAAGTTGAAGCTAAAAGACCAGGCATGGCTTCAAGTTCAGTCCTAATTGAAGGTTTAATGCATCACCGCAGTAATAGGCTAGGTTGTTGCTCCACTAAACGCGGTAATGTAAATGTAAACTTAATAAGTGAATGGTCAGAGGCCACCGATGCAAGGGGCAATATACCAATGTTCATGACAGCAACACCATGTACCAAAACCAAATCCAGGGTATTACCACTAATATGTGTTGAGCCCTGAATACACTGCTGAAATCCCAATGCATCTACGATCTCCATAAATGATTTACAGAGGGGATCAGAGGGCCGATTCATATGAATGTTAAAATCACCCATAATCAAGATATTATCAGCATTAGTTGACAAGTTAGAAATAAACTCACCAAATTCATCCAGGAATTCAGAATATGGGCCACGGGCTTATAAACAATGACAAAATAACATGACTGATGTCCATACTTCTGCCCCAAACAATATGTAACATCATGGGCAGAGCAGAGAATCAGATGGTCAAACGATCCATACCTGTGACCCCCAACAGTTACGAACGTAAACCTAGACTTATAAATAAAAGCAATACCCCCGCCCTGCTTCATACCATGGGAAACATGACTAATTGTGTATGCCGGTGGGCACGCTTCATTCAGGGGAAGAACAACTGTAGGTTTAAGCCAGGTTTCACACAAACCAATCATATCCAAATGTTGATCCACAATTAAATCATTGATCAACACAGATTTTGAAGACAATGACCTAACATTTATAAGACCCAAACTAAGGACCTTGGCAGAGTTGACAATTAGACTATTTGGGTTTATGGGTGGTTCCAAAATAACATTTCTAAGATATCTAAAAATAGGTTTAGGCCTGACACAGTTCACACGGATCGCAGGCGTCAGACATGAAATATTTAATACAGCAGGAACAACCTGCAGGCCATCCTCGACTCCAGTGTCATCCAATGTAGTAATAGGTACTAAATTTGAAAAACATATACCCCTGTAAATTCTACGAACACGTCTACAGGAGCAGGCCCCAGTCTCAATCTGATAAATCTCCCTCCCAAAAAAAAACACTTTCACTAAATTCCCCCGCTAAATAACTAGTGGATCCCACACACACATTCATCCCATATTCTCGTGACTTGCTGTATGTTACTCTCCCTGCAGAGCCCTATCTATATCGCGGACAAGATGGCAGCTCCCTCTCTAGTAGGGTGAAAGCCATTTGGCATCAACAGATCACGCTGGCCCCAGACCGAAGCCAGTTATCGACAAACCAAAACTGTATTGTGTACAAAACTGTGCCAGCCACTTATTTAATGATAACAGCCTGCTAAAAACCTCGTCACCACCCTGGGAGGGGACCCAGAAACTATTAATCGATGCTGACATGACCTTCTAGCCAAGGTCACAAGTCCTCTCTATATTAATTTTTGTAATTTCTGACTGCTTCATCTTAACATCATTTGCGGCCAACATGAATAACTACATGACTGTATTTCATGTCATGTTTCTTGGTCTGTTACCATTTTGCAGCGTTAGTACCCTGAGGTAAGAGGCAATGTCAGGACCTCCCACTGTTGATGCAGGTGATATGTTAGCTGTTGAAGTTGTTCATGTGTACATTGCTGTTATGTGTTCTGTTCATGTATATGTTCAGGGCGGAGCCCTCATCATGTCCAGCAAGTATGAAGAATCTATGATGAAATATGTGGGCGTGACAGCTGTTCGAAGTGAAACGGCGGGCTCTGAAACGCGCACCAAAGTTTGATGAACCCTAGCAGCCACGCCTTTTGACCTACAGAAATTCTTTTGATAACTTTTGATCAGCAATGGGGTCATGATGATGTGTACCAAATTTGAAGACAATTGGATGAAATTGCTAGACAAGTTTGTTCAAATATAAGTAGTGGAAATGGCCAAAAATGGCAAAAATTACCTCAAAATTGAAACGTCAAATCAAAATGGCCGACTTCCTGTCAACATTTCACCAGGACTTTAAGAGACTTTTTTGTGCGTCCCAGCATGGTAAATGTGTACCAAAATTTTGTGAGGCTACGACAAAAAAAATCCCCAATGGGGAGAGTCTTTTAAA
The DNA here is from genome assembly GCF_902500255.1 of Thalassophryne amazonica. Taxonomy (NCBI): domain Eukaryota; kingdom Metazoa; phylum Chordata; class Actinopteri; order Batrachoidiformes; family Batrachoididae; genus Thalassophryne; species Thalassophryne amazonica. The sequence continues at coordinate 4,798,185 of NC_047112.1, read as the reverse complement.
AATTTGTAGGGGGCGCCATTTCACCATTTTGCTGCAAGCATGTGTGCGACCCCCAAAAAATATCAAATTTGGATCCGGTTGAACGACTTTGCAAAGGGCCAAAATTGGGGCTTGAAAAGTATAAAAGAATAAAATATAATAATAATAAACAACGCGGTTTCAAGAGAGTCCTTTTAGTCGTCGTTGCTCGCGTCCTATACAATTCCAATCATAATACTAATAAAATAATTATAATTATGATGATGTTGTCAGTTCAGCTGCTCCCATTATTGTTTGGGGTCTCCACTGCGCGTAAAGTCAGATCTGCATAAGTATGATAACAAGAACCTAAACAATTTCTAAATACATTAAGACAGTAAATTAACATATTAAAAAATTACATAAGTCACAGAAAATAAAAAGGGTTGAGTTCTTGTTAAATGTCTAAGGTTTCTAAAAACATTCTGGACTCAAACACCATTCCAACTCATTATAGAAACTTTGCACAATTTATTACTACTCTTGAAAAATGTCAGCTACCCTATTTGATAAACACGACCCAATCTAGAGGCCCGTGGATCCCCACGGACAAAAGCAGCGTGTGGATACCTGCGGTTGAACTTGTGGGTATTAAGGAGTGTTAAACGTGCTTTGTGTTTAACTCATCTACTGTTAACTCTTTATGTAAGTGAGAATAAAAGTAGAGCCTGTCGATTTGACAGCACCGGGCGCGGCGCGCAGCGGGACTCACCTGGTGTGCGCGTGCGGCCAGAGTCCACAGCTCCTCGTAGGTCGTGGATCTGATCCCCCTCATGGTGGGATTCACCTCTTCAACAGAACTCATCTCTGTTGTTGTCGACATGAAGGAGTCCGTGTCATGCAGCCACACGCACACCTGAGACAGGTGACGTCACTGCAGTTGTTGTCCTGAGGGGCGTTTCCGGTCCTCCACACTCGAATTATTACATCTGCGGTGCATCGTTCTGCAAAGAGCAGGCGGCTAACGGCCTGCGAGCTCAGATCACTTATTCGAACCCAGACCTGTCACATGGAAGCACAGCAGACCTCAGCTGTTTTTTTATTTTCTTTTATGTTTTGTACTTTAGTCTATAGGTCACGTGAAACATCCACATAGGTCGGATCAGATCGGTCACAGTCCGGTCAAAAATGGGCAAAGGCTGGAGAAAAAATGTAAAAAAACCGAAAATTAAAGTCTGCACCTCCTCTCAGGAGCCTTGACAACAAAGTAAAAGCCCCGTCAGGCCAAACTATGCAGCACCTATAAGAGAATATTTAGAGCAAAATCGTGCAAATGGTGATACAAGCACCAAAGTTGGCACAATACTCCTTAGTCTTATTCTTTTGAAAAAAATTGACTGGCCACTTGACTTTCAAAAGGCGGGCCAGGTAGGGGTCAATTGAAGAATTACACAGGGTTCAAAATTAAAAATGCTCAATGATTTTGAAACTACACATTATTTGTCTGATCGTAAAGATTTCAAAAAAGGCATAGTTTGGACTATCTGTGACTGAATGATCAGGAGTTATGAGGTAAAACAGCAAAAATGGTGACAAAAGTCAGCTTCAGTTTGTACAGGGGTCAAAAGTTAAATTTGCTCCAATTTTGGTAAAAAATCATGCAAATTATGAGTTGAGTTAATGGGGTTTTAAAAAGGAATAGTTTGGACCATGTCATGCTTAGTTATCATGTTACGGGGTAACATATATCACATGTCATAGAATCCAATGGACGTTGACCTTATTTGACCTTTACTTTGGAGACCAAGCATTCAACACAATCAAAACTATTCCATTTATTAATCCAAGTAGCTCAACCAATAATTTGCACTAAAACTGTCTAAAGCTGAAATAATAACGATGTCATGACGTCTTATTGAGAAAAATCTGCTAAAAATTAAAGTTACAGGTCACACTGTCTATAAGAGATATTTAGAATGACTACTCTGGACAACTGGGTGAGGATACTCCTACAGTGAGGTCCAAAAGTATTTGGTCAGTTTTCTTTTCTTTTTGGGGGGGGGGGGGGGGGGGGGGGGGGGTGGTACGTATTTAAAAAAAAAAGGAGTTGAAATTAACCAAACAAGATGATTGTGTAGTGTAAACCTTTAGTTTTAATTCAAAGGGTTTCAGATTTTTTTTTAGAAATTAATACTTTCAGAGGCCATATGTTCTTGGAGTATATATAAATTACAAATAATAGAAGCCAACAATTTCACAGCTAGTTCTCTCTGGACAAGTCTGGGAATTGATCCAAGAACCTTTACAAGAGCAATCAGAAAATTCTGACGTCCTGATATAATTCTGACGTATTATATACATAATAAAGTACAGTCAACAAGAATTTGTCATGAGATAGTTCATAGATTTTGTTCCAGAAAACAAAAACAGGATTAAAGTAACATTATTGTTTTGTGACCTAAAACGTGTCCCCGTTAAAGAAAACGATGAATAGATTAACGTTTTCTACATTATTATCTTTGCACTGTTTGTAAACTAAGAATGATATAGAAAGATGGACGTGGCCTCAAATATCAGCATTTTAATTTATCCTGGAGAGAAAAAAACAGGGATGAAAATTTTCAAGTTGATTTTGTTTTTAATGATTTGTGAAAATAAATTTTGGACCTGATATGGACAAAGAGGCAGAATCAGGACATTTTAAAATATTTATTTTCAAATATCATGAATGAGGACATTCCATCAACAGAAAAGATTTTTATAAAACATTCATGAAATTTTGCAACCCAGTCATACAGAATGTTGTGATTCAGCAGCACAAAATATACATTAATCTACTGGTTCGTCATATTGTCACAAAAAGTGCCAAATTTTCGTCATTGGCAGCGCAAATTCATTCTAATTCATACCGTGATGGCTACATGTAATTAAAAGTGCAGTGGAGGGGGTTCGGGGGGAGTTAGGGTTAGGTGAAGGAGTAGGGCTAGGTTATGGTTAAGGTTAGGGTTGAGGCTAGGAGTAGGGTTAGTAATAGTGAGCTAAAAAAAAAAGTCACAAAAATTTGAATAATTTCATGACGGGAGCACAAAAAAAAAATGTGAGACTGGGCTGAAATTTTGACATTTGTTAAAGCAGACTTGAAGGCATGAAAAGAATAATTAAGAAAATGTTATTTAAAACAACAAAATTTGGAAAAAAGTGGGTGGAGCCATCAAATTTTACAAAGTAAGATTTTTAAATATTGGTAAAGTAGTATTTGATCTGCTATGGCGACCCCTAACGGGAACAGCCAAAAGACAAAGAAGAAGAACTGCAGGAATATTGATGAATTAAGAGATTTGTTCCTGTTAATAAAAACATGATAAAGGAGAAATTAAAACGTGGTGTCGGTCTCGCTCCAAACCAGGATTCATTCTTTGGCGTCCTGCAGATGGTGCTGGAAAAAACTGATCCGGGTCAAGATCTCCTCCAGAGTCGCAGGAGGAACCAAAAGACAAAACCTGAGGAAGGAAAGGAGACATGATGCACACATGGACTGATTTTTATATTTATTCAGGGTCCAGGTGTTACAGTTTAAACCTGACAAACCTTCATGCACCTCATCCCGCAGCAGCAACATTTATGATAACGTATAAAAATAAAAAGACCAAACTTCCAAATAAGATTTAAACATGGCTACAGCAGACAGACGTCCAGGACGTGGGGATGGAACGGGACATCTGCCGGGGTGGGGTACCGTAAAGACAGAGCCAGGGCGCGGCTCCTTGTTGTGCGGCTTCCAAACCTGTTACAAATCTTTTTACGAATGCATCACAAAATATTTCATTAATCAGGGCGGCACAGTGGATTAGTGGTTAGCACTGTTGCCTCACAGCCAGAAAGTTCCAGGTTCGCTTCCAACCTGGTCCAGTCAGTATGGAGTTTGCATGTTTTCCGCACGTTTTCAGTTCTCCACTGTGGAGATGCCGCGCAACACCGTGCGTGCATGCTGGATGACATGCTCATCAGAAAAGAGGCATTTATGGTACATTATTTAATTAAAACTTAAAAAATCTTTCTAACATCTTTCTGTGTAAATATCTCATGTTACAATGTGGAGACCTGTGACTTATAGACAGCCTATTTATGTAGAATTTCTTTTTAAAATTGGTGGGTGCGGATTATATTCAGGTGCACTCTATAGTCCAGAAATTACAGTAAGTGGTCGTTAATAAACACAACTCATCAGTTAATCAGGATATGAATATGGTATTGTTTCCAATACTTCAGATCACTAGATTTAGTTGTAACATGCCACACTATGCAGAGTTTTCTATGAGGTGAGCACATTACCGGTTTGATTTGAACTTTATGGAGACATAAATCTCTTAGACCCATAGGTGAAAATGTGTTTATCCACACCATGCTGGCATACATCTGGTATCATCACCACCACCACCACCACCACCAATCTCTTCCTGCTCCTGTACCACCTCCATGGCAGTGGAAGCCTCACTGACACTGTCCAACTCCGACACTACCTGCTGACCCGCAGGCGCCCCTGCCAGGCCGGCCCCCACGGCAAACATCTCTGAAATTTTCTGCACATAGCAGCATCAGTCACAAGAGCTGTTTTTTCTTTTCCCTCAGTTTTTCTGCACCACCTTTCCATTTTATCTTGTTTGTGACTCACTTTGTTTTTTCCATTCTACTGTATTGTCTCTCTCTCTCTCTCTCTCTCTCTCTCTCTCTCTCTCTCTCTCTCTCTCTCTCTCTCTCTCTCTCTCTCTCTCTCACATCATGATTGCTCATCATTAAATTTGATTGGACAAGAGGGGTCTAGAACATGTGTGGGTGGAACACCCGGACCTCTGTAGCCTATCATAGGGCCATAACTGGGTCATGATATTCTTTTGACGGACAAGTCACTAGGCCTATGCTGTATCTGCAGGCTGCAGCTGAGCTCTGTGGGTGTGTGCATGTCTCTGACCGTGGGTTGAGAGAATTACCATGGCAAGGCGCAGTAAAAAAAAAAAACGGGCAGCCCATTATTGATCAGCCCACCAGGAAAGATCCCTGTACTCCCAATGGATAATCCACCCATGTATTCATGACAAAAGTGTGATTTTTGTGTGTGTGTGTGTGTGTGTATAAGTCACACTGGAGTATAAGTCACAGGACCTTACAAACTTATGAAGAAAAAAACCATAACAAAAAGCAAAATGCAACTCATCTTTGGAAAATACAGTAAACATCTCAAAAAGAAACATTACAAAGTACAAACTAAATCAAAACGCACACAATTGATTGAATGATTGTGTCATTATGAGTAACATGGAAAAAAGAACCTTAAATTGCTTTTAAGTCAGTCATTTGTTTTTGTTTGCTCAGATTTGGCACAACACAGATTGACATACACATGAAACCAAAGTGGTGCTCAGTGGCACCAAAAGTGGTTCCCTTGTGTTTACGAGCTCCCCGCCAAACAAAAACTTATTTTTAATGCAATTTAGCACCATTTACGTTGCGTGTGCATGGGAGTTTTTTCAGCACAAGTTTTACTCCGGATGTCCTTACTGATTGAACTCCAGTGACCTCTAAAAATTTTACATTTACTATAGGTTTTTCAGCTGGTTCCACAAATTTTTACTGTTAAAAGGAGAAACACAATCTGTAATTAATTGTAACATTTTCTTTTACCAGTTATACAACTGAGAATTCTGGAACCACTGAAGTAAAATTATTTTTGGTCTTGGGATGTTTGGTCTTGGCGCTTTTGGTCTTCGTATTTTTGGTCTTCGTATTTTCTGTCTTGGTCCTTCTGGTTTGGGAACAAACATATTGCTTGTGTGCTGTGAACACTTGAGGTTGCAAGAGTGAAAAATCCCATTTTCCAAAAAATCCCTCAGACTCTGTAATATCTCATCCTGTTTCAGAAGCGTCCTCACAGGTAGGACACAAGGTCTTTGTCTAACCTGATGTAATAGTTCGGCTCCAGCTGCACGTTGACACTTCCTGCTCCCACACAAACTCCTTCCTGCTCCAGTAACCTCTGACAATAAAGTGCGTCTGCCTGAACTCCTAAAGCCTGCAAATAAAAATAAAATTAAAAAAGCACACGCACCAGCACACGCTCCCAGACATGACTTGAAGAGTCATTTCAACAAAATATATAAAAAAAATCTCAGAAACTGTAAAAAGTAAAAAGAGTTTAGCGTTTACACTTTTGGTAAGAAGATAAATTTTGCCTTTAAAAAAGGGGGATGGGATGTCTTTAAATGTCCAATCACAGCTTCAATCCCTCAGGCGTCACTGCATTAAAAACCGACAACAACAACTGTGTAAAGGATCTTACCGCATGGGCTCAGGAACCATTCAGAAAACCATTGTCAGTTAACACAGTTCGTCACTACATCTACAAGTGCAAGTTTAAACTCTACCATGCAAAGTGAAAGCCATACATCAACAACATCCAGAAACACCGCCACCTTCTCTGGGCCTGAGCTCATTTGAAATGGACAGACGCAAAGTGGAAAAGTGTGCTGTGGTCTGATGAGTCCACATTTGAAATGCTCATACTCATACTCATCTTCAACCGCTTTTCCGGGTTCGGGTCGTGGGGGCAACAGCTCCAGCAAGGGACCCCAGACTTCCCTTTCCCATGCCACATTGACCACCTCTGACTGGGGGATCCTGAGGTGTTCCCAGGCCAGTGTGGAGATATCTCTCCACCTAGTCCTGGGTCTTCCCCAGGGTCTCCTCCCAGATGGACGTGCCTGGAACACCTCCCTAAGGAGGCGCTCAGGAGGCATCCTTACCAGATGCCCGGAACCACCTCAGCTGGCTCCTTTCAACGTGAAGGAGCAGCGACTCTACTCCGAGCTCCTCACGGATGACCGAACTTCCCACCCTATCTCTAATGGTAAGAAGGTCAAATTGTTTTTGGAAATCATGGACGTTGTGTCCTCCAGACAAAAGAGGAAAAAGACCATCCGGATTGTTACCAGCGCAAAGTTAAAAAGCCAGCATCTGTGATGGTATGGGGGTGTGTTAGTGCCCATGGCATGGGCAACTTACACATCTGTGATGGCACCATCAATGCTGAAAGGTACATCCAGGTTTTGAAGTAACTGCTGCCATCCAAGCAACGTCTTTTTCAGGGAGGTCCCTGCTTATTTCAGCAAAACAATGCCAAGCCACATTCTGCACGTGTTACAACAGCGTGGCTTCGTAGTAAAAGAGTGCAGGTACTAGACTGGCCTGCCTGCAGTCCAGACCTGTCGCCTATTGAAAATGTGTGGCGCATTATGAAGCGCAAAATACGACAACAGAGACCCCGGACTGTTGAACAACTGAAGTCGTACATCAAGCAATTAGTGTCCTCAGTTCCCAAACGCTGATTTGAAGCGAAACGTCCTCACGTCAAGCAACCCAGTCCAGTCGAAGATTCAAGCTTCTCTACTTACTGAGTGTTGTTAGAAGGAAAGGTGATGTAACACAGTGGTAAACATACCACTGTCCCAGCTTTTTTGAAACGTGTTGCAGAGGCATCCATTTCAAAATGAGCAAATATTTGCATAAAAACAATAAAGTTTATCAGTTTGAACATTAAATATCTTGTCTGTGTGGTGTATTCAACTGAATATAGGTTGACAAGGATTTGCAAATCCTTGTATTCTGTTTTTATTTACATTTTACACAACGTCCCAACTTCATTGGAATTGGGGTTGTATATCTTGACAAACAAGAAGCCTAGATGGTTCAAACTTGGTGGAAATACTACTTGGATAAATATCTTGGAGTAGATACATTTAGGAATACTTAGAAAAGTTGTCAAGGAAAATGCAGCCTGAAGAACACTTTTTATTCTTTTTGTTTTTGTATATCTTGACAACCAAGAAGCCTCGATGGCTCAAATGTGGTGAGAACATTACTTAGATGATAATAATAATAATAATAATAATGTTCTGCAGTGTGGGTCCAAAAGGAAACCATCTGTGTCACCAACCTTTGCTTCTTTTATGAACCAACATGGAAGCTGCAGACGGGCAAAACACGTATCGCTGGTCGGCAGCTCATCTCTGGTAAAGTGTTCAGGAACTCACAAGCCCGCTGAGCATTCTGGGACAGAGTCATCTGACTGGAGACAATCTCCTAAAAATGATGCACAGAAACAACCACACTGTAGCCATTTGTAGCCTGTTTGTGTGTTGGTTGACTCCTCTCCTTTTGTTGCTTTCTACCGAACATGGTACGACAGTGAAAGTTGAGTAGAAAATTGCTGTCAAAACATATAATTTTGGCAAAGGATGAGGTCAAGAAATTGGATATTCAGCTCAGCTTGGACTGTGTGGGACGCATTTAGGTGTATTAAAAGAATCACCTTGGAAAGGTCAGCCAGGGGTCAATCATTTGAGTGAAGGTGAAGATCATTGAGGTGAAAATGTCACATTGCCACGGCCATTACTGTCTTCACACCCGGGGCCCGTATCTGCAAAGCAACTCAAAGTCCTCTCAAAGAGCTCCTAACTTAGCCTAAAATTTCCTGACAAGGAATCTTAGCCTAAGAGTGAGTCAGCAGGTGTCTGAGAGCAACTCTAAGCAAGGAGGAGACAGAAACTCCTATCTTTGTGAGGAGGCGGAGTTGACTCTGTTGCTTGGTATGTTGCAGTCGTCTAAGAGCTGTGATTGGTTATTACCTAAAGGGGAGGAGAAATAAAAAAACAAATGCGCTCTGCCATCCTAGTCATGAATGTACAGTGAAATCAGCCGATCATATAACCTGAACTGCGAGACATGTAATCGTGAGGATAACTTTGTTATGATAATGAAACTCAGTAAAATTAAATGAATTGTTACACAGCTTGAAAATGTTTGAATGTACTTCATTCACATGCCAATTATTTATATAGTAAAAGTGTGTGTGCGTGCATTAATTTAGTATGTTCATTGTGTGTACATAATATAACTGTAAACACATTAAAAATGCATGCATGACATAAAAAGTGAAAACACTTCTTTCCATTGTGGTCCATTTAAAATCAAATTACAAAATAGATGTAATAATAAAAGAAAATAACTATATTAATAATAGCAATAACAATAGTAATAATAATAATGAAAATAACATTAATTATAATTATAAAAATAATGATAATATATGATAACAAGAACCTAAACCATTTATAAATACAGTACGACAGTCAATTAACATAAAATACGAGGTCTGTTAGAAAAGAAACCGACCTTTTTATTTTTCTAAAAAACTATATGGATTTGAATCACGTGCGATTACGTCAGACAAGCTTGAACCCTCGTGCGCATGTGTGAGAGACTGGCGCTTCGCTTTATCAAAATTTTTGCAGAAACTGTGAGGCAGATCCGAGTGGACACCATTCGAGACATTCAGACGGTTTTCGGTGAAAATTTTAAGGGCTGATGAGAGATTATGGAGTGTTACTGTCGCTTTAAGGACTGCCCATGGAGCCGGACGGCGCGCCGCACCCCAAGCCGCCGTCGTCAGCCTGTTTCGAGCTGAAAACTTCCAAATTTAAGCCTCTGTTGACCCAGGACATCGTGAGAGAACAGAGAAGTTTCAGAAGAGGTTGGGATCAGCAGTTTATCTGGATATTCCACTGTTAAAGGAGATTTTGTAATGAAAGACGTGCGGACGGATTCGCGCGTCGGCACGCAGCCGCTCATCGCATGGCGCCACAGAAAAACACCTCCGTGTTGATAACCATTTGTAAGATTCAGGCGGTTTTCGATGGCTTTCAGTCGAGTGATTATCCGAGAAATTGTTTAACAGCTGGGCATGTTCAAACTTGTCCTGTGAGACTTCCAACGGAGGTGTTTTGCTGTGGCGCCGCGCCATGAGCGGCTGGGTGCCGATGCGCGAATCCGTCCACACGTCTTTCATTACAAAATCTCCTTTAACAATTCAATCAATCAATCAATTTTTTTTTTATATAGCGCCAAATCACAACAAACAGTTGCCCCAAGGCGCTTTATATTGTAAGGCAAGGCCATACAATAATTATGTAAAACCCCAACGGTCAAAACGACCCCCTGTGAGCAAGCACTTGGCTACAGTGGGAAGGAAAAACTCCCTTTTAACAGGAAGAAACCTCCAGCAGAACCAGGCTCAGGGAGGGGCAGTCTTCTGCTGGGACTGGTTGGGGCTGAGGGAGAGAACAAGGAAAAAGACATGCTGTGGAGGGGAGCACAGATCGATCACTAATGATTAAATGCAGAGTGGTGCATACAGAGCAAAAAGAGAAAGAAACAGTGCATCATGGGAACCCCCCAGCAGTCTACGTCTATAGCAGCATAACTAAGGGATGGTTCAGGGTCACCTGATCCAGCCCTAACTATAAGCTTTAGCAAAAAGGAAAGTTTTAAGCCTAATCTTAAAAGTAGAGAGGGTGTCTGTCTCCCTGATCTGAATTGGGAGCTGGTTCCACAGGAGAGGAGCCTGAAAGCTGAAGGCTCTGCCTCCCATTCTACTCTTACAAACCCTAGGAACTACAAGTAAGCCTGCAGTCTGAGAGCGAAGCGCTCTATTGGGGTGATATGGTACTACGAGGTCCCTAAGATAAGATGGGACCTGATTATTCAAAACCTTATAAGTAAGAAGAAGAATTTTAAATTCTATTCTAGAATTAACAGGAAGCCAATGAAGAGAGGCCAATATGGGTGAGATATGCTCTCTCCTTCTAGTCCCCGTCAGTACTCTAGCTGCAGCATTTTGAATTAACTGAAGGCTTTTTAGGGAACTTTTAGGACAACCTGATAATAATGAATTACAATAGTCCAGCCTAGAGGAAATAAATGCATGAATTAGTTTTTCAGCATCACTCTGAGACAAGACCTTTCTGATTTTAGAGATATTGCGTAAATGCAAAAAAGCAGTCCTACATATTTGTTTAATATGCGCTTTGAATGACATATCCTGATCAAAAATGACTCCAAGATTTCTCACAGTATTACTAGAGGTCAGGGTAATGCCATCCAGAGTAAGGATCTGGTTAGACACCATGTTTCTAAGATTTGTGGGGCCAAGTACAATAACTTCAGTTTTATCTGAGTTTAAAAGCAGGAAATTAGAGGTCATCCATGTCTTTATGTCTGTAAGACAATCCTGCAGTTTAGCCAATTGGTGTGTGTCCTCTGGCTTCATGGATAGATAAAGCTGGGTATCATCTGCGTAACAATGAAAATTTAAGCAATACCGTCTAATAATACTGCCTAAGGGAAGCATGTATAAAGTGAATAAAATTGGTCCTAGCACAGAACCTTGTGGAACTCCATAATTAACTTTAGTCTGTGAAGAAGATTCCCCATTTACGAGGTCTATTAGAAAAGTATCCGACCTTATTATTTTTTCAAAAACCATATGGATTTGAATCACGTGTGATTACATCAGACATGCTTGAACCCTCGTGGGCATGCAAGAGTTTTTTCACGCCTGTCGGTTACGTCATTCGCCTGTGGGCAGTCTTTGAGTGAGGAGTCGTCCACCCGCTCGTCGATTTTTTTCATTGTTTAGGAATGGCTCAGAGACTGTTGCTTTGTTTGATAAAAATTTTTTCAAAACTGTAAGGCACAACTGAGTGGACACCATTCAATAAATTCAGCTGGTTTTCGGTAAAAATTTTAACGGCTGATGAGAGATTTTGGTCTGGTAGTGTCGCTTAAGGACGGCCCACGGCGCCTGACGGCGATCTGCGCTTCGAGGCGGCAGCGTCTCGCCGTTTCAAGTTGAAAACTTCCACATTTCAGGCTCTGTTGACGCAGTAAGTCGTCAGAGAACAGAGAACTTTCAGAAGAAGTCGGCATGAGGAGTTTATTCGGACATTCCATTGTTAACGGTCATTTTGTAATGAAAGAACGTGCGGGCAGAGTCGCATGTCGGGCCGGACCCGACCGCGGGGGGTCGCGGCAGGAAAAACACCTCCGTTGGAAATCTTAACGGGCAAGTTGGAACATGCCCAAGCTGTTAAACAATTTCTCAGTTACTCACTTGTTGAAAGCCATTAAAAGCCGCCTGAATTCTACAAATGGTTTTCAACACGGAGGTGTTTTTCCTGTCGCGGCGCACACAGATTTGCCGAGTCGTCACGGAAACGACTCGGCGAATTTGCGCGCACGTCTTTCATTAAAAAAATGTCCTTAAACAGTGGAATGTCCGCATAAATTCCTCATGCCGGCCTCTTCTGAATCTTCTCTGTTCTCTCACGATGTCCTGGGTGAATTAAGCCTTAAATTAGGATGTTTTAAGCTCGAAACAGGCCGACGACAGCGCCTGGAAGCGCTGCAGGACGTCCCGCTCCGTGGGAAGTCCTTACACCGACAGAAACACCCCATAATCTCTCATCAGCCGTTAAACTTTTCACAGAAAACCATCTTAATTTCTCGAATAGTGTCCACTCGGATATTCCTCACAGGTCCAGAAAAAATTTTGATAAAGCAACGCGCGCCGTCTCGAGCAGCGTGTGAAACAAAGGAATTCAGCCGAGAGGGCGCGACCACATCTCACTCAAGGCCTGCCCACAGGGAAATGACGTCACCGACACGTGTGAAAAAACTCACGCATGCGCATGAGGGTTCAAGCATGATTGGTGTAATCGCATGTCATTCAAATCCATATAGTTAAAAAAAAAATAAAAGGGTCGGTTTATTATCTAAGAGACCTCGTACATGAACAAATTGTAATCTATTAGACAAATATGATTCAAACCACCGCAGCGCAGTGCCTTTAATACCTATGGCATGCTCTAATCTCTGTAATAAAATTTTATGGTCAACAGTATCAAAAGCAGCACTGAGGTCTAACAGAACAAGCACAGAGATGAGTCCACTGTCCGAGGCCATAAGAAGATCATTTGTAACCTTCACTAATGCTGTTTCTGTACTATGATGAATTCTAAAACCTGACTGAAACTCTTCAAATAGACCATTCCTCTGCAGATGATCAGTTAGCTGTTTTACAACTACCCTTTCAAGAATTTTTGAGAGAAAAGGAAGGTTGGAGATTGGCCTATAATTAGCTAAGATAGCTGGGTCAAGTGATGGCTTTTTAAGTAATGGTTTAATTACTGCCACCTTAAAAGCCTGTGGTACATAGCCAACTAACAAAGATAGATTGATCATATTTAAGATCGAAGCATTAAATAATGGTAGGACTTCCTTGAGCAGTCTGGTAGGAATGGGGTCTAATAAACATGTTGATGGTTTGGATGAAGTAACTAATGAAAATAACTCAGACAGAACAATCGGAGAGAAAGAGTCTAACCAAATACCGGCATCACTGAAAGCAGCCAAAGATAACGATACGTCTTTGGGATGGTTATGAGTAATTTTTTCTCTAATAGTTAAAATTTTGTTAGCAAAGAAAGTCATGAAGTCATTACTAGTTAAAGTTAATGGAATACTCAGCTCAATAGAGCTCTGACTCTTTGTCAGCCTGGCTACAGTGCTGAAAAGAAACCTGGGGTTGTTCTTATTTTCTTCAATTAGTGATGAGTAGAAAGATGTCCTAGCTTTACGGAGGGCTTTTTTATAGAGCAACAGACTCTTTTTCCAGGCTAAGTGAAGATCTTCTAAATTAGTGAGACGCCATTTCCTCTCCAACTTACGGGTTATCTGCTTTAAGCTACGAGTTTGTGAGTTACACCACGGAGTCAGGCACTTCTGATTTAAAGCTCTCTTTTTTAGAGGAGCTACAGCATCCAAAGTTGTCTTCAATGAGGATATAAAACTATTGACGAGATACTCTATCTCACTTACAGAGTTTAGGTAGCTACTCTGCACTGTGTTGGTATATGGCATTAGAGAACATAAAGAAGGAATCATATCCTTAAACCTAGTTACAGCGCTTTCTGAAAGACTTCTAGTGTAATGAAACTTATTCCCCACTGCTGGGTAGTCCATCAGAGTAAATGTAAATGTTATTAAGAAATGATCAGACAGAAGGGAGTTTTCAGGGAATACTGTTAAGTCTTCTATTTCCATACCATAAGTCAGAACAAGATCTAAGATATGATTAAAGTGGTGGGTGGACTCATTTACTTTTTGAGCAAAGCCAATAGAGTCTAATAATAGATTAATAGATCACTTTCTTACAATGTGTTAAATGTATCCACATTTGCCTTTCTCCTATTTTTAAGGCTGTGGGTGTAGTGAGCAGTACTTGGAATGGACCTTCCCACTTGGGTGAGTGCCAGTGTTTCCTCTTGATGCTTCTTATCAGTACCCAGTCTCCAGGTACCACTTTAGGGTCGTCCTGTGGAGAGATGGGATCATCAATGTTTGAGGTCCTGTCCTTTTGCTTTTCCAGCATTTTCCTCATATAATCTGCCAAATTTGCTTCTTCTGGAACATCCCAGATTTGTCCATAATGTGGGAGTCGGTATCTTCTTCCGAACAGCGTTTCATATGGCGTCAGTCCTGTCATACTGGTAATGTTTATGTACATCTTCACCAAATCTATACAGTGTGTCCATGGTCTGCCTGTTTCGTCCATAGTTTTCTTTAATCTGTTCTTGACCGTACCATTCATTCTTTCCACTAATCCGGCACTTTGTGGATGATAAGCACAGTGATTCTTAAGGTTAATCTGTAGCGCTTCTCCTACATGTTGCACCATGGCGTTAACGAAGTGTGCTCCATTATCTGAATAGACGGTTTCTGGTATTCCAAATCGTGGAATGATATCCTTACACAACGCTTTTGCTACTGTAAGTGCATCTGCATGCTTGGTAGGGAACAATTCTACCCATTTCGAGAAGGCATCAATTATGACTAAACAAAATTCCTTTCCTTCATATTTATTTAACTGAATGTAATCCATGTGTATTACTTGGAAGGGATATTGTGGTGTTGGAAATTTGCCTCTCTGGGGCCTCAATTGGCCCTGTGAGTTGTGTTTTGCACACGTCATGCATGCTCTGCAATGCTGCTTTGCATACGCATCAAACCCATAAAGACAAAAAATAGGCTGTAACTGGGATACCATACCCCCTGATGAGACATGTGTTACGCCATGGCTCATAACTGCTGCCCATTTAAACATATTTTTTGGCAATATGGGTTTCTTTTGTGGTCATGTGTACAGATCATTTGTAAATGTAGCTCCTTTGTTTAACCACATTTGTTTTTCTTTCTCAGGTGCCTGCTGTTGCATCTCAGCAAGCAGTGTATGATCCAAACTCACATCTAAAGTGGTCTCTTGCATAACGAAAACAGAGGACACTGCAGCTGCTTTTGCAGTTCTGTCAGCGAAGTCATTTCCTTTTGAGACTAAATCTGAACCTTTGGTGTGAGCCGCACATTTGCATATAGCAATCTTATGTGGTAATTGAACAGCTTTCAGCAAGGCTGTCAAAAGGGTGGCGTGAGTCACAGGTTTTCCTGATGATGTTACCATACCACGCTCCTCCCATAGCTTTGCAAACACATGCACTGTGCTGAAAGCGTACTGACTGTCTGTATAAATAGTTACGGATTTATCTTTAAACAAATGACAGGCGGCTGTTAAGGCGACCAATTCTGCAGCCTGAGCTGAAAATGAAGAGGGTAGCGACGTAGAGTCCAATACTTCTGAATTTGTGACAACAGCATATCCAGATTGCGTCTGTCCACAAGCATTTTTAGTGGACGAGCCATCCACATACACAACTGCGCTGTGTGGGATGGGCGTATCCTGAAGATCTTGGCGAGCCTTCATGCAGACTGTTGCTACATCAAGGCAATTATGCGGCTCACCGTCCTCAGGCAAAGGTATCAATGTTGACGGATTTAATGTCGTGCACCGTTCCACTGTTAGATGTGGTTGTGACAACAGCAAAGACATACACGAAAGATGTCTAGCTGGAGACAAGAATGTCATGTTTGTTTGCAATAGAAGTGCTGAAACTGCATGTGGGACTTTCAATGTCAACTGATGGAACAGAACAACGTTACTACTTCTTTGAATAGCCATGGAGGCTGCAATCACAGCTCGCACACATGGCGGCAAGGCACTTGCCACTGCATCCAATCTAGATGAGTAGTATGCCACTGGTCTTAATTTGGTGCCATGTGATTGTAATAAGACACTTGTCATGAAATTGTTTCTACAATCCACTGTCTGAATGAATGGCTTACTATAATCCGGTAGTGCCAAAACTGTAGATGACACTAATGTTTGTTTTACTTTCACAAATGCTTCCTCAGCATCTTTGTTCCATTCCAACACGGTTGACATTGAAATATCCTTTTTATACATCAAATCTGAAAGTGGACTAGTCAACTCTGCATAGCAAGGAATCCACGCTCTGCAATAGTTTGTCAGTCCAAGAAATGACATCATCTGCGTTTTGGTTTGTGGTTTTGGAGCATTCAAAATTGCTTCTTTCCTATCAGACAGAATAGTGCGTCCTGTAGCTGATAACTCATGCCCCAAATACTTCACTTTGTCCCTACACAATTGCACTTTATTTTTGCTCACTTTATGGCCATTGCCAAATAGAAAACACAGCAGTGCTACTGTGTCAGTGATGCAGTTTTCACGTGTATCAGAAGCAATTAAGATGTCATCAACATACACTAGTAACTGGCTGTCTGCGGGTGGAACAAACTTAGCTAAGCAGGCTGACATGACTTGGGAATAAATGGTTGGACTTTCTGCATAACCCTGTGGCAATCTGGTAAATGTGTATCGTTGCCCTTCGAAAGTAAAGGCAAACCAAAACTGACTATCTGGATCTACCGGTACAGAGAAAAACGCATTACTGATGTCTATTACAGAAAAACAGCTGGAACGTGGTCTTAATGAATTCAACAAAGTGTGCGGATCTGGAACACACGGTGCTCTTTTAACCACAGCAGCATTCACTGCTTGGAGGTCTTGAATCATTCTCCATCCCACTGAGGGTGGAGCCTTTTTAACCGGAAATATCGGTGTGTTACATGGAGAGTCTGGACATGGAATTATTACTCCTGCTTTTGATAGATCACCAATAACTGGTCGTATTCCTTCAATTGCATCTGGCTTTAATGGGTACTGTCTTACACATGGTCTGTATTCTGTTTTTGGTCTTATGACTACAGGCCGTGCATTCTTAATTAGTCCTACATCTGAAGGACCTGTTGTCCACAATCCTGAGGGTACTGAAGAAAGAAGCTCATCCTCTTCAGGACTCAACTGAAACACTCAGGACTGCGAAGTGGACACATCAATATGTGTTCCTGCCGTCAGCACCAATGAGACATTAACTGGAACTTTATACAGTTTAGTTGATGGACTGAACTCTGTGCGTGGCCCAACTCTGCTCCAATCAGTGGCTGACAATGCTGTCATGATTGTCAGTCCCAAATCTTGCCACTCTGTCAAATATGGTTTACAGAGTGACACATGTAATGGCATGCCTGTGAATCTCAATTTCAAGATATCCTCAGTGGCACCTGTCACTGTTATGACAGCTGTTGAGTTGCCATCATGAATCAGATCTGTAATTTCCATCTTTACAGGTGAAATGCCATTCAATTTGTTTTCGTAGTCACCATCAGGACCTGGAGTGTCTTTGTGCCACATTGTGACATGCAGGTCAGGTGGTGACATCTTTTGTTCAGGTTGTTTCAGTAAGGCTGTAGTTTGCAGGATGATATTTTTACCCCATCCTGCAGCATCTTCTTCAGAAATGTCAAACGTATAATAATAATGGAATATGGCGTTCTCACTTTCTTCTCTGACCATAGTGACGTCCCCTACCCGTTTGACGACTAGTTTCCCTTGTTCTACAATTATGGACAATCCCAATGCTGTTAACCCATCTCGTCCCAGGAGATTTACGGGACACTGCGGCATATTCAGCAATGGCATTGTACACGTCATTCCAAATGGATCTTCCAGTGTTACTGGTTTGGTAATAGGGACGTCTGATGTCTGCCCATTTGCAGAAGGAACCCTAAAGGTTTCGTTACTTAATTTATGAACAAGCATGTTGTCATTACATGTAGTTCTGCACGCACCTGTGTCACAAAGAAACACCACTGGTAGTCCATCCAATAACAAAGTCACTTCTGGTTTTGGTACTGGATTTCCCAGTAGTGCACATAAATCCATATCACACTCAGGATCACTCACTGGTGTGGTATTGTGGATTATGGAATCTAGTCATTGTGGATACTGTGGTTGTGGAGGGTTGTTTCCTTGTGGGACGCCTCCCGTTGCTCCCTCTGCTGGTGGTGGTGGACACTGTCTTGCAATATGTCCTTCTCTGCCACAGTTCCAACATATCAGGGGACCACGTGGTGTCCCTCCTTGCCTATTCCGTTGTTGTGGTCGGAATGGCGGCTGACGTTGTTGTGGCTGTCCACTCTGTCTATTTTGCCATGGCTTTTGTGGTCGTTTCCACTGTTTCTGCTGCCTTAGATTGCCCTGTTGGTAATATACTTCATCATCTCCTTGTGCCGCATACACTCCTTTAACACTGTCTCCCTTTTTCTTTTGTTTCAAAACTTCTTCTGCATGGCAGCAGTGAGTGTGTGTTTCCTCCAATGTGCCTGTCGGCAGCCCAATCCAATGTTTCTGTATCCAAGCTTTTATATCTTTGTTAGAGTGTTGGATCAGAGCATTCTTTAATTGTTGGTCATAAACCGGTGTTCCTGGCAAAATGCCACTGTGGACCCTGAATACACTTTCAAACCTGCACCGAAACTCTGTCCATGGTTCACCTTCCTTCTGAGTCGTCCTGGTAATTTCAGTATAATTTATTTTTGGTCCTAAAACACTTTTTGCTCGTGTTATCATCGCTTCCACACGTGTTTGTAAGACTGGATCATTGTGCGATAATGGAATCCCGTCCAGGTCTACAGGATTCCACTCTCCTCTTACTTGACTCCATTTTGGGCCACACGCCTTCATCCATACTTGTTGAACTTCAGGTCCGTTCAGGTGATAAGAATTTCTGATATTTTCTATATCTTGCATAAACCCTTCGATATCTACGTGTGGTGATGGTATCATGTCAACAGCTGCTTTAATATCATCTGCATTCCATGTTCGATAAACGAGCATGGTTAGTCTGTGTCCTGGTGTTCCTGCACGTGGATTTGGTACCTCTATCATTGGATAGGTGCCCTCAGGGTCAAGAGCCCCATCTGATGGAGGTGCTGTGGTTGTTTTTGTCTGACTGCGTGTCTGTGGTTTCAACGGTTGTTCTTGCTTTACGTTTGGTTTTACTGCCATATCGTACTGAGGTGGTGAATCCTCTAATGGGGGATATAACTGTGACGTAGATGGTCCTGTCTTCTGCGTCTGGGGCAGCTGTGATACTTTCTGCTCTTCCTGCTGTATTATCACATCCTCCTCTGCCTTACCGACACCTTTCTTTTTCCTTGCCTTTTCCACCCTCCTCTTTTCTGCTCCTTTCTGTCTGCTCTGCGCCTCCTCTTCCCAAAATGCCACTAAGTCTGCTCCTACTTCCTGCTTCTTTTTCTTATCCCCTTTATGTTCTTTTTCCAGCTTCTCCTTCAACTTCTGAATACTGGTCAAGTTTAGTCGTCCGTCAGTCATGTTTATTAATCCAGGTCTCCAATTTTTTTGTTGTTTTTGGATTTTTTGCTTCCATAAATTTCCAATCGTCAGTTGATAGATTTTCTTTCTTTTTAGACGTCTTTCCCCCCATTTTTATTATTCTTCGTTATAATTTGGACTTCAGACGGGGGCACACCTAGGGTGTTCTAAATCTGAAGTTTTCACTTTCTTTGGACGTGACAATTAATATTCCGTCGTGTGGTTGATTCCTTTCACCTCCCCGTAGGAAGCGGAATCACTTGCCTCTGCTTCCACACACGGTTGTCACTCCCTTGTCCAAAGTATTACACTTTCACACTTTTATTCTTTAACCGGTATTTCCTTTACGTATTAAAACAGAGGAGTCCGTACCCTCCTTCGGAATTTAACTACGTGCGTTCCTCGCTACCGTAGAGGAGTCCGCCCTCCTCGCGGAGTTTAACTGTGTTTCATTAACAGACGATTCCACGCCATCGCTTACGGAGTTTAACTGTTTTATGTGATCTGATCACCACTCATTCAGTACTTTTACAAAGAAATTCTACTCACTGACTCGACTTCCTGCCTGTCTTCTTCGGGGAAATCTCGTCAGCCAGACGATGCCAACGGCGGTCGACAATTGCAGACACGATCAATCGATCGGACCTTGGCCAAGGATTTACGCCTGAACTTGACGACCTCCGCCGGACACCTCCGGTGTTGTTGAGATCCCGGACGAGCCCCCAGTCAATGTTGGGTATTTTCTTCTCCAAACATTCTTAAAACCTTTAACAAGACAAACAGAGTCAAGAACACCAGTGAGACAGAATATCAATGAAGCTCGCGAGGAGTGCAGACAGTCCGTACACGTAGTACCACTGGGAGCACTGTGGACTGCTGCACGCTCACTCTTTTTATTAGGAGAAGCCCTACCCACATTGTGAAACTTGTCCTAAGGGTGGGGGGAACATCGCATGACAAGTTTCTTCCCGTAAAACAAAACATCTCATGACACGTATGCCAATAAGTGCGGCTACGTGGAGAAACAGTTTCTTTTCCTTTTGTTTGTTTGTTAGTCTGCCGTTGGCGGTCAGCATGTCCTGTTCTCTGCTGTTGACCCAGCCGTTTGTTGACCTTGTCGGCGGCACATCACTTATCAACTGTTCTGCACAGCATAAGATCATAAAGTCACATCAGCCAAAATAACAGTGTTACAGATACCACACAGCAGGCCTGTACAAATAACAAAAGAAAGAGTAAGGTACAAATGTTTAACAGTGATAACTTATATACACTATACAAAATCTTTAACACACTTGGATGTGCCTTACAGTTTCTGAAACAATTTTGATAAAGCAAAGCGAAAGTCTCTCTGCCATTTCCTTGACAATAAAAATCCGACGAGGGGGGTGGACCAGTGCTCACTCAAAGCCTGCCCACAGGTGAATGACGCAACCGACAGGCGTGAAAAAACTCACGCATGCGCACGAGGGTTCAAGCTTGTCTGACGTAATCGCACGTGATTCAAATCCATCTAGTTTTTTAAAAAAATAAAAAGGTCGGTTTCTTTTCTAATAGACCTCGTATTTCAGTAGATCAAGCAGGTAGCGTGTTACTGAATCACTGTCATCCTACATACAGACAGTGTCTCTGCTTCCTCTCTGTCTTTTCTGTCATCTTCTCTGTTTAAAGGAAAAGAAAACCCACTGATAAAATACAGCTGGGAAGATGGACTGTGCTATAAACTAATGATTGATGCGTATCAATGAAAATATGGCGATCTTACAACCAAAATATCCGAAAGTTGGCATTTAAACAGAATTCATCCATCACTGACGATTTCCTAAATGTCGCCACTGACGCAATTTTAACCAATCAGAAAAAAAAAATGCTTGCGGAACTGCTATGACGTAGCATGCGCACAGAAAGCTACACATGGCGAACACACACTGATGTAAAAGTCCTCTCTCTCTCTCTCTCTCTCTCTCTCCCCTCTCTCACTCCCTCTGTCTCTTTTTCTTCCTGTCTCTCTCTCTCTCTCTCTCTCTCTCTCTCTCTCTCTCTCTCTCTCTCTCTCTCTCTCTCTCTCTCTCCCTCACTCACTGTTTTCCTGCTGAGCAAACATGAAGCTTTTCAACTGTAAAATAAGCTAAATTTCTAAATGTATCATCAGCAGCACTCACGGGAGTAACTCTGGGTAAACACTGAAGGATTTTGTTGGTTTTTCCCCATTCAGCAGAGAGAAAGTGAATCTCTGTTCGGCTGTCCTCCTCAGCTGTGCTCTGAGCTGCTGTTAAAACATTTACAGCCTCGGGACATTAAAACAGCTGATTTTTCAGTAACAATTCAGTTCATTTTTTGGAAAATTCATGCTCAGCGGCACAGACCATTTGAACCCAAGAGCTGGATGGAAATTTGCCGTAACCGGTGGCTGCGGTGTGCGGAAGAAACAGCTCACCTTCAGCGGTAAACAGAGCAGAGAGCAAGCAGCACAAGAGCAGTTTCTCTCCAGTATCACAAAATCCCACAGGTTGGATCAGGAAATTCTGATCCGTGAATTATGTTGGTATCAGAACCTGATACCAATCCGGGATGTTGAATGTGGCTTATGTGCTTTGCCCCTTCTATACTGAAGAGTGACACTGGCAGAGTTGTGAACCTCTATGCCCATGTGACATCACACATCGCTCTTATAGCAGGCAGCGTGTCAGCCTGCTGGTGGCTTTAGACCAGCCGTACAAAAACACTCTTAACTTTAACAGAAATGATCACACATGCCTACAACTTTTCATATGGGCTCTCAATATCATAATCTGCCAACCGAATCATAAATTATGTTAATTTTTCTTTTCCTTTAAGACAGTCCTTCTTCTTAAAAGTCATCTTCCGTCCTCTTACCAATTTGGCTCCTGAGGAGCTCTCTTAAGGCCTAAGGTGCTTTGAGGACAATTTTCATCTTACCAAGGGAAAATTCTAAGAAATGTCTAAGGAATTCTAAGATTTTTCTTAGAATAATGTCACTAGGAGCTGTTTTTAGCATTAAGGCTGCTTCATGGATACTGGCTCAGGTGTTCTCAAGCATTAAGAACAGTTTGGCTTTTACGACTGCTAGTTCCTGAGATTCCTGGTGAATCTTTGGTCCTTTAAACTGCTGTGATGACATGGCTTCATGTTGTTTGCTTACCTGTCTGTAGGTCTCATATGAAGGATCTCCAGGCGTGGGAGGATTAGCCATCAGCTCCAGAACAAGCTGTGGTAAGACAGGAGGAGAACTAAGACCTTGCGGAACTTTCAAATACATCTTCACTGCTGGGTCCATGTTGATGGCTTCCAAGTAGCCTCCTCTCAGACCACACCTGCGGCCAGAGTGAGCACATGATAACATGACAAATAATGATCTTAGCCCTCAAACATGACAAAGAAACTGTAGTCCTGGTCAGGATGACGGCACCCGAATTTAAGCAGAACATTCATCTGTCCACAGCTACTGAACAACAGTAAAGAATATCCTAATATAGTGAAACAAAAGCACATATACATCACAGCAGTTAGCAGCACTGAAGCCCACCAAGAAGGTTCTGGTTTGAAGCCCACCAATTATCCTTAAACTTTGTCAGATCCCTCTTTTTCACGTACACGGCACACACTCACCCTCCGATGAGTGCGTTTGTGTACAAAACCAGCTCTCCGTCTCTGGGGTCCGACCTTCGTGTCTCCACGGGTATTACCCGGCAGGGCTGCACAAAGGCTGTTCAAGCTGGTGGCGAGGAGATTCGTCTAGCCGCTCACTGCCTCCATCCGGACGTCCACCCCGCTGAAGCTGATCTCGCACCCCGGTCGAATAGCCTTCTCTGGAACCAAGATACGAACCGGCCACGCCCGTTAATGGCAGCTCTCCTCTTATGGATCAGGGCTCTTGGAATGTTGCTAGATTTTGAATTTAGTGACTCGTACAGCGAGTCCCCGGGATGTGTTATTTTCATTAAAAACCAGACTAACCTTTTAGAGCACTTTTGATGTTGTACACCCAATAAACTTTAACTTTTACACCTTAAGAAGCATCAATAAATCCAATGTCCGAGCTGTAACACTTTAATTGCATGCTTGGAAATTTATTGCAGGTTTTGCAAGTGCCAATAACATAATCAAAATAGGTTATATGATGATAATTTCGCAACAGTAATTCAAGTATAATTAGAATAATGATTGGCAGAGATTTTTGTTTCTAATTCAATAATTCTGACTGATCTTACTTCGACTGGGACTGGATTGACTTCTTAACAATTTTTTC
Organism: Thalassophryne amazonica; assembly: GCF_902500255.1. Lineage (NCBI taxonomy): Eukaryota > Metazoa > Chordata > Actinopteri > Batrachoidiformes > Batrachoididae > Thalassophryne > Thalassophryne amazonica. Next base: position 4,774,420 of record NC_047112.1, on the reverse strand, counting down.
TAGGAGTGAGGGAAGGAGGTTTTTGAGGTTAAGTCCCCAGCTCGATGAACTTGATTTCATCTTCATCAGCTATTAATCGTTAGCTGACCACGATCCTTGTGTGATGTTATAATCCTTCAGGAAGTTAATCCACATAAGAGTTTATTCCTTCTTCAATCAACCAAAAGTTGATCTAATCAATTCTGGTATGCTGTGATGTTCCTTGAGAGAGAAAACATTGAACATTCCCCACTCAGACTTAAGGCCAGTGGTTACTCTTCCATTGCTCTGCTACTCCGTGACTGGACGGCCTGAGTGGGAGTTGAAAACTCTCTCAAATGATCTCTTATGGCTCCAATCCTCTCACTCCACGATTCCAATTGCTGCTCACAAGATGGTCAAGTCTTGTGATTTCCTCGTAGCAGGGGAGAAGTGGCAACAGCACCTCTCCCTGGAAGAATAACCCCGTTTCCTGGTGTTTCACAGTTTATATATGTGCTTGACTCTTGTTGTCTTCAGATGATCTTACTTGTCATGTTAGAATCATTCTTAGACATATTCCATCATCTTCACCACCGAGTTCATTCCGTGGGCCTCCCCATTTGTAATGGAAAAGTCTGGTATGATCTCACTTACTCCAGGAAAGTACCAAAAACTGTGCAGTAATCCAACAGCATGTATATTAATTCCATGGCACGTATTATATTCCAAGATGAAAACAAGCTGAAAGCAAGCTTAAAGTCACCTTTCTCGACACCCCCTCCATGACTTGAAGCTCTGCCGATCTCTCTATACCTCCATAAAAACATCCTCGTCGTCGTCGACAGGATGAAGGGTGAGCACTTCTTTTTCATCCACCATTGGAGACAGAACAGGAGGAGCTGGAGTTGCACAACACTCATCCAGCACCACGTACTCCTCTTCGTCCACCTGTAGATTGCTGTCCCCGTCAGAAGGCTGCTCGTTCCGTAGTGGTGATTTTGATGGTAATCCCATTGGAGACGGAATTGCCTCATATTCCTGAGATGATAACCCGTCAGGGAACAATGGTGCACATGGTGAAGTGGGGGTGACAGGTGTATAACACGATGCAACTGGTGTAGATGGCCGTGGTGATGTATCCTTCGTTGGAGGTGAAGCTTCAACGAGAATCTCCTCAGGCTCGGGCTGTTGAATGTGTTCGTCCAGGAACACCTGCGTGAGGGCCTCCAAACACCAGTTCATATCCTCGGTTTGCACTCCAACCTCCGCAGTGCACTGTGGAGATGAACGTGGAGCTGGTGGTAATGAAGGACCAATGGCCACGATCCGACCATCGGCAAGATGCGCTGTGGAGAATCTTATTCCCGTAGGATACATCCACATTTTGGTAAACACGGGGCAATACATATATCCTTCTGGAGACACTATTGTGTCAGATCGTATTTGATCAACCAAAAGTGAATGCCAAATCACGGTTGCCTCAACCTCAATTTTTAGGTATGCTGCTGTTGGTACCTGGGGCAGAAAAGATGTATCCTTCCGTCCCACTATTCCCCGTGCCACTTGTACAGGGAAGTTGTTGCCATAACACGTCGGGCACCACAGAGTCGGTGTTATCTCCCAGAAGTAGAGCACTTGTTCCAGGGTGGCTTGACAATGAATACATCTTATATCCCCCTATAGTGCAAGAGGAAACATTAGTCTTTTAATTATTATATTGCAAGCAAGCAAAAGTGTTCGTTGGGATTATTCGGATGCACGCCAGAGACTCCTCATGATCACCGTAGGAGAGTGGGACTGTGATGACGTTACCATTCCCGCTGTAGCTGAAGGAGCCGTACGCGGGAAGCAAGTGTCGCGGCTCGTCTTTAGTCTTCTCAGGATGTCGTCTTTTAGATAACACAAACTAATTGCAAGTGATATGCTAGAAAATGACACAACACTTTAGAATAATTCAGCCTTAAGCAAGATAAAATGCACAGAGTTTTTAAGTTTATTTAAGCCTTTGACACAAAGCTTAGACAAACTGAGTCCTCTAGAGAGACTGAATATGACAACCGCGCTCGTCTATTTATTGGAGACCCACGGGCATCGCTCCTCCTTCGACTTTTTTATTTATTTCATTCCCAAGACATGGTTTTCTATTGGAAGCGTCCTCTAGTGAACCCTAAGCAGGTGTTAGGCCATTATTTCAATGTGACAAACGCTCCCATTAAAACATGAAGGATTTACAACTGATTTTTTTAAAAGACCTTCAGCCACAGGTGCAGCTGGCCTGAGGCCCCCTCCGCACGTGGCCTCAGCCACACGTGCAGCTGGCCTGAGGCCCCTGCACGTGGCCTGCGGGAAAGCACCTAAAAGGCCTTGGAAAGCCCCTGACAGACTAAATGACTAATAGAGCCCTTTTTTTTGGGTTGAACACCTGCTAGTTCAACCAGAGGACATACAGTTCGGATCAGGACACTTGATAGTTCATCACAGTTCAAATATGGACCTAAAAATTCTTCTACAGTCCCTCCTCTGGGACTCGAAAGAGTCCCATTACTTCAACTATACTCTTGGGTTGTTTACTGACAAGACATCTTCATTTGTGCATTGCAATAATAAAAAAGAAAAACACATCACTCGACTTACTGATAACTCTGGTGCGGATATGAATATCAGTTATACTTCACACGGTAAATATATTGCAGTGCAGGTGAACCTACATACTAAGGCACAAGGTGAGCAATTAGCTGGATTATATCAACGCAAGGTGATATTCAAACATTGAGTTTTGGTGTACTTCAAGGCACTTAAAATGGCCACATAAAACAAGTTACATCAACCTCTTAATCATGGCAAAGTAAAGGCTTCACATTGACATCAGTGCAACCAATCATCTTCTGGCATCTATTGACTCACTCAACCAGAGGCTCCAACCCATTATACTTGGTTCTACATATTATTTTGTTAAAGCGTCACACATTTATTATTTAAATGCATCAAATAACCCCTACGTTACCACTATTTAGTCAACCAATCAAGAAACTATTCTAAGGTTAGCGCAGCTATGTCTAGTTAAATGATAAACACAATAAATGGTTTCCCTTCATGTCCGTCCTTAAGTCATTTGCCTTAGTCAATCATATAATGGTTTTCATTATAGGCCATTTCTCAACATTCTCCACTTTGTTTTTCTTCTTTTTCAGCTTGTTTTCTAATGCCCTTTTTGGCCAGACGCCAAATTTAGGCGATGCATGTCTCTTGAGGCATGCTATAATTTAAGAAAAAGGGGTCCCTATGGTGCATCTTTACTACTAAATCTACAAACACGCCGTGTAAGGGTCCCCTTTTTATAACTTTGCAATGTGATATCTATGTGTATGCATTTAGCTTTATCTGTGTTACGCAGATGATGGTAAGGACAGACATTTACCCAACCTTTGTTACTAACATATATCCTTCTTTGTTTTTATTTACACTCAGATTTCTGAAACCAGTCCGCAATTCAAACTCAAGAACCAAGATCATAGTCCGTGTTCAGTGCCATTACGTCAGTCCGCGCTCCTCAGCATTTACTCAGCATCTGAAGTTTTGGGAGAAGTTGGGGAACATGGGGAGGTTGGCCTTTCAGGGGTAGTGGGGGAAGGATCAGGAATTCTGGCTTTCAGACAGTCGTGCAGTTCTCTGATGGATCTTTCCAGCTCCTTGTGCTGCTTGGCCAGGTTGTACAGGGCCCCCAGAGAATTCTTGCCCACATTCAGGGTGGTGGTGGCCAGTCCTAGCTGCTCCCTTTCCATATGCTCCATCATGCTGGCTAGCATGTCCATACTAGACTGAAGACCACACAGTTGAGTATGGAGGCCCTCCTGAGCACAAGAGATGTTGGCATTGTCACGGTGTATCCTGAACAGGTATGCAGCTGTCTGACTTAGTTGTGGCATGATTTCCTCAAATAGCTCATGGGGAATGTGATTTGTGAGGGGCAGGAGCTGCTCCAAGGTTTTTGGAACAGACTCTTGTGGAAGACAAAGCTCTCGAACCAAGATTGCCATGTCCAGTGGGGTGACTATGACCAGATTAAGGTTGTGCAGTCCAGGGGACAGGAAGTACAAGGGGGAAGGCATTTCATGTGTGGGGGGAGTATTGTTGATGTCGCACAGGCAAGTGGTTGGGACACTCTGGGCATTTAGTAGCCTGTACAAAGCTCCCCTCTGTCCTGGTGGGTGAGTTCACTAAGGTCCACCCCTGCTGATCCTCCTCCAGAGGTACTGGGCTGATCAGAATATCTCTCCTGCCTTGGGGGTGGAAAGCTGGGGACAGGTCCTAGCAGTCAATTGGGTCTAGGATGCACTCGGGCGGTTGCTGCATATGGCCGACCTTGGCTGCCTCCCCTGGAGGGTATCGTTGCCACTGGCACATGTGACTGTCTCCATGGCATCTGCGGAAGGGGTGTGTTCCTGAGTCCAAAGGGTCCTTCAGGTGATGGTGGAGTCCTCGGGCCGACTCTTGCTGCAGGCAGATTCTGTGAAGCCGTCATCGCCAGGTGCTGGAACGATGAAGATCCTTCTGTTGCCAACTGGTTTAGCTGCTGGATGGAAGGCGGCTGTGGCGACCAATCATGTCTCGACCATCCCTCCTGTATATCCTCTTCTCCAAACAGTTCTGAGAGTCCAATCAGACTTGATAGAGGCAGATCAGGCATAGGTCCCTGATCAGGGGAGTCTGGTCTCTCAGCCATACTCCTGTGTCCTAGTAATATACATATACGTTCATTATTACAGCTCCATGTCATTCTTTCAGATATTGTCTATCCTATCCCTCATTTTTGTGGGTGCATGTGTGTGAATGTAAATGTGCGTGCATGTCTTCTTCCTCGTCTACAATATCACCAAGCACGGTCCATCCCAGTCCTCCCTATCTGGGGTGTACGCCACAATATTAGGGAGCTGGGGGCTGTCGGGGAGGATAATTGGTATTTCATCCATTTCCATATATTCTGGTTCTCTGTCTGTTTCGTTTGTGCTTTCTTCTAGGGCTCGGATGGCTAACAGTGGGAGCTGTCCTACTGTGGATGAAATCAATTTATTGACCAGAAATTTTATCAAGGGAATACCACAACATATTACCAGCAAGACCGCCACCCCTGTTAGTGCCAAGATTACACCTATCTGGTATAACCAGTCTTTCCATGATATCCACCCTCTCCTTAGAGTCCCAAACAGTGAAAATAGTGGGCCAATATTCATTCCATTCCCTACAATGTATCCAGAATCGTCAGTTTCATTTCTCCCTCCTATGGAGTTACTTAACAGTTCCTGTTGCATCTCTTCAAGTGTGATTAAGAGCTCTGTCAAATTTCCGTCTTCCCCTGTACGCATGGGAATAGCTGTGCAACATTCGGTGGCTTTGATCATAATACAAACTCCTTGTTCATCAGCCATCATCATCTCGATAGCTAATCTATTTTGCATTGTCATTAGCGAGGTGGCGTGCAGTTGTTCGGTTAAGGCTCCTACTGCTGCCAATGTCCAGTTCAGGTATCTTTGCTGATTATACCACAAGTAATTAATCCACTGCACCTCCTGGAACCTAGAACGGATTTTTGGAGTAACCCCGAACAGAGCCAATGCCCATCCCCATTTATCCGCATCTTCATCTGCTTTAACTCTGCTACTGTCTATGGCTTCTAACTGTCGGGGTATCCCTTCTGGTATCCCGTTTCTTACTGTGATGTTGTAGTCTGTTTTAAACGTCATTATTCCTCTTTTCTTATGAAGTTTCTGTGGCATGGGTTGTATTGAATTTGGCATTTCAATTACTGTTATTGCTCCTGTGAGCATCACAGGAGCACAAAGGCCTTTCCAATTCGGGGACAGCGATGACAGGAGTTTCCTTTTTTTGTCCGCATATCCAAAAGATGTCAGCTAAGGGTACCGTTCCCTTAGCTAAATTTGGAGTAGATACCCATGAAGCATGGGTGAGATTCAGTCCAATTACAGACCCCCCTGTGGCCGGTACTATTTGTTCACACTGTATGCCTGCTGCTGGCAGGGTGTGACAGACGGTAATGTTCCATGCTGTTTTGGCCGGTTTGTATTCTTGCTGCTTTTGCATACACTGTATGTGGTGTTTTGGCTGGGTCGTCCCTACCTGCCAATCGCTTATGTATTGTGCTACTAAGCCTTTAGCTATACAGAATGGGTGTATCATCCCTTTCTCTATTTTAATCATAGGTGGAACGGTTCCTTCTGTACTTAGGGGCACTGGACAAAGTTTACTGTCGGCAGCATATTTTTCATCACCTACTGCCATTTTCATAACACATTGTGTATAGCATTCTGCTTGGTCTGAGTTATGTTGGGGACTCCTATAACAGTTGTTGATATCAGGTAGGGGTTTAGCCTGAGGTATCACACCTTTCCGGTGACAGGCTATGCAAGGCTTTTCACTGATCTGCCTAGCCGAAAATTTCAACCATTGGTAAAATAAATTGGTCTTCAACCCTTGTGTGCGGGCTAGGTCTGTACTGGGATCCCATCTCCCTAAGTGACTGCTTGTTTCTAGGCTTCTAATTGTCCTCTTTTTCCTTGGTTTGATTTTTACCCATTTTGTGGCTTCATGTACTGTAACAGTTACGTCTTGCTTGGTTTCCCTGCATCCTCTTTTATCACAAATTACCTCTATGTTGAGTGTTCCCTCCTCTTCACATTTGATGCTAATGGCTTCGCCTAATATGTAATCCCCCAGCTTTCCCTGTATTCCTATGTTCTTGTAGACTTTTGATTTAATGTATACCAAATTATATGTTTTTTCTGTGTTTAGAATGCCTTGTTTAGCTGCTATTGCGGCCATGGCCACGGCACAGTCCGTTGTATGTTTTGGATGTCTATTTTCTCCCATACTGACCACCAGTAGTATTGTCAATCCCTTGAATAATTCCTTAATCATTGCTCTGATGACTGTTGAGATGTGCTACTAGATGTGCTACTAAGTGAGCCGTCACTAGATGAGCTGTCACTAGGGATGTGTGGTGTATCTGTGCTTTGTCTGGGTTGTACTTCCTGCGGTTCTTCTGTCGGTAAATCTACTGAGTTGCTGTCCGAGTCTGATGTCTCCTGTGGCCTGTCTATCTGTCGGTCTGTATTTCTGTCTGTCTGTTGGCCTGCGTCTCCAGTTGTCTCTGAGTCTGCATCTGAGTCTGTCGCTGCTCTATCTGGCAGGGATCCACTACTCTCTGAAGCTGTGTGTCGTCTTTGTTCAATCAGTCTCTGTGAGCGCCTTGGCCAGTGTTCGCCTGGCTGCAGGGAGGCGTGGCCTTCCCTCGGTGCTTCTTCTGGCTGCAGGGAGGCGTGGCCATCCCTCGGTGCTGCTGTAGGGTCTCTGGCTTCTCCTGCTTCCCCCCTTGGCCCGGCGGCTCTGCCAAGACGAGCTTGCCGAGGCCGCAGGGGCGCTGGGCCACCAACCCTACAGCAGTGGTTTAAATGAAACCAAGTGTCCTTACTGTCTACTTTGACTGCTGTACGTGAGGCAAGAATAACTTTAAAAGGACCTTCTCGGCGGGGCCTGTCCCACTTCTTTTTGAACACCTTGACGTAAACCAGATCACCAGGCTGGATGCTCTGATTTTCAAGTGGAATCTCTGCTTCTCTGTCTTCTGTAGCACCTTTGACCTGCAAAAAGATAGTTTTGTGTATTTGGGTTAACTGTCTCAGATAATTATGCCATTCGTCTTGTAGCTGCTCCAGCGATGGTCCTTCGTAGGGTCCTCTCAGGTATGGAATAGGCATCGGCCGACCTGTAAGAGCTTCAAATGGTGTCAAATGGGTTAGTCGGTTAGTTTGTGAGCGCATTGACAATAAAGCAAGCGGCAACGCATCCAGCCAGGTTAGTTTGCCATTACTGTCTGCTATGATTTTTGCTAGTTTGTTCTTTAAAATGCCATTAGCCCGTTCCACCGCCCCATTTGATTGGGGGTGATAAACACACCCAAACTTCTGTTTGATACCCAATTGTTTGAATGTTTCTTGTGTAACCTTGGCTACAAAAGCCCTACCGTTGTCAGATGAGATAGTATCTGGAATGCCAAATCTTGGAAAGACGTCTCGGCACAAGAATTTGGCTACCGTTTTATGGTCTTGATTTGCAGAGGCTACTGCCTCAATCCATCGGCTGAATCTGCATATCACTACCAAAACATATCTCATTCGTTTAACTCGATTTTCAGCTCCCATGTCTATGAAATCCATCATAAGATGTCTGAATGGCCCATCAGGGACCGGAATGTGGGCTAAAGGGGCTGTGAATGATTTCCGGACATTGTACTGTGCACATACCTCACACTCATTCAACAAACGGTCCACTGTAGCTGCCATATATGGTGACCACCAGACAGCTTTTAGTTTGTTCATAATTTGGACTCGCGAACAATGATCGGGTCCGTGGGCCCAAATGATTGCATGTCGTAATAAATTGGTGGGTAACACAAAATGTCCATGACTACTGCGCCACAGCTTGTCCGCTGGCCCCTGACTACGTGTCTCAATAGCGCCTCGTTTAACCCACATTCGTTTTTCTTCTCCACTGGCCCTACTTTGAGCCACTATCAGTGCGTCAAGTGAAACCAGTGGGGCACAATCTTGGATGGTTAGCAGGGGAAACATATTTTCTCCTTGTGCTCCTTTGCGCGCTGCGTCATCTGCTAGGTTGTTACCTTGAGCTATGATGTTATTATTCTTTTGATGACCTGCACATTTAATGATGGCTACCTCAGACGGTAATTGGAGAGCTTGTAACAGTTGGGAAATCGCTTCTCCATGAGTGACAGGGGTGCCATCTGCTCTCAGGAATCCCCTTTGTTTCCAAATGTTTGCATGTACATGACATACGCCATAAGCGTAGGCTGAGTCTGTGTAGATATTAACACGTTGATCTTTAGCTATCTGGCAAGCCATAGTTAAGGCTTTGATCTCTGCCAGTTGGGCTGAACAAGGCTGATCAATTCCTTGGGACTCCAGTAATTCAAAGGTCTCGCCATCCGTGTTTAGTTTAACTATCCCCATACCCGCATGCAATCCCGCGGCATCCCGAAAGCATGAGCCATCCACGAACAGGGTTAGATCTGCATCTATGGCGTGATTATACAAATGTTCTCTGGCTCTCAAAAATTTCTCTGTCTCTGCCACACAGTTATGTGGAGTACCATCTAACGGTGTGGTCAATTTGGTGGCGGGATTCACCGTGTGACAACGTTGTATTGTTATTTCTGGAGCGGACAACACAACTTCATATCCAGTGCGTCTAGCTTGTGTTAAGACAAAACGTTGACTGGTTAGCAGGGCATGTAACTGATGCGACGTGTACAACGTTACTGCATGTCCCATGATTATGGATGATGCTTTTTGAAATGCAAAGGCAGCTGCTGCTAGACCCTGATAGCATGGTGGCAATCCTGTTTCAATGTTGTCAAGCTTTGTACTATAATAGGCCAATGGTTGTTTTCCTTCATTTGTTTCCTGCATTAGTACAGCACAAGCATAACCAGCTTTTTCAGTAACATACAAATGGAAAGGTTTCCCATAATCTGGGTTACCTAACGCGGGAGCAGATTGCATGTCTGTTTTTAGGGCCTCAAAAGCTCCCGTTGCCTCATCTGTCCAGACGAGGAGAGCTGCATTGCTTGTTTGCCCCACTGCTCTAATCATGGCACGCAAAGGTGCAGTTTTTATAGCATAATCACAAATCCACGGCCGACTGTACCCTGCCATCCCAAGGAATGAAAGCATCTGTCCCACTGTTTGGGGTTTGGGAGCCTTGACTATAGCCTCCACTTGGCTTGGGGCTATACATCGCGTGGTCCCACACAACTGTCTTCCCAAGTATTCTACTTGTTGTTTGCAGAACTGCAATTTGTCCTTACTTACTTTATGACCTCCATCTGCCAATGCATGCAATACAATTAATGAATCTTTTTCACACTGTTCTTGAGTCTCTGATGCAATAAGGAGATCATCCATATATTGCACCAATGTACTGGGTATGTCAAGGTGTTGTAAATCTTCAGCCAGGACTTTGTTAAAGATGGCTGGGGACAGGTTCAGTCCCTGAGGTAGCCGTGTATACGTTAGCTGTTGTTCCAGAAATGTGAATGCAAACAAATGTTGTGAGTCTGGGTGCACAGGCACACTGAAATAGGCTGAACACAGATCGATTACTGTGTACCATTTTGCTCCAGCAGGGATGCTTGATAGTATAGTATGCGGATCAGGTACTATAGGTGCATCCATTTCTATTATTGCATTGATAGGACGCAAATCATGTACCAGCCGATACTCTTTGGTATTGTTTTTAGGGATAGGATAGATAGGAGTATTGCATGGGCTTGCAGTTTTTATTAGAACTCCAGCTGCCATTAGTCCCTTAATTACTGGTTTTATGCCTTCAATAGCCTGAGGTTTTAATGGATACTGCCTTTGGTGAGGCAGTTTTGCTCCCGGTTTTACTTTTATTTTTACTGGTAAGGCTGTTTTTACTAGTCCTACATCCGTTTTGCTTTTGGACCACACCACTGGTGGTATTTGCTCTAACAATTTCTCTTGTTGGGCCGATAACACCATCTGTCCCTCTGGTCTAGGATTGAGCTCCACTTTTTGAGCTATAGCCTCATCATTTACTTTTAAATTAATTCGTACAAACTGCTGGTCTTTTGACAGATGTACTTGTGGACTTTCCATGTTTTGCCATTCTTCAACTTCTGAGGCTGTCTTTACCATTGGACCTAGGTCATGGGATTCATACTTTTCTGAGACTAAAAGGGTCACATGAGGCATGGCATTCGGCACTTGATACCATTGTTGTTCAGCTGAAGTTAGCTTGACAGAAGCTGCGGCCCCTTGGGGGCCTAAATAAATTTCTGTGGTGGTTATGTGAAACAGCCGTTGATTCATCAATGCATCCCAGCAGCATGCATAGTCAGTTTGTTCTTGTTTGGCATCGAACATCAGGGTGACATGTAAAGGTAAACTAGGTGTACATACTGCTTCATAGTGTTGTTCTGCCCAGGGCTTCCATTTTTCCCATTCCAGTTGAAGATTTGAATTTTCTGGTTGTAACTTCAGCCAGTATACCATGGGTTGCACAGGTCGGACCTTGTTTTCCATGTCCATAAGCACCATAATGTTGACGAGTGCTTCGTCAGGAAAGTGTATTTGCAGTCCTTGATGGGTACACACTATCTGGGTTTGTAGCTTACATAAAATGTCTCTTCCCAGCAAATTCACAGGTGTATTTTGTGAGTATAACAGGGGTGCTTCAATTGTTTTTCCTGCAATCGTTACAGGAAGTGGGCGTGTAAAAGGTAATATTTGAGTCTTCCCAGAGAAGCCGATGGTCTTAATTACAGACCTAGAGAGGGGGAGATGAGCGCCCATTTTCCCTATGCAAGAGTATGTTGCGCCTGTATCCACCATGAAAGGGAAATCTCTGTTTTGTATATTAACAGTGACGGTTGGCTCTTCCTTAGGTATCATCGAAATAGCCAATGCCACCGTTTCCCCCTCTGTCTTCTCTAGGCCTCCCTATTGCCAATAGGCAGAGGGTCCAACCCAAGGTCGGGCCGGACAATTTCTCATTCGATGTCCAGGTTGTCCACAGCTCCAACACTCATTAGAGGGTTGATCCCCTATTGGGGGTGTTGGTCCCATAGGCGGTCCCGCTTGACTGTTCCTGGGAGCTGAGTTTTGGAATCTGCTTCCAAATGAAGGTTGGCGAGATCCTCTTCGCCACCCTCCTCTTTGACCTTGAAAGTTCCGTGACTCTCCTCTCCACCCATGACTGTAGGTGGGTCCATTTCCGGGTGTGCCAGTGCTATGGTAGTGATAGTGATGCTCCACTGGTGCCGAGACTTCTCCTGTAGGAGTGCTCCCTGCTGCTCCTTGGGGGCTCTGTGCGGCTGTTACCACAGGTGCCTGTATGGTGGCAGCAGTGTTTGCCGTAGGGCCTGTGCTTGCCGACTCAGAAGGAACAGGGGTCATCATTGGTGCCTGGGTCTTTGTTTTTTCTTTCTTGACTTTGGTTAGCTCTCCCAACTGCATCTGCACCAATTTTTTCATCAGCATCTGCATCTTCTTCTTTTTGTTTTTCTTTCCTGTAGATTTCAAGATGGTGACAAATATGCTCAGAGTATAAAGCCCAATTCATTTTCGATAGTCCCACGACTCCATCTAGGGCTTTCTGAACCTCATCTGGTAGAGCCTTTTTTACAGTTATTTTAAACAGGATTTCAGTTGCTGGAGAATGGTTCCATGCATTTCCTGTTTCCTCCGCCCATCTTTTCTGGAATCGGTGCAGGAACTTCTTTGGGCACTGTTCAGGTGTCCACTCCTCATCATCCAATTTAGAGGGATCCAAGACCTCAGGGTACTTTCTTCTCAGTCCTTCCCACATGGAGTTTCTATAGCGATTAAAGGGGACTTCATCATGTTGATTTGTGCCCATCATCTGTGTTAGTCCAACCTTTCCTGCTAATTCTTCAGTGTCATGTTTTCCCATGACATGCATTAGCAAGGCTTTTATGTCACCTAAAGACAAGGTTACCCCTGCAGTGCCTTCTTCTAAGGCAGTTATCCATCTCCCAGCTCCTTGGGTGATGTCTGGCAGCCTGTTGGCCAGCCCCACCATGTCTGTCCAGCTCCATGGGGTATACACATGATGACCATTTCTAACCACCAATGGGCATATGAGGTCTTCGTCCTCCTCTTCTTCTGTGCGGGCTCCATACTGTCTTCCAGATCGAGTGCGACTGACTGGTTCCAGGCAGTCCATCCAGTCGGTTATATTCTGTTCTAAAGCCGCTATGTCTTTGGCTACACATCGTTGTCTTTGCCTGAGTCGGGCCTCTTTTGCAGTCTCAATGATGATCTCACCAGAAATTTTTCGGGTGGGTGGCTCTATAATGTGATTCCCTTGATTGGGCGTCGATTGTTGTAATATTCTTCTTTCCTCGGCGTCCCTATGTCTTTGTATTCTTTCCTTCGCTAGCCGAAGTTGCTCAGCTAGTTCTTCATTATCTCTTCTGGCCAGATCCAGTGTGTCACAGAAGCTCTTGTGCCACTCTTCGGAGCCTCTATAGCCTGTGAAGGTCCAGTCGGCTGACTTATGGTGGGAGGGGACGGTTTTCAGTGGACCTCGATGTGCAGGCGGAGCCTTCAGGTCTCTCTCTTTATCCTCGTCTGCCTCCGTGTCACTGTTATTTGTGGCCCCCCCTGCTGGTCGTGGTGAGCGACCACTTACTTTCGGACTTGGAGACCTTGTATGATCCATTTGACAGACTGAGGACCTGTCTCCTTGTGGCTCTCGAGCTTTTAGTGTCAGTGTGAATTTGCCCTCCACATCCATGCCTTGGTCCTCTTCACGAGTTCCTAATACAAATTGTCCAGCTGTCTTTCCCATATCATGACGTTTATATGGGGGTGGCTCTGATTCCCAGCTCGGTGCACTGGCTTTAGTCTCTTTGGATCTTTCCTCTGTCATTTTTTCTCTTTTCTGCTGTAGCCTCTGTGCTTCCTGCTTGAACAAGGCCAAAACTTCTTTTTCTTCAGTGCGTTTTTTGTTGTTATTTACGTTCTTCTGCTGATCTTTAATTTCTTTTTTCTGTATTTCTACCGCAACTGCTTCACACATCACCGGATCAAATGATCCCTCCAAAGGCCATTGCCTGCCCCCATGTGACCTTTTGTGCCACTTTCTCATACATTGGTTGGCCTTAGTGCGTTTTCCTGGATATTTTCTTAGTACTAAGTCTAGCGGGGTACTTTCCCGACCTTGACCTTGAGAGTTACCCATGTAACCCTGACAAACGCTATGTGAGGTGTTTCTATGGTGTTCTGGTAGTCCCTCAGGGGCTGTCCTGATCCAGACCAATAACTTGCTGGCTGTAACACCTGTTTTGTATTTTAAACCCTTAAAAGGATTAAATTTCCAACTGTTATGCCCGTCTTCTTTTTCTTTAACTAAATACGAAAATTTACCTGTTTCCCACCGAACCTTCCTTGGGACCACAGTCAAAGTCAACCTAGGAAACAGTTCTTCACCTGGATCGGTTGGCAGTGTTATTAAATGATTTAATGGTATGCTAATTTCTTTATTAGGATCAGCACAAAGCAGCTCCAACCACGGGGTTAAACCCTGATGCCACAGACGTCTTATCAGCAGCTCCCAATTAATTAGAGGGAATTGTTCTTTCTTTTGCTTCAGATTGATTACCTTAGTAATCTGCCATAATTTCTGATTGATCTCTTGTTCGTCCTGCCAATGTTCTGCTCCTACCCTGTCAAAATAGGTCCTTTCCAGCCAAAAATGTGTCCTGATTCCCTGGGTTTCGATGTCTCCGTCAGTCAAGTAATGTTCTGGGAGTATTATTTCATCATCACTTAAGTCTCCCATCAAAGACTGTCCCAAGCATTGATCAGTCTGTCAGCTTTTTCACTATAATCTAAGCTTTAACTCTTTTGATTTATAACCAACTTTATTTATTTAATCCTCTTACAACCCTAACACTTCCTAATGTCTTTGCTCCCGACTTTCTATTTTCCTTCTAATTTTTTAACTTTCTGCTTCTCGTCTTTTTCTGCTATGTTTGTTTATTAGTTTTCTCTCTTTGAAATAATATCTACCTTTTCTGTATTTACATAGCACTCTTCTCCTGTCTTTTTCTTCACTGTCTCTGTTTCACACTTTCCTCTCTGCCTGTCATGCACCTCCCAAGTCCTCCTGTTGGGTCTAAATACCTCCCCCTCGTACTCTTTCACATTAATCTTGTATGTCAGCCAGCTTGCAAGCCCTCACAGCTTTGCTTGCACCTCCCCGCTTACTCTCCACTCTCCCACACACAATTTTCAACAGCTTTATACACAAAAATTATTAAAAACAACTTTCTATATATCTCTATCTAGACTTCTGCCACTTTTCACTCCGCGGCTTTAAACAACCTTTTTATTCACTTAACACCAATGTGTTCTGTTTAAGCATGTATCTCTTCTTCACGTTAGACAGCTTCTCCGGCGCTGTCAGCAACTTCATATATTACTTTTTTACAAGCCCTCTTTGAGCGTACAATATTTCATTTACTTCTACGCCTTACCGCGCCTCGCGTGCGTATCCTGTGCTTAATATATTATTTTTCACCAGCTCCTTTCTGAGCATACAATATTTCATTTACTTCTACGCCTTACCGCGCCTCGCGTGCGTATCCTGTGCTTACTATATTATTTTCACAAGCTCCTTTCTGAGCATACAATATTTCATTTATTTCTACGCCTTACCGCGCCTCGCGTGCGTATCCTGTGCCTTTCTGCACTTTCTTCTACCTTTTTTTTTTTTCACTTACTGAGCTCCTCGTGAGCTTAATGTGCCTTTGCACTGAAAATACTCTCTTTTTCTTTTCTTATAAAAAACTCATATTACTGTGTACTTAATTACTTATTCTTCTCCCACGCCCCACAAGCGTGTATCTGGTGCCTTACTGCACTATTTTCTGCTTCATTAATTCTCATGTATTCTGCACTAACTCTTCATTCATTTTATTTTATTTTTTTTTTATAGTTTTTCTCTTTTCTTAAAAAATGACGTCCTTTATTGAGCTCTTTTACTTACTGTCAGCTGTGCTACTTTGCACTTTCTCTTTAAATCTCTTTATCACGTACGGTATTTCTACTGCGCCCCCTCAGGCGCTTATCTTGTGCTTCCTCTGCACGTATTCTCTGTTAAACTCTTTTTCTCACTTATTTCACTTCAGTCTCTGTTAAACTCTTTAAATAACCTTGTATTACCTTGTATCTATTTGTCAGTATACTCCCCTAAATTAACCCCTACAGCGCATGCTATCAGCCGGCACGTTAGTAACAAATTTCAACACCAATTATTCCCCAAGCATCCAGGTTAGTTCTCCACGCACTCTTTCCGCACCAGAGTTCATGAACATTCCTGACCTTTCACTCACACAGACATTCTTTTTCCCGGGAACACACACACCTTCTGAGCATTTTATCTACAAGGCCTGATAATTTTCAATCTTATCTTTTTTAGTCTCTTATCAATTTTCTTAGTCCAGGTTCTTTTGGGTAAGAGGCAATTAAAAAATATCACCTGTCAACTTGGGCGGAAATCCCGACTCACTCCTCCAGATCGTGCAGAAATTATAAAAGGTTTCTGCTTACCTTTTAGTCGTGATCACTGTTATTTACGGTCTGGAGGGATGAGCTGGACTGCCCCAGGCTGCCGGAATGCCCCTGGACCCTCCTGAAGCTGGCTCGCCAAGTTCTGTCGCGGCTCGTCTTTAGTCTTCTCAGGATGTCGTCTTTTAGATAACACAAACTAATTGCAAGTGATATGCTAGAAAATGACACAACACTTTAGAATAATTCAGCCTTAAGCAAGATAAAATGCACAGAGTTTTTAAGTTTATTTAAGCCTTCGACACAAAGCTTAGACAAACTGAGTCCTCTAGAGAGACTGAATATGACAACCGCGCTCGTGTATTTATTGGAGACCCACGGGCATCGCTCCTCCTTCGACCTTTTTATTTATTTCATTCCCAAGACATGGTTTTCTATTGGAAGCGTCCTCTAGTGAACCCTAAGCAGGTGTTAGGCCATTATTTCAATGTGACAAACGCTCCCATTAAAACATGAAGGATTTACAACTGATTTTTTTAAAAGACCTTCAGCCACAGGTGCAGCTGGCCTGAGGCCCCCTCCGCACGTGGCCTCAGCCACACGTGCAGCTGGCCTGAGGCCCCTGCACGTGGCCTGCGGGAAAGCACCTAAAAGGCCTTGGAAAGCCCCTGACAGACTAAATGACTAATAGAGCCCTTTTTTTGGGTTGAACACCTGCTAGTTCAACCAGAGGACATACAGTTCGGATCAGGACACTTGATAGTTCATCACAGTTCAAATATGGACCTAAAAATTCTTCTACACAAGCATCATAGGTTGTAAACCATAACAGCAGGAGTAGTTGACTAACCATGGACAGCCAGTATAAAGCTGATAATATTCCCCATCCTAAGGCCCAAATTATAATAAGTCCAAGTTTGTAGAGCCAAGGTTTCTTGCGTTGTACGGCTCCAGTTAACGTAGCTATGTACGCCAACAGGGTTAGGGCCATCACAGCTTCGCACACAATGTCAGCTACCACTGCCGGGGCGTAAAAGATTGCTGTCATATCTATCACCATCCAAATTGTAATTGATGTGTACTGCCATATTCCCCAACAGTCAAACTGGAGAGTAAAGCGACCGAGGACGTGAGTGATGAATAAAGACAACCCTAGGTCACTCTGACCATAGTGCAGATTGAGGATCGCCAATCTGACACATCCATGAAGTAGCGTTACTATTCGCAGTGGTTGTCGTAAGTCCCAACGGCCGACACAGCAGTATAGCAGCCATATTAACAGTAGTGCAATAAACTCCACTCTACGCACTTTGAAGATGGTGTCATTTATGCCGCCAGTATTGTTGGACATTGTGCTCTCTTATTCTTTTTACTTATCTCCTTAAGTTTGTACGCTGTTATGTAGATGATCCTTCTTCCTTCGCTCCCCAGGTCAGAATGAACAGGGCGTGTCTCGGCGTCGGGCTTTGTAGGCTTCATCGCTCCTCCCCTAACGGAGGAGGGGCTCCATATCACTGCGTTGTGTGTTCCTCCCACACAAGCGCAGGGCGGCTGCGAAACTTCCTTTTAACAAAACATATCCAATCACTGCAGCAATAATAAGTCCTATTATGATTAACAGATAGGGCCAAAGATATCCAAACAAATGTCCAATCCAACCAGTCAATACTTCGAGACCTTCTTTAATGACTTCTCCGGTCTCTGCAGCGAAAGTGGTGATGATTCCTCCAGCTATTATTTGCGTTCTTTCCCACCAAGAACATTCATGCCGACTTCTTCCTTTTCCACAGCTCAACCAATGTTCTGCAGGTGATTCACACGTACCATTATTGTAAATCCGATTGGGTCCCAACCATTCGTAACTGACAATTTCTCGTCCTTCACATAGACTTTTCTTGAAGGCATATCCTTCCTCAAGCATTATCAAAGCATCACCAACAAATGGCACTATGTGGCCTAGGACCTGCTTCCTTTTTGACATTCCATGTCCCAGGACAGCCTTGGCACATCCAACGTTGGGTGGAAAAGCTCTTATCCATACGCCAGCACTGTTCTTCTCCCAAACTGTTTGATGGCCGTAAGTGTCATATTCGCCGTCATAGTAAGCGTCACAATATTCTTCCCAGCCAGGAACATTTCTACAATTTTGGCGGGCAAGGCTTATCGTGCATGTGGTATTACGTTTATTACAAATCATTTTCCAGGGCCGTGGCGTAACATAAGGGTTTGGTCTCCAGAGTACACCAGACCAAGTAGCTCTGTCTCTGGAGTAGACCGTGGCGATGTATTGATATTTAACCCAATAATTATTACTTTGATCTAAACAGGGGAATACCCAATCTTCAACTTCATATTTCTTCATTCCCCACCAGGTGACATCCTTACTACGTTTAACTCCTTCCTGCCATGCTTGAAGGGTCCCCTTAATGGTTGGAATCTGTAACAACTGTGTACAGTTATATACCCATCTTAGCCAATTCCCTGTCTTAATTTGGTCTATGGGGAATCGGGGGGATTTACCAGAACCTTCAGCCAAATTATTATGGTATTCTGTCTCATGTAAGCTTTCATAGATTCTATTCGCCACGCATTGATCAATTTTGCTAAAATCTCCCTGAGGTACTGACCTTAGCTCATCAGGCTTTGGTAGTTTTTGCACATAGAATTTTGCTTTATGTGGACCCCGCAAACTATGCCCAGTCCACGTATATCCCTTTGGGAAATTCCCCTCAAAATGTATCAGTGGAACGCTCCAGACCCACGGAAAGGTGTCATTAAGCCATTCATCATGTTTTGCCTCCTGTTTTTGTTTCCAAGTAATCCTGTCTATCAAATCGATGACTGGTGCAAGCACCATGTAATTTTGAGATTTACATCCAATAGGTCGATTCCAATAACATTTATCTAATTTTGCTACTTTTTCTTTTACACAATAATCATGAATCTTCTTCCATCTATTTTTAACCGCGTTATCAATACTTTTAACTTTTGGTTCTAATACTTGCTGGGTATCTTGTGTTGGCGATGTAGGGAATGGTTTGGTTTTTCCCTGTGTTGGTGATATCTTTGTGGATCCCACCAATGCTGCTGGTGAGATGGCGGTTGGGTTGGAATATGGTATCCCTGCTCCCATGCCAGTAGCGTTGTTCAACGGAGGGACTATTGTAGATGTAGTATCCACTTTCGGCACTCTGCTGCGGGTGTTGTCACAGGTGAGGTTGTAATTACCCCAATGTTTCCAGGTTGGCATTATCATTCTGCAAACATCATGTCTTGGTAATGCTGGAAAAACAGCTTCTTTCTCCCAATATCCTGCTCGATAGCCTAGTAGTACCCTGCATCCCCATGAGCAATACCAGGCTGGTTCGCCAGGTTCAGGTCTTATCCAAGTGCAGCCTACTTCTCTTAGCTCTCTTTGTTTTAACCGTAAGATGGTTGCCACGATAATCTCTTCCTCCCTCACTTGTAGGTTTTGAAGGATGTCTGCTCCGGTGGTCAGGTTGTAATTGGTGGTGACGGTTGGAAATTCCCCACTGTCGTTCAAGTACTGCAGCCATTTAGTCTTTTGCATCTGCAGGGTTAGGTTCTTTATCTTTGCCCATCTCTCTGTAGAATTCTGGTCCCATATCATGTAGATGTTTCTTGATTCAACTCCCCAACATGTCTGTTGGAAAGTTTTAGTTGTTGCGTACTGGACCCTGATATGGGTTAAGGTCCAGGGCGTACTACCATAGTGGTACAGGATAGCTAGAAGTACAGCAATGACGACTAATAATGCTGTAATCCTGGCCATCCAACTCCAACATTGGAGGCACCTTTTCTTCCACGGCTGGCTTTGTTGCTGCTGCTTTATTCCAACATTTTCGTAGTAGAATTCACTTGGTACTGGTGGCAGCAGCTCTAGCTTTTGGGGTCGTTGCAGCAGTGGCATTTCTATGCCAATCTCCTCTTCTCTTGGTCTTTCGTTGATTCTTTGTGGTTGCGTGGTGATCATGCTGTCTTCCCGTGGTTCTTCCATTTCGGAGATAGATGATCTTAGGTGCTGTTGTTTGTCTTGTGCTCCCAACAGAGACGTTTGATGCTTGTTGCTGAAGAAGAGTGACTAACAAGGGAGATGGCCATGGGAGTCTAATATCTAGTCCTCGCCACGCCCATTTCCAAGTGACGACTGTCACCTCCTTCATTTCAGGCGGTGGTCCCTCGGGTGTGTAGAAACATTGTGAAGATGCTGGATTCAATTCTCTACGTAGGTGCAAGATATCCTCATAGGCGCCCCAATATTCCGCTCCACTGTAGACATACTGCGCCATCACAGAGTACAGAGGAGTTGATCTCTGGAATAGTCCTCTTCCCGACTTTATGCTAAGTCGTGTCAGTATAGCCTTTGGGGGTTGCCAAAGTCCCACTAATACTCTGGTTCGCCATCCACTTCTAATAGGTGGAACACTTCCGCCTTTTTCGATGTCAAGGTACTGTACTGTCGTACATATTGGCAAAGTTTGGTTCTCAATCAAACAAAAAGTTGAACGTGCCTCTTGTTGTTGAAGTCTTTTAAACATATAGGGACTACTAGTCCAGATCTGGAAAGATCCAAGCCAAATATCCACATACATTCCCTGTAATGGATCAACATAATTAGGTCCCCACCTTATTTTAAATCTGTAGCCCCTTCTCTGTACATACACTACGTTCAAGATGCAGGAATATGAGTCTGGACACCGGGGAATTGGGTAAAACTTCCATCCAACCCCAGGGCAATTCCAGTGTTGTCCAACTTTGTTCACGATAGCTCCCAGAGGAGTGTATATTCCAGGCTCTGTAAGGTCAGCAGTCCTTTTACATGAATCATTATCTACAAAGTATCCTCCTGTTCCCAGCAATCATCCTTTTTCTTTGTAATCCTTTTGTGGCCAGCTTAAACATATTTTCTTGTAGGGTAATTCCAAAAATGGTGTAAGTCCTCTAGGCCCGGATCGTAGACTATTTACATTATTTTCATCCAGTTTGAAGGTCCGCAGCATGATTCAGAGTGAGTTATCACTCCACCATCGGTCTCTTTCTCTTTCTGCCAAGATGCACCACCATAGGGCATAGTTGTTGTCTCTTAAAGAGATGAGTGTAGATGGGAGATGGGTGTTTAAGTTCTGAATCCATTCCTTTCCACGCCCACTTCCACATCGTAACAACTATCCTATCAGGTTTAGGGAGGGGTCCCTCAGGGATCCTCTGTGCCTGATGTGGGGGTACATAGTTCCATAGATCTTGCCAATGCTGCCAAAACTGGTGTCCAGCATACCTGGTTTGTGATAAGGCTAGATAAAGGGGAACTATAGGCTTCCCTACTTGATCCTTGGGCTCAATTTGAAGCTGAATCTTCCTTGCTTGACAACAGTTCCAGACTCCTCTTCTGTACAGGTAGAAGAAGTCTTGATTTACAAAAATCGCTGGTATGGTTGGGGGTAGGCAGCTCATACAGACTAGTGGTTGATCGATAACTCTCAAATTTAATGTCTGGTTATCTAAAACATGACATCTTGGGTCTTGCAGTCATCTGTTCAATTGACGTAGCATGTTGGGGCTTGTCGTCCAGATCAAGCACTGGTTAAGGTATATTTCAACATAGACTCCTTGAAGTGGCTCAACGTAATTAATCCCCCATCTCAATGTGAATCTTAGGTCTTTGAGTTGTAGGTAAACCACATTTAATATCCAAGGGTAGGTGTTTGGACATCTTGGAACTGGTTGGGGTATTCTTCGGCGTCCTTTTATGTACCAATGCTGCAGACTTGCATCGCTCAGCACTCGTTCAGCAAGTAGTTTTTGTCCTGCGGTCTCGCTTAAGTCGGCATCTTTTATATTCATAATTCGTGACAAAATATCCATTAGATGCTAGTTCCCAATCTTCCTCTTCAAAATATTTTTCTGGCCAATTTAAGTATAATTTCTCAGCACCAAAGTCACATTGTATGTAGGGTCCAAGTCTTCCTCGATCATTAATAATGGGTACTCTATTTACATCTGGTCCTTGCGACATTTTACAAACAGCCGCTTCTTTTTACTTCTTCCTTGTCCCACGGAAAATGGAGGGAAACATCCATCGACTCCGAGACTTTCCTGATTTTTCCTCACCTTGAGTCGGTTGGTGTAACAACTGCTGCTGTTCCTCCAGGAGGTCAACATGTGCTCCGACAGAATAAACTCCCACATAGGGAACCAACACCATCAGCACTGTGAGCCGCACCCTAATTGTTTGGTCCGGCCTACTAGGAGTGTCCGCTCTGCT